>NC_074692.1:22680537-23000590 GCF_029448725.1 Salvelinus fontinalis
ATCGTTGTTGTTATTGTTGACTTAGAACAAAGTACTAGGCTAAACCCCATGAAAAAAAGTAGCCCAATGACTTGCAGCTATTCCAAGAATGTCATCTTTTTTTACAGTACCAGTCAAAAGTTTGGACACCTACTCATTCAAGGATTTTTCTTTATTTTTACTATTTTCTACATTGTAAAATAATAGTGAAGACATCAAAATGTTGAAATAACACATGGAATCATGTAGTAACCAAAAAAGTGTTAAACAAATCAAAATATATTTTATATCTGAGATTCTTCAAAGTAGCCACCCTTTGCCTTTATGACAGCTTTGCACACGCTTGGCATTCTCTCAACCAGCTTCACCTGGAATGCTTTTCCAACAGTCTTGAAGGAGTTCCCACATATGCTGAGCACTTGTTGGGTGCTTTTCCTTCATTCTGCGGTCCAACTCATCCCAAACCATCTCAATTGGTTTGAGGTCGGGTGATTGTGGAGGCCAGGTCATCTGATGCAACACTCCGTCACTCTCCTTCTTGGTCAAATAGCCCTTATACAGCTTGGAGGTGTGTTGGGTCAATGTCCTGTTGAAAAACAAATGATAGTCCCACTAAGCGCAAACCAGATGGGATGGCGTATCGCTGCAGAATGCTGTGGTAGCCATGCTGGTTAAGTGTGCCTTGAATTGAATTGTAAATAAATCACAGACGGTGTTCCCAGCAAAGCACCCACATACCATCACACCACCTCCTCCATCCTTCACATTGGGAACCACACATGCGCAGGTCAACCGTTCACCTACTCTGCGTCTCACAAAGACACGGCTGTTGGAACCAAAAATCTCAAATTTGGACTCATCAGACCAAAGGACAGATTTCAACTGGTCTAATGTCCATTGCTCATGTTTCTTGGCCCAAGCAAGTCTCTTCTTATTGGTGTCCTTTTTAGTAGTGGTTTCTTTGCAGCAATTCGTCCATGAAGGCCTGATTTCACAGTCTCCTCTGAACAGTTGATGTTGAGATGTGTCTGTTACTTGAACTCTGAAGCATTTATGTGGGCTGCAATTTCTGAGGCTGGTAACTCTAATGAACTTTTTCTCTGCAGCAGAGGTAACTCTGCGTCTTCCTTTCCTGTGGCGGTTCTCATGAGAGCCAGTTTCATCATAGCGCTTGATGGTTTTTGCGACTGCACTTCAAAGGTTCTTGAAATTTTCCATATTGACTGACCTTCGTGCCTTAAAGTAATGATGGACTGTCGTTTCTCTTTGCTTATTTGCGCTGTTCTTGTGATTATATGAACTTGGTCTTTTACCAAATAAGGCTATCTTCTGTATACCACCCCTACCTTGTCACAACACAACTGACCGTCTCAAACGCATTAAGAAGGAAATAAATTCCACAAATTAACTTTTGACAAGGCACACCTGTTAATTGAAATGCATTCCAGGTGACTACCTCATGAAGCTGGTTGAGAGAAAGCCAAGAGTGTGCAAAGCTGCAAAAGCTGTCATCAAGGCAAAGGGTGGCTACTTTGAAGAATCTCAAATATAAAATATATTTGGATTTATTTAACACTTTTTTGGTTACTACATTATTCCATATGTGTTATTTCATAGTTTTGTTGTCTTAACTATTATTCTACAATGTAGGAAATAGTACAAATAAAGATAAACCCTTGAATGAGTAGGTGTGTCCAAACTTTTGACTGGTACTGTATATAGCCTATTCCACCTTGCGCTGCAACATTGTCTGGCTGGGGGATGTGCGTGCTTAAAGAGCTGCGCACAAGCTTAAAAGCTGGTCTAATTTGCATATGAAACATTTCTGGGATCAACACTTTACATTCACATTTTTGTTCAATGTATGTATTTGTGTTCCTCTTCATCAGACAGCAGTTCGCTTTTCCACAAGTGGCTGTGTTTACATCGTAGATAGAAGCAGGCCATTGGCTGCCTTCATCACGAGGGGTATGTACGGGAGTTCTGATTTGGTTCCAAGTTTATTAGTCCTGCAAATTTGCCTGAGCGGGTGAGTGTTGAGAAAATGTTCAAGAATTGAAGGTTCCGACACATGTTATAGTCATCAAAATAATGTTTTACTGTCATTTACAAAAAATCAGCTCCTCCCTCCACGGGATCGATCAACTTAACGTTTTAAATCTTCCGCCTATATCCAATAAACCCATTTTCCATAACGTTATCAAGCGAATTAAGAAGGAATATCAACGTAATTTGTAACAACATAAGAATCAAAATGTGGTTCTCCATCAAAATAATAATTATTGCGAGCTAACGTGACTTAATAAATTAAATGGAATATAAGAGAAAATAATTTGCCCTTATTAAACTCCCCAGTTCATTTTCCATAAATGGATGTCGATTTAACTCGTTTGAATGCTATGATTAAGCAATAAGGTACGGTGGTGTGTGGTATATGGCCAATATACCACAGCTATGGGCAGTATCCAGTCACTCCCAAGCTGCCCGCCCATCCAGCATCACTACTCTGGACGGTTCTGACTTAGAATATGTGGACAACTACAAATACCTAGGTGTCTGGTTAGAGTGTAAACTCTCCTTCCAGACTCACAATACGCATCTCCAATCCAAAATTAAATCTAGAATCGGCATCCAACTTCGCAACAAAGCCTCCTTCACTCATGCTGCCAAACATACCCTCGTAAAACTGACGATGTATAAGGGCGATGTCATTTACAAAATAGCCTCCAACACTCTACTCAGCAAACTGGATGCAGTCTATCACAGTGCCATCCGCTTTGTCATCAAAGCGCCATATACTACCCACCACTGCGACCTGTACGCTCCAGTTGGCTGGCCCTCGCTTCATATTCGTCGCCAAGCCCACTGACTCCAGGTCATCTACAAGTCTTTGATAGGTAAAGCCCCGCCTTATCTCAGCTCACCCACCCGTAGCACACGCTCCAGCAGGTATATTTCACTGGTCACACCCAAAGCCAACTCCTCTTTGGCCGCCTTTCCTTCCAGTTCTCTGCTGCCAATTACTGGAACGAACTACAAAAATTACTGAAGCTTGAGACTTATCTCCACCCGGCACAGCCAGAAGAGGACTGGCCACCCCTCATAGCCTGGTTCCTCTCTAGGTTTCTTCCTAGGTTTTGGCCTTTCTAGGGAGTTTTTCCTAGCCACCGTGCTTCTACACCTGCATTGCTTGCTGTTTGGGGTTTTAGGCTGGGTTTCTGTACAGCACTTCGAGATATTAGCTGATGTACGAAGGGCTATATAAAATAAACTTGATTGATTGATTGACTCATCTCCCTCACTAACTTTAAGCACCAGCTGTCAGAGCAGCTCACAGATCACTGCACCTGTACATAGCCCATCTGTAAATAGCCCATCCAACTACCTCATCCCCATACTGTTATTTATTTTATTTATTTTGCTCATTTGCACCCCAGTATCTCTACTTGCACACTCATCTTTTGCACATCTATCACTCCAGTGTTTAATTGCTATATTGTAATTACTTCGCCACCATGGCCTATTTATTGCCTTACCTCTCTTATCTTACCTCATTTGCAAACACTGTATATAGACTTTTCTACTGTATTATTGACTGTATGTTTGTTTATTCCATGTGTAACTCTGTTGTTGTATGTGTCAAACTGCTTTGCTTTATCTTGGCCAGGTCGCAGTTGTAAATGAGAACTTGCTCTCAACTAGCCTACATGGTTAAATAAAGGTGAAATAAAACAATTTAAAAAATGAAAGTTGGACAGATGATCTCAGTCTCTGCGCAAGAAACACTTGGACAAACTTAAAAAAACAAATGTTAGGCTAAACTTTGCCATGGTTTGCTTAGCTAGATACAAGTAGCCTATAGCCCCTGATAGGTCTACGTCTAATTTCAGGTAGGCTAGGCAAGATGTAGGTAAGATGTAGACTGAACGATTTCGCAACTTGTTTATTTCAAATTTACGGACTAATTTAGTCAACATTAATAGCAAAGCTATTTCGAGGTAAGATGCGCTTGTGTTGCCAAATAGCCTGCTCGAATAGGCTACTGAGGATGGGTCATAATTTAAATCAATCAAATATTAATCATATGGATATGAACTGAATGTGATTGTCTACAACACAGTGTTTATTTTTTTTACCTGTAGCCAAATATAACTGATTGTTACATCAACCTAATGCATTCTAACAGCTGATCGGCAATTAGGATAGTGCTCCAGCTGTGACCATGATCTCAAATGATAACTTTAAATTTAATTAGCCATGGCCTTTAATAATTGCATAATAACACAAGGCTATAACAACAAACTGGTTATAACAAAATATAGGTTATTCATTAAATCCGTTTGCAAGCTCCTCTGGGTAGGCTACACAAGTGGCACAAATGGATTTGCAAGGACTAGTCATATCTTCATTTCAACATTTATTGTATCAAATGTTAGGCTAGAGTAGCCTACAATTGCATAGAATAGGCTACTTGATGGCCAACAGATGCAAATGTATAATTTTCCACATTTACTGTCAGTTTCATTGTGGACCTTTCTTCCATTTCAAATTTCCACTCGCGCAGCGCCCGAGACCCAAAAACTGACACATCCCGCGACCAATACTTTTTCAAAGTAGCCTAAAACTACTGACATGACAACCCGGTCATGGTTGTTCTCGGTCAAACAGGAAATATCCTTTCAACACGCGCGCCCAGATGGCGCTGGCGCCACCTGTCGGTAGAGCTAAAGACTTTGAGGGTCCAGGGTTCAAATAAATTATGTATTTTGTTGTGGTATATTGACTGGAAAATAGGTAATGTAGCCCACTGTTGCCCACGAACAGCCAGTGATGTGAATTCAAACTATTAATGCCAATGTACAGCACACATCTTTCGGTAAGGACTTTTATTTTGAAGACTGAAGATTCTTTGTAATTGACACGGAAGTGATTCCACATGATTCTGCAAAATGTTTCCAGGTTACCAATGCCCACCAAGACAGATGTCCACGCGTGTTTGTTGACATATATATTTCGCTTTATTTCAGTGTTTAGACGGGATTTAGGTTTCCAAAAATGTCGAGATTAATCGTCAAAAACCTTCCAAACGGGGCAAGTTATGTTAGAATGTGTTGTTGAATGGAGGATGGAGTTTGAACCAGTATCTGGGCTTGAGAAGACGAATATGACGAGATCTTTTCTGACGCCCAGGATCCTTTAATTCAAAGTCCCAATAATAAGCTCTGCAAACTTGATAATGTTCAAATACGTTCGGTCATCGTCATTACTGCCGTTATGTACTTCTAAAAAATGTATTATTTAAATATCAATGATTTTTCGGGTTACTGTGCTGCTGCTGGATCAGCCGACCTGCGTGGCAGTAATGAGTAATTTGCCCACTTGGTCAAAAACAATACTTTTTATACATACATTTTGTTGATGTACATATACCGTGCGTAATAGCGAAAGTCAATGTTTTGATTACCGAACGTATTTTGTCATTGTTACGTTTGCAGATCAGGTTAATGGGATATTGAATTTATGGTACTGGTTCAGATGGAGTGGAGCTACAAATCTAAGCTAAACGTACAGGGCTAAAACTACACAGCAAATAATTGTATCTACAATTTCGTTCTTGAATTACAGGGGCTAATGTGTGGTAAACTGGAGATGAGTTTGGCTTACGTTTGTGACTGAATTTACTAAACCTAAGTTTAGTTAATGATCGAGTTTACGTTTACAGTACCCTTAGTTCAAAATGAACTTCCAGTCCCTACCCTCTTAGGCACTTGGGTATCTGAAAGGATATAATAATGTATGTAACTATGAAGTGGTAGCTCCATGTAGCTCCATCTTGCCTGCTGATAGGCCAAGTGGAGTTATCAATACTCTTAGATGTTTTCTCCACAAGTGCCGATGGAGTAGTGGCTAGGTCTGGGTTGATTTGTTATTCAGGGTTTTTTAAACTGAGTTTAGGTTACTAATGACGAGCTTTGCCTGCAGATGAAGGAGGAGCGGTTCAAGGAGATGTTTGCCGCCTTCGGAACATTGACAGACTGCGGCCTGAAGTTCACCAAGGAGGGCAAGTTCCGCAAGTTTGGATTTGTGGGCTTCAAGACTGAGGAGGATGCGGACAAGGCGCTGAAGCATTTCAATAAAAGCTTTGTGGACACGTCCAGAGTAACGGTGAGACAGTTAGCCACCCATACTCCTGAGTAGTGGTGAGATGGACAGTTAGCCACCCATACTCCTGAGTAGTGGTGAGATGGACAGCTAGCCACCCATACTCCTGAGTAGTGGTGAGATGGACAGTTAGCCACCCATACTCCTGAGTAGTGGTGAGATGGACAGCTAGCCACCCATACTCCTGAGTAGTGGTGAGATGGACAGTTAGCCACCCATACTCCTGAGTAGTGGTGAGATGGACAGCTAGCCACCCATACTCCTGAGTAGTGGTGAGATGGACAGCTAGCCACCCATACTCCTGAGTAGTGGTGAGATGGACAGTTAGCCACCCATACTCCTGAGTAGTGGTGAGATGGACAGCTAGCCACCCATACTCATGAGTAGTGGTGAGATGGACAGTTAGCCACCCATACTCCTGAGTAGTGGTGAGATGGACAGTTAGCCACCCATACTCCTGAGTAGTGGTGAGATGGACAGTTAGCCACCCATACTCCTGAGTAGTGGTGAGATGGACAGTTAGCCACCCATACTCCTGAGTAGTGGTGAGATGGACAGCTAGCCACCCATACTCCTGAGTAGTGGTGAGATGGACAGCTAGCCACCCATACTCCTGAGTAGTGGTGAGATGGACAGCTAGCCACCCATACTCCTGAGTAGTGGTGAGATGGAAAGTTAGCCACCCATACTCCTGAGTAGTGGTGAGATGGACAGCTAGCCACCCATACTCCTGAGTAGTGGTGAGATGGACAGCTAGCCACCCATACTCCTGAGTAGTGGTGAGATGGACAGCTAGCCACCCATACTCCTGAGTAGTGGTGAGATGGACAGCTAGCCACCCATACTGCTGAGTAGTGGTGAGATGGACAGCTAGCCACCCATACTCCTGAGTAGTGGTGAGATGGACAGCTAGCCACCCATACTCCTGAGTAGTGGTGAGATGGACAGTTAGCCACCCATACTCCTGAGTAGTGGTGAGATGGACAGCTAGCCAATCACAGATTGTATGTCAAATTGGATTCGCTAGCCTGGTTGACAGATAATGCCATCGTCTTCTCTGATAGTGTGTGTTGTGCTTTTGCCCAGGTGGAGATGTGCAAGTCGTTTGGGGACCCCACTAAGGCCAGAGCCTGGAGTAAACACTCCCGTGGTCCAGCCACAGCCCCCAGTGAGAATAACAAGGTACAGTATAAGGATAGCGCTGCAGTCAAGTGGTTAATGTTTTTGAATGCTTCACACCATGAGATGTTCCCTTCATCTTCTGGTCATGTCTACACACAGGGTCCTGGGTAACATTGGGGAGTTATTATATTGGGTGTTGATGTACCATAATAACAGGGTATATACTATGATGTATTTTGTGCTGAATTGTTGTGAGATATCTATTCTTAAATTTTTCTCTTGTGTGTTTTTTCCACCAGGAGAAGAAGAAAAAGGAATCCCCCAGTATTTTAGGCAAAGTAAGTCCATGTCTGCCTGGCAGAGGAAATACACTATGGATGGCATGTAAGATATCGCAAATGCCTGAAGTGTTGACAATTATTGTCTTCCTTGACATTCTGGTGATCTGTTTAATATTGTTTCTGTTTAAACTCGTGTGTCTGTGTGTGTCAGCTGGAGGATGACGAGGGTTTCCAGGAGTTTGTGTCAGTGCATCAGAACCGCAACCAGGCGTCTACCTGGGCCAACGACACTCTGCCCCAATCAGCAGCCCCCGAGACCGGACAGGGGAGGAGTCAGGAGAAGAAGACTGCCTCCGATGATTACCTTAACTTTGACGAGTCAGATGAGGAGGAGGAGGAAGACCAGGGTAGGTGCACATGCCTACATAGACCCTTTGTCTGACAGATGCCGGTAAGGATCTGTGTGTGTAAACGGTGTGTTTTCACTGTCAGGTGCTGATAAGGAGGCTCTGAAGTCTGGCCTGTCTGATATGGAGTACCTGCGCTCCAAAGTGGCTCATACAGAGGGTGCTGCTGTGGAGGAGAACAATGACGATGAGGATGAAGATGCGGAAGACGAGCCTGCCGCTGTGCAGCAGACAGATGGTGCCTATGAGAGTAGGGACAGAGACTTTATCCAGAGGGCCACAGCACCAGCCTCTTCACTGGATCAAAGCCAGGGCAAGCCTGGCAAACAGCAGGAGGTAGGGCAGACTCCTAACCTTTAACCCCTAGCACCACTGACCCTCAAATCTTGGGATTGTATATTTGACCTCAAATCCAACCTTAATCGAACTGATGGTTAGCAGTTAAAACAGCATAATGGTGTAACATTCTGACAGTGCAATTAAGGTTGAGGGTTTTCATTGCCTTATTCCCTTTGGTAAAATATGTGTGTGTGTGTCTATCAATCTGTGTTCCACAGACTGAGCCCACCACTGAGTTCACAGTGAAGCTGAGAGGATGTCCCTTCAATGTCAAAGAGGTAAGTGTGTGGGTGTTTGGGCATGGGGTGTGATGAGTTCAGATGAGTGGGAAAAGGGAGATGTGTCCTTCTATTATGATGCAGTTGTTTATGTATGACTTCTTGGGTTGTTAATGTGTGAAATCAACAGCAACAAGTACGAGAGTTCATGACTCCTCTGAAGCCTGCAGCCATTCGAATTATCAAGAACGCCACTGGCAACAAAACCGGGTATATATATGTGGACATGCGGTCAGAAGAAGAGGTTGAAAAGGCTCTGAAGAAGAACAAAGATTACATGGGTGAGAATCAGACTGTTGTGGGTGTGCATGTTGGTTTCCTCACTGAGAATATAGAGACGTGTATTGTGTTTGTCCTAAGGGGGGCGCTATATTGAGGTTTTTCGGACAAGTGTGAGGGGTGAGGGGCGCGCGGCGAGGCGGGAGAAAGGGAGCGAGAGGAGCTTCACCAGGGAGCTGAAGGATGATGAGGAAGAGGAAGATGTTGCAGAGTCAGGAAGACTCTTCATAAGGAACCTGCCCTACACTTGTACAGAAGAGGAGCTCCAAGACCTATTCTCCAAGCACGGTGCGCACACACACACATACTGTGTACCTGCACTGAACAGGAGTTCACACACACACCCCTGACCCCTCAGCCTGTGTTACAGGTCCTCTCGCTGAAGTGGTTTTCCCCATCGACAATCTGACCAAGAAGCCTAAAGGATATGCCTTCGTCTCTTACATGATCCCTGAGAATGCAGTGACGGCACTGGCTCAGCTAGATGGACACATATTCCAGGTACTAATCTCACACCCTTACCCATCGTGTGTTTCTGACCTTTAACCTGTAACATCTAACCTCTCATCTTCTATACCCCCATCTATTTCTCTCAGGGCAGGATGCTGCACCTGCTTCCATCCACTCTGAAGAAGGAAAAGGCTGATTCCGCCCACTCTGGCCCAGGCTCCTCCTCCTACAAACGTCAGAAAGACGCCAAGAACAAAGCCAGTAGTACCAGGTCAGTTACAGTCTAAAGACATCTCTCCTTAGTTTAAAATATCTCTAAATTGTCCAAGTTTGTTTACAAACCAGTACTGGAATTGTTCAGTAATCTTATTGCCTTTTTGTGTTTGTTCACATTGTGATGTTTGTCCCTCTACAGCTCCCATAACTGGAACACCCTGTTTCTGGGCACCAGTGCTGTTGCAGATGCTATCGCTGAAAAATACAACACCACCAAGAGCCAAGTCCTGGACCATGTGAGTTCTACTCTCCTGTCTCCTCGGCCCCTTTTACCCTTCTCCCCTTACAACCGAATACACCTTTCCCCCACCCTCTACCCAATCATCTTTAATGATGTGATTCTCTCTCAGGAGTCTAAGGGAAGTGTAGCAGTGAGGATGGCTTTAGGAGAGACTCAAATTGTCCAGGAGACTCGACAGTTCCTGTTGGACAACCACGTTTGTCTGGACTCCTTCAGTCAGGTATGTTGTAAAACACTCTCTAGGATGTGCTAACCGTGCATAAAGAACATAACATTATATAAAGTTTAGACCATTATTTAAAGTTATAATTTTGGATTCCGGTTATTTGTGTCTGTGTGTTTAGGCGGCGGGGCCTCGTAGCATGTCTGTGTTCCTGGTGAAGAATCTTCCAGCGGGAGTGACGGTGGAGAACCTGGAGGAACTGTTCTCGCCGCATGGCACCCTGGGTAGGGTGCTGCTGCCGCCTGCAGGCTTGACTGCCGTCATAGAATACCTGGAACCCACTGAGGCCAAACAAGCCTTCACTAGACTGGCATACAGCAAGGTGTGTGTGTGCGTGTGTGTTCGTTCCATACAAATATGGCCTATATAATGTAAAAATAGAACGCTGTCTGAGGAAGACCATGGTCCCGTTCAGGGGAGTATACTGTAACATATACTGCCTCACTCTCTAGTTCCAGCATGTCCCCCTATATTTGGAGTGGGCGCCTACAGGAGTATTCTCAGCAGCCATGCCTAGCAAGATACTTACACCAGATCCAGAGCCCACCACCAAAACCTCAGCACAGGAGGAAGAGGAGGAGGAGGAGGAGGAGGAAGCACTGGGATCCACCCTCTTCATCAAGAACCTCAACTTCACCACAACAGAGGAGACATTGCGTGAGGTAGGGTTAGCGTTAGTGATGAGGAATAGAGGATGAGTGAGTCAGAGGATGCAGTTAGGTCGTAAGTTTTGTTGAATGATTCATGTTTTTGTGTCTTTCTATAGACCTTCTCCAAATGTGGCACATTGAAAACCTGCACCATCTCCAAGAAAAAAGACAAGACCGGTACTGAACATGACATTTTAAAGGCGCTGCGTGGTCAATCCCACGTCTGCATTGGCCGTGCAGCATTTATGGTTATACGGCCTCTGCAGAAGTCAGGGCGTTGATACTTCTTGCAATTTGCAGAGCAGCGCAGAGCTGTTGTGATGGAAGTTGTCATGGGCGTGAGTTTGTGTTTATACAGGACCTCTCGCCCCCACCTACTGTCAATCAAATCATTTCAATGCGGAGCTATACAAAGCCCTCTGCATTGTTACATACATTTGGGAGGTGCACAGCAATGTGGAACGGCGCTCAATTTGGCCTCTGTGTGCCTCCGGAGGCTCAGCAATTGCGTCAGTCTCCGACCACATTTTCGGATCAAGCATAAATTGAACATTTGTGAGGTTCAGTGATGTCTGTGCTGTTTTGTCCCTGTAGGTCAGCTGTTGTCCATGGGGTATGGCTTTGTCACCTATCGGACACAGAAGGCAGCAGAGAAGGCCATAAGGCAGCTTCAGGTATTGACCCTAGCCCTGATCCTTAACCTTAAACCTCTACACCTATAGATACTGACCTCACACCTCTTTCTGTCTCTCTCATCCCCCCATCTCTCTTCTTTCTCTAAGCATTGCAGTGTGGATGACCACCAGTTGGAGTTGAAAGTGTCTGAGAGAGCCACCAAGTGAGTCACTCCATCATACTAATATCATACATGGTTACATTAATTAACAACAAACTGATAGGAGTAATTACAGTGCATTCGAAAAGTATTCAAACCCCTTGACTTTTTCCACATTTGGTTACGGTATAGCCTTTTTCTGAATTGAATGGGAGAAAAAAAATCCCTCTACAGGGAATAGAGTGTTGGACTTGTAACCAAAAGGTTGCAAGATCGAATTCCTGAGCTGACAAGGTAAAAATGTGGCATTCTGCCCCGTCATTGAAAATAAGAATTTGTTCTTAACCACTTCTTAGGGATCAAATCTCGTTAACGGGATCGATTTGACAACATCCTGTGAAAATGGCAGAGCGCCAAATTCAAATTAAATTATTAGAAATATTTAACTTTCATACAATCAGAAGTGCGTTACACCAAATTAAAGCTTTACTTATTGTTAATCCAGCCACCGTGTCAGATTTCAAAAAGGCTTTACGAACAAACACAGACAATCATATTTCATCCCGCCAAGCGTGACACAAAACTCAGAAATAACGATATAATTCATGCCTTACCTTTGAAGAGCTTCTTCTGTTGGCACTCCAATATGTCCCATAAACATCACAAATGGTCCTTTTGTTCGATTAAT
This sequence comes from Salvelinus fontinalis, assembly GCF_029448725.1. NCBI lineage: Eukaryota > Metazoa > Chordata > Actinopteri > Salmoniformes > Salmonidae > Salvelinus > Salvelinus fontinalis. The sequence goes on from NC_074692.1 coordinate 22,692,688, forward strand.
TCCGTCATTATATCTCCAAAATGTCCATTTATTTGGCGCGTTTGAGCCAGAAAAACATAGTTTCCAACTCGCGAAACATGACTACAAAATATCTAAGTTACCTGTAATCTTTGTCCAAACATTTCAAACAACTTTCCTAATACAACTTTAAGTATGTTTTAACGTAAATAATCAATACAATTTAAGACGGGATAAACTGCGTTCAATAGCAGATAAAAACAAAGTGGAGTGAGCTTTCAGGTCGTGCGCCCCAACCACAACAGTACACTAGACTCGACCCTCGGTCTGAACAGCCCTACTTCTTCATTACACAAAAAAAACATCAACCAATTTCTAAAGACTGACATCCAGTGGAAGCGATAGGAACTGCAAGCAAGTGCCTTAGAAATCTAGATCCACATAGAAAACCCATTGAAAACACTGTCACCTCAAAATAAATGTTTCCTGGATGGTTTGTCCTCGGGGTTTCGCCTGCCAAATAAGTTCTGTTATACTCACAGACATCATTGAAACAGTTTTAAACTTCAGAGTTTTCTATCCAAATCTACTAATAATATGCATATCCTAGCTTCTGGGCCTGAGTAGCAGGCAGTTTACTTTGGGCACGCTTTTCATCCGGACGTGAAAATACCGCCCCCTAGCGTAGAGAGGTTATTAACGTACTTGCCTAGTTAAATAAAAGTAAAATAAAAAAATACCCCATAATGACAAAGCAAAAACAGGTTTAGACATTTTGGCAAATGTATTAAAAATGTAATACTGGAAATGTAACATTTACATAAGTATTCAGACCCTTTACTCAGTACTATGTTGAAGCACCTTTGGCAGCGATGACAGCCTCAAGTCTTCTTGGGTATGATGCTACAAGCTTGGCACACCTGTATTTTCAGAGTTCCTCCCATTCTTCTCTGCAGATCCTCAAGTTCTGTCAGGTTGAATGGGGATTGTTGCTTCACAGCTATTTTCAGGTCTCTCCAGAGATGTTTGAGCGGGTTCAAGTCCGGACTCTGGCTGGGCCACTTAAGGACATTCAGAGACTTGTCCAGAAGCCACTCCTGCGTTGCCTTGGCTGTGTGCTTAGGGTCTTTGTCCAGTCGGAAGGTGAACCTTTGCCCAAGTCTGAGGTCCTGAGGGCTCTGGAGCAGGTTTTCATCAAGAATCTCTCTGTACTTTGCTCCGTTCATCATTCCCTGGATCCTGACTAGACTCCCAGTCTCTGCTGCTGAAAAACATCCCCACAGCATGATGCTGCCACCACCATGCTTCACCGTAAGTATGGTGCCAGGTTTCCTTCAGATGTGATGCTTGGCATTCAGGCCACAGAGTACAATCTTGGTTTCATCAGACCAGAGAATCTTATTTCTCATGGTCTGATAGTACTTCCGTCTGGCCACTTTACCATAAAGACCTGATAGGTGGAGTGCTGCGGAGATGATTGTCCTTCTGGAATGTTCTCCCATCTCCACAGAGGAACTCTGGAGTTTTATCAAAGTGACCATCGGGTTCTTGGTCACCTCCCTGACCAAGGCCCTTCTACCCCGATTGTTCAGTTTGACCTGGCGGCCAGCTCTAGAAAAAAAAAATTACACAATTAAAAAATTGTGGTTCCAAACGTATTCCATTTAAGAATGATGGAGACCACTGTGTTCTTGGGGACATTCAATGCTGCAAAAATGTTTTGATACCCTTCCCCAGATGTGTGTGTCAACACAATCCTGTCTCTGAGCTCTACGGACAATTCCTTCGACCTCATGGCTTGGTTTTTGCTCTGACATGCACTGTTAACTGTGGTGCCTTTCCAAATCATGTCCAATCAATTGAATTTACCACAGGTGGACTCCAATCAAGTTGTAGAAACATCTCAAGGATGGTCCATGTTAACAGGATGCACCTGAGCTCAATGTCGAGTCTCATCGCAAAGGGTCTAAATACTTATGTAATTAAGGTATTTCTGTCTTTTATTTTTAATAAATTAGCAAAAATGTCTAAACCGGTTTTTGCTTTGACATTATGGGGTATTGTGTGTAGATTGATGAGGGATAATGTTCTACTTTATACATTTTAGAATAAGGCTGTAACGTAACAAATTGTGGAAAAGGGGAAGGGGTCTGAATACTTTCCGAATGGTCTGTATAAGCACTTATGATGACACAATGCAGCATTTATCCTTTGTGGCAGACCAGGGGGTTTGGTCAAGATGTTTACACAGATCGGACAGAGTATGATTAGCTCAGTTTCAAGGGTGTTTATTTAAATAATAAATCAAAAAGAAAAGGATAGGTCTCCCCCATGAGACCCTCTCCGGGATACCGTCTTCTGGGCTCCGGGTCTTGCTGTATCCTGTCGGGCATAAAAACTGATCTCCCTGCACATACCTCTGCAACCGTCCTCAACTAAATGGGAGTCCTTTCTTCCCCCACTCTCTTTTGTGTGCTGCCCTTCTGGCAGCTTTATGGGCCTTGCACAGCTGGTGAGCAATCAGCCCTTGATTACTCACCAGCTCCCAATCAGTTCCAATTAGTCCTGGCCGGAGAGCCCGTCGAGACCTGGCACGTCCAGCAGATGGAGCCATCGCCTCGTGATGTATACTCCGTCTGTCACCAGGCCTCGACGAGTCTCCCCCTGGTGGCTGATCTGCTGTATGCCACACCTTATAGATATGTTAGTATTTTGTATTTTTTTTGTATTTGTTTATTTTGTATAGGTCTGCAGTAGTGTCTCGTAAGAAGCAGGCAGAGAGGAAACAGACCAGCTCTAAGATCCTTGTACGCAATGTCCCCTTCCAGGCCACAGTCGGGGAGATACGAGAGCTTTTCTGGTAATATATATATATATACGCACACACATACACACATCCTCAGAGCTTTCTCACTGAGACATTGCATTTTTCATCACTCACTTATGATGATAATATGTATATCCCCTCCAGCACGTTTGGGGAGCTGAAGACTGTTCGTCTGCCAAAGAAAGCGTCCGGTACTGGCACGGGGGCTCACCGCGGGTTTGGCTTTGTAGACTTCCTCACCAAACAGGATGCAAAGGTGAGTGAGGATGAATGAGCACGGTGTGTGTTATTTCTTGTTTCCCCTTTAAAATGTGTATTGTTGCTGTACAGTAGTGTTGACCGGTGTTGTTATTTCTTGTGTCCCCTGTAGAAAGCATTCTCAGCACTGTGCCACAGCACCCATCTGTATGGGCGGCGGCTGGTTCTAGAGTGGGCCGACGCTGAAGACACTGTGGAGACGCTACGCAGGAAAACAGCAGAGCATTTCCATGGTAACACCCAGCGTACAGATACAGTAATACATTTCAGATTGATGTTTTGAGAAACCTGTTCTCTGATGTCCCTGTCTCTCTCTTTCTCTTAGACATTCCTAAGAAGAAGCGGAAGGCTGAGGTGATGGAGGGTATTATGGAGACGATGGAGGTCGGGGGGACAGAGGATGACTGACCTCTCAACCACACACCCTAACCCCAACCCAGCCCCAATTGTTGCTCTGTCGACCCATGTGGGTAGGAGTGACTGCGTAATCTGGACCTGAGTGACAGAAGAAGAAAGAATCAGATAGACCAGAACTCGACAGAATCCAATTATTTTGTCAGTGATTCTGCGCAAAGCCTTGACAAGCAAATCCTCTCAAACACACTGAGGGACTTTGACAGAGCGTTGTTGTTACGAGGAACGGGTGTGGGTGTGTGAGGAGAAAGCGGGACAGAGAATGTCTGTGAGAGAGCGCTGATGATGCATGGGACTCTGATGACATGATTGATAGGATTATTTGTACACAACAATTAAATGTTACCCATCTGCTACTGTGGCTTTAAGTTTTTATTGAATTGTATTTTATCAGAAAATTTAACATATAATCTATCTACGTTAGAGGGTTGGACTTTTATTTTGAAATTCCTTCATCTTTGGTCACATGAATTACATTGATATAGATGGCTGACAGGGGCACACAGATGTTAGTAATAACAGAGAAGATGTTTATGTTTTTATGTGTTTTTTATTTATCGTGGACGTCTGTTCGGGCCGAGATTCATTCTGCAGTTCTCGATAAACAAACTGGCCAGCTGTCCTTGGAGGAGGGGTTCCGAGACGACTATGTAGCCTGGGCGAACTTTACCGACGACATCAAGAACTCGGGGTAAATTCAGTCATCTGATGTAGCTGTATCTCTGGGCTAGGGCATTACCGAGTTCCTCGGCTAACGCGCACCAACTCCCTGGACCAGAGCTAATCTAGGTCCATAGACGACGTAGGAATAAAAATATGCGTTTGGGTAAACAGCGAGTTACCACAACCATTTTAGCAGAATATGACTTCTGAATAAGTCTAGACAATAACGTTGGATTGATAATTGGGCTATGGCGGGCTATGTTGTCCCCATGTTGCGGAATACAGAGATTTGAAAGTGTAGGTTTGAAATAAAATTTAACCAATTACTGTTCCAAATTTCAATATGAACAGAACAATTTTAAAACCACAAGGGCCTCATTTATAAACGGTGACTAAATATCACACGAGATTTAAGTGCACCATTTCTGAAAAGACTGCGCATGTACAGAAATACTGAGATGTATTAATTTGGCGCACGCCATACATACGCATCAGACCTGTCATAAAAATATATGCATACGTGAACGAGGATTAACGCTGCCTGAAAAACGCCCTACATTCACTTGTAATGCTTATAATAACACCCTTTATTTGCGGTATAGTTTGGTACGATTCATGCCAAAGACGAGTTGTTCGATATTTACTTATCAATATATTATTGGGTTTCTATGTCCTGCCTTGGAGCCTGGACTCATAGACTAGACGTAACATAGTAAATGTAAATCCGGTACACTGAAATTAACTATATGTTACATTTGGTGTGGTTCCATAAATCAGATGGTTACTTAAGGCAAAAACGAAAGTAGGGTGGATGAGTGGGCGTATAACGTGAACGTCTAGCTACCAAAAGGTTGCGAGTTACTACTTTTTACCTACTTTGCAACTACTTAGCATGTTAGCTAACTCTTCCCCTAACCTTAACACTTTTCGCTAACCCTTCTAGGAAGAAGGCCAATGCTCCAGTTTTTGGGAAGTTTGCTCAGCAATCCAGTCAAATTGGCCACGCTCCACTCCGCTCACATACTCTGGTTGGCAGGATGTTTAATCTTTAGCAGTAATTTATGCTGTATCTGGAAAAGGACTGTCAATTTCTGAAATAAAAAACATGGCAAGTTGTTGTGGACCTGTCAGCATAACGTTTTTTGCATCGACTTTTCCCCCAACCTAAATGTGATGGACTGCAAGGGAATTCTGAAACGTAGAGCAGGCTACAAAAAAATATGCAGTAGAAGTAGCTTACTAAGGCCTACTTCAATGTAAAAATGTGACTGTATACCGGTATTATAAACCGCACTGCCTATGACAGTCCAAAACAACCATTCGGAGTTGAACTCCTCACCCAAACAAATTTGATCATGATGTATTTACTAAGTGTTTTCTCCCTCAGCTGGACATATCTGGAAGTGACCACTAGCGGACACTATAATGATAGCATCCAGGCGTATGCTGCCGGGGCCGTTGAGGCTGCAGTTACCTCCCAGGTAAGGTAGAGACCGTCTGCCCCAACCCCTAACCTAAAACCATATCCGGCTGGGGCAGTGGATTCAATCTATAGCTGATTGTGTGTGTGTTTGTCTCAGCTGATCTATAAGCACTGGATGAACACTCTTATGGGGTACTGCGGTCCGTTTACCTTCGAGTCGGGATTCTGCCAGAGACTGAAGGATTACATCACTTCCAACCTGCAGTGGGTCAGACAGCAGATAGAGGAGCATCCACACTGTCCCTACTGGCACCAGGTACTGGCTGGGTCTGGGTCTGGGTCAGCCAGCGTGCTAAATTATGAAGTGTCTGCTCCTTTTCTCTATGTGTCAAAACAGTAAATAATTCTTGCTAGAGTGTCTCATTCAGTACACATTTGGGATCTAAGAAGAACATCTTAGTAGAGAATATTTTTCATTTAGACTTTCTCTCTCAGGTGCGGTTGGCGTTGCTGCAGCTGAAAGGTCTGGAGGACGGCTACAATGATATGCTGTCATTTCCCAGAGGCCCTTTCACTCTCAACCCCTTCGGCTTCCTGTAAGTGTGGTCTGTGATCTCTGTGATTGGTGGGTTTGAGTTCACCCCATTAGTGACAGTCTCTGTAAGCGCCCTTGATTTAACGTGGAGTACCCATCTCCGGAGCAATGTAAATGGTGAGCTAAATGAAGTGTGGCCAACCATGCCTTGCATCACAGCTCTGACAACCCTCAATTTTTATGTGGATATTCAGACTTTTCCAGATGGGAGGAGACCTAGAGGATCTTGAGGGGGCCCTAAACAAATCCAGCCATTCACGGACTCTGGGCTCCGGCTCCTGCTCCGCCCTCATCAAGCTGTTGCCTGGCAACAAGGATCTACTGGTGTCTCATGATACCTGGAACATCTACCAGGCCATGCTGCGCATCCTAAAGAAGTACCAGTTTGCCTACCGTGTCTCTCCTACAGGTAACCCTAACCCCTAAACCTCTCATAAGGATAACTTAACTCTGCCTACAGCGTCTCAACGTCCCCCCTTTCCCCCTAACATATACACTCTTCATGAAACACTCGTTGAAACTCTGCATGTGAACACTGGGAAAGTCCAAACATGAGTTATGTGGTTCAGAGTTCTATATTTTGAGTTTGATTTCTGTGTTCTGTTGTTCTCAGACAGTGATATGATCCCTGGTGGAACCCAGGCGTTCTCTTCCTACCCAGGCTCCATCTTCTCTGGAGATGACTTCTACATCATTAGCACTGGGCTGGTGAGAGCTGTGTGTAATATGTGTGGACATCGCATATACAGTGTGTGTAGTCTTTTTATTTTAAAGATGTCCCTCAGGTTACTCTGGAGACCACCATCGGCAACAGTAACCCCGCCCTCTGGAAGTTTGTTCAACCAACCGGAGCAGTGATGGAGTGGCTGAGGAACATCGTAGCCAATCGGCTGGCTACAACTGGCAAGGCGTGGGCAGAGATTTTCAGCAAACACAACAGTGGAACGTAAGTCTCTGTGGTCCCTCTGGGTGACATTTTCCCATTCTTCCTGTAGATGTCCACCATGTTGGTTATCTCTCCGGTTCGGTCAGGCTGGAGCTCTGTAAACCAACTCTTGTACAGGCTTTTGAACTATCCATTTAAAGGAAGCTAGGAGAGGAAGAGTGAAGGGAACTATCCTTTTAAGGAATGAAGGGAAGTGAAACTATAATAGAGTTGATAAAACATCACATTAAATATCATAAGTGGGGGGAGGACAGAGTTAAGTCAGCTGATAAAGTAGTGTCTCTAAAGTGCTGAGTCGTCTTTTATGACACACACACACACACACACACTTCAGGCAGGCCTGGGAAAGCAGGGCTGGGACTTATCAGTAATGCCCACTCAGGCCAAAGTCCCCTGAGATCAAAGGTGACGCACTCATGTTGTTTTGTATGGTTACATTTATCTGTCTTCTGCGGCTTATTTGTTTATTTCTCTAGCCTATCTCTATCAGTGGAAGCTAGTGGGAGGAGCTATAGACTTTGTAATGGCTGGAATAAAATGGAGTCCAACATGTGGTTTCCATATGTTTGATACTGTTCCATTTATTCCATTCCCGGCATTACAATGAACCCGTCCTCCTATAGCTCCTCGCACCAGCCTTCTCTGATCTCTAGAATATCTACACAGTGTCGTATCAGCCTCAGTTACTAAGCACAGTGGAACCTGAGACTGACTAGTGTATCATCGTCATTAATTACTCAGCCTCTAAACAGACCCACATATCACGTAGAGTGTCTACCTTTAAAGTTAATGTATTCCCTCGCTTGTATGTATAATATGTACAGTATATCACAAAAGTGAGTACACCCCTCACATTTGTGTAAATATTTGAGTATATCTTTTCATGTGACAACACTGAAGAAATGACACTTTGCTACAATGTAAAGTAGTGAGTGTACAGCTTGTATAACAGTGTAAATTTGCTGTCCCCTCAAAATAACTCCACACACAGCCATTAATGTCTAAACCGCTGGCAACAAAAGTGAGTACACCCCTAAGTGAAAATGTCAAAATTGGGCCCACTCACTTTTGAGATATACTGTATGTGTGTGTGTGTGTTAGGTATAATAACCAGTGGATGATAGTGGACTACAGGCATTTCACTCCAGGGATGACAGAGACTAAGGAGCAGCTGTTTACTGTACTGGAGCAGATCCCGTAAGACAGGCAACACACACACACAACAACCTCTCAACACATACACATTTTGAGAAATGGGCTGGTTATTTATCAGTAACAATAATAGGTGTGTGTGGTTCTGTTCTGTAGTGGGCTAGTTGTTCACTCTGATAAAACCCAGGAATTGCTGCAGAAAGGCTACTGGTCTAGTTACAACATCCCGTAAGTACCAATAACATTTATAACTACCACACACTAGTAATGACTATATTATTAATAAAAAGAGCAGTTGACCGGTCTTGCAGGTATTGGAGATGGTGGTTATAATTTGTTCAGCTTTAATGTGTAAATGTGTGACGCACACTCTCGCTTTGTGTTTGTGTAGGTACTATGAGGAGGTGTTTAATGCCAGCGGCTGTAGAGAACTGGTAGAGCAGTTTGGTCCATGGTTTTCTCTGGACATGAATCCTCGAGCCCAGATCTTCAGAAGGAACCAATCACAGGTCACAGACATGGACTCCATGGTCCGCCTCATGAGGTACACGTCTCCATTCAGAGGCCTCAATCCAAATGTGTCACAGGAGGGAGATGGACAGACCTGCTTTTATACACGGTCATTTCCATGTAACATGGGCACCAATGTGAAGTTTATAGGAGCATGTCAAAAGTGATTTTTTAAATGTTTAATTAAGGCATACATTTGGAATAAGCAAAGGCTTTGATAAGTGGTCAAACAGATGGACAATGGGTCCAAATCAAAGTTTATTTGTCACATGCGCTGAATACAACAGGTGTAGGTAGACCTTACAGTGAAATGCTTACGTACAGGCTCTAACCAATAGTGCAAAAAGGTATTAGGTAGGTAAAGAAATAAAACAACAGTAAAAAGACAGTAGCGAGGCTATAAAAGTAGCGAGGCTACATACAGACACCGGTTAGACAGGCTGATTGAGGTAGTGTGTACATGTAGATACGGTTAAAGTGACTATGCATATATGATGAACAGAGAGTAGCAGTAGCGTAAAAGAGGGGGTGGTGGGTGGGACACAATGCAGATAGCCCGGTTAGCCAATGTGCGGGAACACTGGTTGGTTGGCCCAATTGAGGTAGAATGTTCATGAATGTATAGTTAAAGTGACTATGCATATGTGATAAACAGAGAGTAGCAGCAGCTTAAAAAAAGGGGTTGGGAGGGGCATACAATGCAAATAGTTCGGGTAGCCATTTGGTTACCTGTTCAGGAGTCTTATGGCTTGGGGGTAAAAACTGACTTGGCACTCTGGTACCACTTGCCATGCGGTAGTAGAGAGAACAGTCTATGACTGGGGTGGCTGGGGTCTTTGACAATTTTTAGGGCCTTCCTCTGACACCGCCTGGTGTAGAGGTCCTGAATGGCAGGCAGCTTAGCCCCAGTGATCTACTGGGCCGTACGCACTACCCTCTGTAGTGCCTTGCGATCAGAGGCCGAGCAATTGCAGTACTAGGCAGTGATGCAACCAGTCAGGATGCTCTCGATGTTGCAGCTGTAGAACCTTTTGAGGATCTCAGGACCCAAACCAAATCTTTTTAGTCTCCTGAGGGGGAATAGGCTTTGTCGTGCCCTCTTCACGACTGTGTTGGTGTGTTTGGACAATGACAGTTTGTTGTCCAGTGGCGGAACTAGAGTTTTATACATGGGGTGGCCAAGGCTACTTCAGGGTGTCCATAGACCATGACAGAAAATTAGTGTGTAACCCTAACCTGGCATCTAAGGAGCATGAATGAATCCTATGATTGCTGATTAGAGGTAAAGTGATAATTCACTTAACCCAGAGTTCTTCAATGTGGCAGATAGTCTGGTCCAAAAGGGTTACTTACTGGAATTCTTTAACATACTATGAGTGTCACTACCTCGGAACTGCAGCTCAATTTCTTTCTCTCTCTCTCACACACACACTGTACTTGCATACTGGAGAGACTTGGGTCACTCTGTTTTCGTGTGTATATGTACACACACACACACAAACACAGTTGAAGTCGGAAGTTTACATACACTTAGGTTGGAGTCATTAAAACATTAACTTGTTTTTCAACCACTCCACAAATTTCTTGTTAACAAACTATAGTTTTGGCAAGTCGGTTGGGACATCTACTTTGTGCATGACACAAGTAATTTTTCCAACAATTGTTTACAGACAGATTATTTCACTTACAGTTCACTGAATCACAATTCCAGTGGGTCAGAAGTTTACATACACTAAGTTGACTGTGCCTTTTAAACAGCTTGGAAAATTCCAGAAAATGATGTTGTGGCTTCAGAAGCTTCTGATAGGCTAATTGACATAATTTGAGTCAATTGGAGGTGTACATGTGTGTGGATGTATTTCAAGGCCTACCTTCAAACTCAGTGCCTCTTTGCTTGATATCATAGGAAAATCAAAAGAAATCAGCCAAGACCTCAGAAAAAAATTGTAGACCTCTTTGATGAACCTCATGTTTGAGGTCCTCTAAATCTGACTCAAAGGTCTGAGCAAAAGCAAACAGGCTCCTCGTTCAAGAATGTTGTGCTCTTTGGGTTGAGAGACTGGACCCCTTGCATTCTCGCAAATCATCTTTGAAAAACGATTCTGCAGCTCAGCTGTGAGACTGTCAAGCACCTGATCAAAGATAGGTCTTTGGAAGTTCTCACCATCACTTTGGTCACTATTTTTCTCCTACAGTGCTCATCATCAATGAGTTGTGAAATCTTAAGCTTGTTTTAGGCTGTTTGTACACTTATTTTGCGGGGCTCTGCAATCTCTTCAACTTCTTTCCATAGTTCTCCAAAGTAACCCTCACTTCTGTAGTCCTGTAATGTGTCTGTAAGGGCACCTACTAGATCCACAGCCCATGCTAGGTGAAGAGAGCTTGATTGGAGTATGTCAGAAAGACATTTGGCATCACCAAGCACTTTACAAAAGGTAACCAAAAGCCCTATGAAATGTAAATCTATCTGAGAAAGAAGGCCCCCTGCCTCTACTGAACTATCACCACTATTATCAAGTGTGATACCCTGTAGCACTCTCAGAACTGCTGGAATCCTGTCCCTCAGATTACGGCATGCCATGTAACTGCAAGTCCACCTTACATCCCTAAGTCTCTGTAGTTCCCTGGGCTGCTGTGGATACAGCTCTTTCTGAACTGCAAGCCATTTGAGATGAACGTACGAGCCATAGACCCCTCCTGCTTCTGCAGGAGAGCAAGAAAATGAACTGCCTCAGGCACTGATTTTACAGCATTGACAAGAACCAAATTCAAACAATGTGCATTACAGTGCACATAAGATGCAAATCTTGCACTGTTTTTAATCCGTGCAGACACCAGAATGCTTTCCGCTCATGATGGATGCACTGTCATAGCCTTTCCCCACAAGATCATTTCTGTAGTCCATGTTTTTTCAAGGCAATGTTCAAGGCAATGTTTTTCACCATGTTTTTCAAGGCAATCAATTCTAATTTTTGTGAGACCTGCTGCATCTAAGCTTTCAGCTGACTGAAAGTGTAAAAAGCTTTTGTGGATGGCCCCGTTGTAATAGTACATCACAACGAAATACATTTGTTATTTTTTCTTTTAAACTTTGGTTTCATCTGCAATTACACTAAACTTCAGTTTCTTTTACTTCTCTTATTATTTCACTTTGTACCTTCCTTCTGGATTTAGTGGTTTGTGTACTTAGCATTGCCACATGCATTCATCCTTTTCTCTATGAGAGGGTCATGCTTTGCTATTTCTTCTAAGATTGTCAAAAAATTACCCTTGTTGTGAGTCATCAGACTCTCTGTCCTCTGCGCTATATTTTGAGTGGCAGTTAATAGGAGCATATCTGCAATTGTTTTAATGTAAGTACTGATGTTGAAAGCCCTTTTCCTAGTACCATGTTGAGTTCTGTGAAATGTTTTCAAACACGGCTATACAGGACCCTCTTCTCTGGATCTTGAAATATTCTGAAATACATATTCTGAAATATAAATTAAGTAATGTGTCATATCTTTATGGAAATGTATAATTAAGGGATCCACAAGATTAGATACTAACAGCTGCTAACTAAAATGTGTAGTTTAAAGTATAGGCCTGTCCTACCATTGGGTCCTTTTGGAACAGCATATCTGGTGCTTGATGCAGTAGGGAGGGTCTTGATGACATCTCCTGGCAGCTCTGATCCACTGTCTTGCTCAGAGCCAGAGGTCTCTGTGTCATCCCTTGATACATATATTACATTAAAATAACACAAGAACCATTAGCGTATAATCACAATAAAAATGCCACAGCCATAAAAATAAGAACACCCATGAATCAACAACCAACATTTTAAAGTGAGGCTTCATCTGACAAAATCATATATTACAAGCTGAAGCTAAACTTAAATTCTGAACTGACCTGGTGGTGGTAGACTGGGTCCTTGGGAAATCTGACCACTCTGAGTAGCCTCGGTTAGGGAGCTGCTCTGGGGTCCGGTGGTGATGCAAAGGGCTGGGGTCTGTTTGCACCTGATCTGCCTGTTGGTGCTTCTTTATCTCCCTTTCTTTTCATGTTTAATTGACCCTATGCAAAAATTAGACCGTCTGGTTACATCTAAGCATCCAATTACCCACATTTTAGTCCAATCTTAATTACAAATCCCCATTATCATAACTGTACCTTAAAATCAACTACCAGACTAAAGTTATTAGTTAGATCATGGCTAGCCCTACGCTGCAGTAAGTAACTTAGCTAGCTATAATTTCTGACACCTTTACGATAGCAAACAGGCTATCTGCAAATTGTGGTAATCTTTTGAGTAACGTTAACAGATTGATAATGACAATTGTTCGTTTTGAGTTCAAGTACAAAAATCTGAGTTAATGGATTAAAAATTGCTGAATGTTAACTTGCTGAACACTGACAGCTGTAGCCTACTACTTACCCCACATTAGCTAAACATTCGTATACTGTAACTTATGACACTACACTGTATATGCGTGTATTACCAGCACAGATGTAAACATAATGTTGGAAACCAATCTCTCTTATCTGATTAACTGTCTGTTCAATCAATCAAATTGATGTATAAAGCTCTTTTTACGTCAGAAGATGTCACAAAGTGCTATACGGAAACCCAGCCTAAAACCCCAAACAGCAAGCAATGCAGATGTAGAAGCACGGTGGCTAGGAAGAACTCCCTAGAAAGACTAGAACTTAGGGATGAATCAGGCTATGATGGGTGGCCAGTCCTCTTCTGGCTGTGCCAGGTGGAGATTATAACTGTACATGGCCAAGATGTTCAAATGTTCATAGATGACCAGCAGGGTCAAATAATAATAATCACAGTGGTTGTAGAGGGTGCATCAGGAGTAAATGTCAGTTGGCTTTTCATAGCCGATCATTCAGAGTATTTACCTCTCCTGCTGTCTCTAGAGAGTTAAAAACAGCAGGTCTGGGATAGGTAGCACATCTGGTGAACAGGTCAGGGTTCCATAGCCGCAGGCAGAACAGTTGAAACTGGAGCAGCAGCACGGCCAGGTGTACTGGGAACAGAAATGAGTCATCAGGCCAGGTAGTCCTGAGGCATGGTCCTAGGGCTCAGGTCCTCCGAGAGAGAATTAGAGAGAGCATACTTAAATTCACACAGGACACCGGATAAGACAGGAGAAATACTCCAGATATAACAGATTAACCCTAGCCCCCCGACACATAAACTACTGCAGCATAAATACTGGAGGCTGAGACAGGAGGGGTCGGGAGACACTGTGGCCCTGTCCGACGATACCCCCGGACAGGACCAAACAGGCAGAATATGTCCATTGCTCGTGTTTCCAAGCAAGTCTGGAGCTAGGGGAGTTAGAGCCCTGTCTAGTGTCGTGGTAATTTCCTGTATTACTAAATTAGGAGAGTTTACAAACCACACACAAGTCAGTTGTACTTAAATTGAATCTTTAATTCATATGAGCTTCAACATAGCCCTTTGACTCTCAGATCAATTCAGTGTCTATAAATGAATTCTGAGAGTCCTTACAAAAGAATTCTAGTATCTTTTATAGCCAAGATACACCCCTCTCAACTCACATGACGAACCACAGATCTCAGAAACTTCACAAAGGGCCTTTTACTTGAGAGAGGAGTATCCCATAGCCAGATAGCATTAGCTATAAATTATCGTTCAGTTTGGTCTCTAAGACGAGGTTCTACGTCTCGTTCTTGGTACTTCATAGTACCAAAACATTACCTCATCCAATGGCATATATCAATTGTTAATTCTAGATACTCCCATCTCAAATACACCCCCTCTTCTCCCCCTCCTGGACAAGCTCACTGGGGGGAGTGACTTCTAGGTCATATACTATCTCAAGATTAGTGCAACATCAGAGGGGTAATACAATGGTTCCAGACACTGCCATACTCCTCCCCCCAATGGGAAAAGGAGGGTGACTGGCGTACAGACATTGTGGAGCCCTTCACATGGTTTAACAGATACATTCACATATGAAGACAATGTTCAATTCTGACTTCTCCCTTTCTGATATTCTGCATATTACCAGACATGTAAAAGACAAGCCTGACCTCTCTCCTCTCTGGGCCCCAAGTGACTTTTCCCTAGAGAAGAAAGGCAAATTAAACTGCCAACAGTATAGTCCAAAAGAAGACATTCTAATGACAAGTATCTCACATAAGCATATTATGATGTAATAATAAAACATCTTATTTATCTATGTTACCCAACTAATTCTGATTCAGCTACGACACTAGGCAGGATATAACCCCAGCCACTTTGCCAAAGCACAGCCCCCACACCACTAGAGGGATATCTTCAACCACAAACTCACAACCCTGAGACAAGGGTAAGTATACATGGAGCCAAAGGTGTAACGTTAACTTACACAGCGACTCAACTTTCGTAAAAATTGTTCAGGAAACCTAAACTCAATTCTGAACCTTAAAACTTACTTCAAATATGATGCTTTCGCCAATCGCAAAAAGAGCTTGTGGAGCTGTGGAAATATTCTCTCTTCTTCTGTCTGTTATTCTTATTCTTCTGTATCTCACAACCAACGTTAATATTCTCTCTTCCCTGTCCTCGATTTGAAACCGTCAAAATAAATGCTTCTTTCAATGAGGTGAAATGAGATGTCAATCAGCATCAAACTGCCACTAGCAAATTCAATTTTGGTAGATGTGTGTTGTTCTGTACATTGATGTCCAAACTTGTGAAATGTAGACGTCTATGATTGGTTCAGATTTGGTCTGGACCAACTGAATTTTGTCTTGTTTGGGGCAGAGCTCATTAAAATAATAGCCACTGTGTAGAATAATACCCAAATATGCAAACAAAGATATTGCATATTTATACCTTTTTGTACCTATTTAGAAAGCATCACCATGAAGAGAATTACATTCATAGTTATGCATTTCTTTGTAGTACACATCAGGAACCCATGATTCCGTTACTGCAATTCCGTTACCGGGTGTAAATCCACTTCACTTACTGTAGTTCAATATCCAAGAGATTTTTTTAATGTGTCATGTCATAGCTGACACCCCATTCGTTCTGCAGACATTGTTGAATCTTAATTCAGAGCAGGTATTTAAGAGTTTTTGGAAAATGTGGACACACAAACTGAGGAAGATGTTACCAAACTTTGCATCTGTACAGTTCTTGCAGTAAATGTTTTGGAAAATGTTCAGTGTAAATTGTTAAAAGTAGTCCTTGTGCAGAGTTGTATGTTTTGTTTGGCATACCTTTTTTAAGTGAAAAATCAGTCTCAGCGCAATTCCGTTACTGTGGAATTGTCCACACCTGACCTGTATACGAGTACCCCTACTGACATTTTAGCCTATGTATAAAAATATCCCTTCCCGTTCTCTCTGTGTAGGTATAATAACTTTAAGGAGGACCCATTGTCATGGTGCGAGGGCTGCGACCCGCCTGCTAATGGGGAGAACACCATCTCGGCCCGCTCCGACCTGAACCAGGCTAACGGGACATATCCCTTTGGAGCGCTGAAGCAAAGACCACATGGTGGAACGGATATGAAGGTAAGGCTGTCCTCCCTCTACTTTTGTCTTGCTCATCCTCTCTCTCCTCCATCTATCTAAGTATGAGTTAGGTGAGCTGTAATGTCATGCCTCCTGTAATTGGCTCTGTGCGTACCTTTGCGTGTGTGTAGGTGACGTCTTATGGGCTGTGGCGTGAGTTTGGATTCTTGGCAGCGAGTGGACCCACGTGGGACCAGGTACCTGCTTTCCAGTGGAGTTCCTCTCCCTACTCAGACCTGATGCACATGGGACACCCCGACACCTGGGCTTTCACACCTATACATGTCACCTGGTCTACCTAACCCGTAACCTTTAAATTAACCCTACACGCACACATCCATCAGTGTAAGAAAATAAACTGAGGGGTGCTGGATTTCATTTGAGAAGGGGAAATGATTACAAATTTAATGCAAATGGATATACACTACAACAGTAAGCTCAGGGTTAGCATTTGTATACTGTTTACTGCACTGCTGTTTGAGATAAGGGAATGTGTTTTAACAGTTTAAAAAACAAAATCATGTTTTGCTCATACTGGCTGTCTCATATTGAATGTAATGTGAGATGGTATAACTCTGTTTGAAATGAGACTTCCACTATTGACAATATTGAGGTAGGAAATTGTACCTCTTAGACGCACAAAAAATACTTTGTTTGGGCAATAGAGAATGATTTTGTTTTCCATTTTTTAAATCTATTTTCAATTTGAATCCTAAAGTATTCTACCATTTGATCCATGCTGCTAAGGCTACTGGTCAATTCATTTAATTCATATCAATGCTATTAAGACCGTAATCAGATCAAAATATGTATTACATTTCTCATTTGACAGATAAAGGCTTGAATGTGTCTTTTTTTATTCAATGGTCAATGGTTGTCATTAAATGAGTTTTGAACTTCAGTTGTGTACTGTAGCTTATTCATAAATACAAAGCTGGCATACTGTCTTTTGTTGTCTGACACTGTTCTATCAGATGGCACAGACTTTCTGAAGCCTACTTGAAAGCAAAAGAGAAACATTATTTTCTCACCACTTCGATACGGGAGTGACTTTTTCGTAGCAGGTTAGAAGACTGAGGTTGTTAGGAAAAGGGTTCTAGTTAGAGTTAGCGAAAATGCTCACCTAACCTGCTACGAAAATCACTTTGTATCAAAGTGGCGTGAAAAGTGTGTCCTGAAAGCAAAACAATTCTGACTGAAAAAAGGGATATACGGTCATCACACCTTTTTAGATCCAATGACAATGCAGGTGGCTCTGCTTTCCATCAATCAACCGTTTATCTGAGTTCGATCTTTCCGATTCCTCTGCTTTTCAAATCAATGGTCATAAATATTCCTGCATAAACTGAGTTTGAAATGTAACTACCAGTAACTGTTACTAGTACTAGCTAGTTTTCTCATGTGAACTGCTTTCTTCAGATGTAGCTAGTTTAGAGATGGATGGTCATGATTTAGTTTGCAGTTGTATCAAAGCCTGCTTGCTAGCTGGTTGACTTCGGATCCGAGTTAGCTAGAGAGCTAGATAGTATGGGGCTGTATGGCTAGCTAGGTGCTGCACTTTTGATATCAAGAAAAGCACAGATACGGAAGTTGTACTTTGACTGGTAAATTCTGTTGTCTGTCTTAACCTTGACAACATGGCAAGCAATGTACGGTAGTATTGGAGAGAACAGCTCGAGGCTTGATGTTGGACTAAGGCTACGTCATCCCTGTGGACCTGTCTAAATCAGGTGGCGAATGCAATGCTCTTGTGGTTTATTTGTCTGAATCCTGTATAGCTGTCAGTTTTTATAGCAGCAATCTGTTGTGATACAGGTGTGTGATGGGTTCCTGGCAGTCTGTCTGCTCAATGCATCTTGGGCATGCAGGTCAAAACATTCCCTCTTGGTAGCAGACTGCAGACTACTGTAGATTAACAGGAAAATGGAAATGCATATTTTCTTTCAAAGGACTGGAACCACTTCCTGGCCTCATTGGCCCACCTCAAGTTCTGTGCGAGAGCCAATGTCACAGCAAGTGGTGTTTTTTTTTCGCTCACCAAGCAAGGAGTTTTTGGAGGTCAATGAGTGTCGAAATTGGTCAACAAAAAATATTATGGCTTATTTGATTGAATAGAAGTTTTGTAATGCTTAGGTTATTACGAGTGAACAGATTTAAGTAGGACATGACATCCTGGCAACTTTGAGAAAAACACTTTATATCGGAGATGTGCCTGTTGTTCACGCATATCTACCCTCTCATTGGCTAGAATGGTCCCACCTGATCTTGCCTCCTGACTGCCTTCCATTTTTGAAGACATTTATTTTCATTGTTAGAGCAGCCATTTGAGCATCTGGTCAATATAATGGATACTCTGTTAGTACCCAGCAGAGAAAGAAGGAAGAAAATAGGGAGGATGGTTGGGCTGAAGGACTCTTTCCGAGTCTGCTGCTTCTGTTGTTGATCAGTTTAATGGAGTGTCTCATATTAAACTGCTTGCCTGCTATTATTAATCTTAACCCTTGCCCTGTCCACAAACAGTGCCCTCTGATAGACTTTCTACACCTATCTGACAGGTGATCTGATGGGTGATATAAATATTTCCATTTTACAACATCTTGGTACATCTAAGGTCTATTATTCCTCTCAGGCCTCTAGGCACTTCCATCGATCTGAGCCGCCTGGAGCTGTTCATCCCAGTCCAGCCCCTCTCTGCAGCCACCACAGTGGTGGATCATCTTTCCCACCACCGTCAAGAAAAGTGGAGTCGCTGCCCATCTTCTGCCACAGGCTGAAAATCCATCTCGTCATGCTGCACCTTGGCTCCCGTACTGCCTTCCCTAGCGTATCACTTCTCCTACAAAGATCACTTGTGGTGGGCACTAAACCCACACAATGACAGATAAAACTTGTGTTGAATCTTGCAGTTTATTCAGCGTGCCGCTGCTAAATGCATGTATGTGTAACAGTATAACTTTAGTTCGTCCCCTCGCCCCGACCGCGAACCAGGGACCCTCTGCACACATCAACAACTGACACCCACGAAGCATCGTTACCCATCGCTCCACAAAAGCCGCGGCCCTTGCAGAGCAAGGGGAACCACTACTTCAAGTCTCAGAGCAAGTGACGTCACCGACTGAAAGGCTGCTAGCGCGCACCACCGCTATCTAGCTAGCTATTTCACATCGGTTACATAGGGAAAACATTGCCTGGGGCAAGTGAACTGAGCAGTCACACAAGTTGAGCCTGCTCCGAGGTTAGCGACTTGTTATTTATTTTTTAAGTGAAAACAACCAAACTGCAATGAATTCCAGTAGACTAAAACTGATATTTATGGTTCCTCTCCATTGTTTAAGTGAAAGACAGACAATTTATTGCATTTATTGCAGTCGTGGAAGTTGAGCCTGCTCTGAGAATTGTTTAACTGATAAAAAAACACATTACTGATCTTTTACATTCCTCCCCTATGTGTAGGTGAAAGGCAGACAAAGTATGGCCCTACTGATGGTTATGTTAATCCCTGGAGGTGAACCATTCTTTTCACCCTAGCTCTTCAAATGGTAGTCACATAACAAAGGACGTTTGAATTAAATGTTGGGAGTTGACATTTTAACAAAGAACCGTTGGAATTAAATGTTGGGAGTTGAGAATTAACATTTTCCAGTAGCCTACTTAAAATAGACAGTTGTGCAAAGATACAGGTGTAATGCTCACCTCAAAAAAGTTAAAATTACAAGCACACATGGTTAAACTAATTATTGTATCAAGCAAGGACACAGGCAGCCATTTCAGAATTTGCCTGAGTGACAATCAACATGGCTGTCTAGTAACGAACAACACACACACTGACAAAACACACAGCTAAAAACACTTCATTTCACCTAGGTCCTAAATGAACAAGCAAAAGAATTCAAACAAAGTAATATTATTGAAACAAGTTAAAGCCTGTTCCATTATTAGCAAAATTTCAGGGAATTCTTTACTGGTGTATAAACCGTTAGCTAACAGTTGCTAGTGCAACAAACTTACCATGGGAAAAGTAGAGAAAAGGCCAAACGTCCAAACGAAAGATAAACGTTTAGTTTTGGCTAAAAACAGAGTTGAAATTGAGAGCTAGCCTAGGACTATGGGCTCCCTGAATTCCTCAGCTACGTAGCATGCTTCATTATGCATATTAAAATAGTAATATTCAACAATACAACTATTATTTACCCCCTTTTTCCCCCAATTTCGATATTGTCTTATCGCTTCAACTCCCCAACGGGCTCGGGAGGCAAAGGTTGAGTCATGCGTCCTCCGAAACATGACCCGCCAAACCGCGCTTCTTAACACCTGCCCGCTTAACCTGGAAGCCAGCCTCACTAATGTGTCGGAGGAAACACGTTCACCTGATAAGCAAGGTCAGCCTGCAGGCGCCCGGCCCGCCACAAGGAGTCGCTAAGGCGCGATGAGCCAAGTAAAGCCCCCACGGCCAAACTCTCCCTAACCCAGATGACGCTGGGCCAATTGTGCGCCGCTCGATGGGACTCCCGATCACGGCCGGTTGTGATATAGCCCGGGATCGAATCCGGGTCTGTAGAGACTATAGCTACTAGCACACAGCTTGGACACCCATAAATACCCCACAAGACATGCCACCAAAGGTCTCTTCACAGTCCCCGAGTCCAGAAGAGACTATGGGAGACGCACAGTACTACATAGAGCAATGACTACATGGAACTCTATTCCACATCAGGTAACAGATGCAGTAGAATCAGAATTTAAAAAACAGCTAAAAATACACCTTATGGAACAGCGGGGACTGTGAAGAGACACACACAAAAGGTACAGACATAAGCTAGCACATGCACTCTACACACATGTACAATCTAATATTCTAGTATGGTTGTATTATACATTTTGTATTGTAGATATCTAGTGGTGTAATAATGTTATATGATGTACTTTTTTATATTTAATTTTATATGTAATGTAAGTAAGTGCCTTAAATGTGTTTGGACCCTAGGAAGAGTAGCTGCTGCCAATGAGGATCCCTAATAAATACAAATATTGACGTCGGTCCTAACTCGCTCATTAATGTCTTCATCGAAATATTGCCTCTTATCCGCTCGTCGTCCCCTTATGCCATAGTTTGTACATCTCAATTGTCAGTAGAAACCACATTTGTTTAAGCTAGTATTAACCATATCAGCTGTTTTTTTTAAGGCAGTAAATGAGGCTGAATTAACTGTTTTGCTGCTAGGCAAGGCTCTGCTAATAGCCAGGTGCAGCAGTGGTAAGGATTCACTGAAAAGAACGCTCCGGTTTTGGGACAACTTTATATAGGCCCTAACAGTTTGTGGGCATCGTTTGTCACCGTTATGGGACAATTAATGTTTTGTTTAGTGTTGTGTAGTGGCTTTGCTGGCATGAATGTACATTTTTTTTTAGTTTGCCCCACCAAGAAATGCATGCTAAAATCGCCACTGCACGCTGCATGGTTGTCACACCAGATACTGACTGGTTTTCTGATCCACGGGGGCTACCTTTTCTTCTAAGGTATCTGTGACCAGTCAGTATCAATTTATGTATTTCCTTATGTGAACTGTGACTCGGCAAAATCTTTGAAATTGTTGCATGTTGCGTTTATATTTTTGTTTACTATAGTTATGATTTGTACAAAAACGTTTACCTGACCGGTAGTTTAGAGGGTAGAGTAGGAAACTATGGAACATTCAGGTAATTGACGAGTAATGAACAGTTTTTCGGCCCAATTTGTTGAAAGCGCCAATGCCTTCTGAAAGCCTTGTTTTCCAACCCGTTTTCCCATCAATACTAAAAACCGGAAACAATAATCCCCGCAATTTGACCCCTGTGCAAGGAGCACGAAGATTGACAAATCGGAGTAATGTAAATAAATCAGATATGTTCCTATTGGTGTTCTGATGCATGGGTAGAGGCGGGCGTACTCGTCGGACCCCCATTTCCGCTGTGCGCAGGACCGCGAGGGAGGGGAGAAAGGCAAGGAGGTTTTCGCGGCCTGCGGTGTGGTTCTATTCGGAAATCAGTAGTTATCGCTTCATTCTGAACCGACGGATGTTTTACACGGACCTAAATTCAATTTGAAGCGGCGGGTGCTCTTAACGGTTTGCAAATTGGATAAATATAAATGCTATTATGTTCTTTACATGTGTTTACCCAACTAGCTAGCTACATGGGGATGGGTAACGTTACCAGAGATTGTGGATGTGAGACAGCCAGGATAGGTTACTAGCTACTGTAGTAACTAGCTTGGTCAGTAGACTAACCATTTGTTAAAGCATTACTGGACATTGCAACTCACCATCACTGACAATGACCTTGTCTCTTTAATCATCAATACTCGATAATAAAATGACGTCAAGATTTAGCCTATATGAGTCTTCTGGAATTATCCAAATAAGACTCACGTGGGAGGCCTGTTTGTGCTGTTATCTTGGCGGCTGGTTTGAATGGAGGGTTACCTGGCTCATGGTTTATTGTAGAGTGGGAGCAGACAGAGGGGGGCATGTGTGTAGATAGATTGTGTGATGATCATAATAAGTGATAACATGTCTTACCCTCCTAGAAAACCCCCTCCTAACCAATCATGTATTCCCAGAGGTTGTCAATCACCACAAGACTTATTCTCAAGTTTGAATACTCATACTTTTCAACAGGACTTATTCCCTATATTCAGATATCTAGATGCTTTTCCTTCAGTGGTATTTGTGCTTCTTTGCTCTTTATGTAAGCTCATTATATTCCAGGCACCATCATAATGTCTTTGACACCATTCATACTGTTGACCAGTGGCACTGACTGCTGCTGTGATTCTGTAGGTGCATGAAGCTCTTGAATAAAGCTCTTGAAAAGCCTCACCGGACTGAAGGGAAGTCAGAAAGAAGACCAGGAAGAGAACAGGAAATAGCTTTTAGCAAGTGGAGATGGCCTACTCTAACTACAGCACACTGAACAGGGCTCAGCTCACCTTCGAGTATCTGCACACCAACTCGTAAGTACCGCCTGGGGTAAATGCATAACATAGCCACACACTCCACAAAATCACACTCATGCTACACATCACATGGAGGTCAAAAATTGCCATTGGGCAGCGCTCAACTCACAGTGGGAATTCTGTTTTGGGGTGAAAAAATACATCACATGAAAGTGTTTATCCAATGTGCACATTGTAAAGAGGAGAGAAATGCCGTTGTGCCTGGCAAGTGATAATGATCTACAGATTGGCCACACTATGGAGCAGGACATTTCATGCCTTGGACACTGACTGTCAAAAACATGAGTGACTAAAATTGTGCATTCAGATGTTTCACAAAAGATGGTTGAATAGACTACATAAACATAAACTATGCTAAAAAGCCTTTTTAGAGCAAAATATTGCTGCATCATATGGTTGAAAGACCTTCGTGATCAAAACACAGAGGAGTAGAAAGTCAAATGGTTGCTAATGGTACCTACATAACCAAGTCATTGATGAATCCAGCTGATGCAGAACAGCTGTCCAGTGTGTGAACTTTTGTTACTTCCCTGAAAACACTGCATGAACAAGTACTATTAGGACAGTTAAGGGCTTAGAAGGTCAGTGGTATGAGTGATATCTGGACAGGAGAGATGCGCTTTGGACTAGGGCCAAGATGAGCTGAGAAAGCGAGACTAACACCATCAAATAGCACAACATAAATAGCTGCTGCAACTTGTAGATCAACACACTCCCCCCTCAAGTCGTGAAGTTATGTCACTGGAGGCTTGAACATATAAAGCCCTGTTGACATAAAATGGCTATCAATCATACTGCCTGACTATGTAGGACTTATGACATCACCAGAGAATAAGTGTTCATGTTTGATGATGATGCAGGCAATGAGAGAGTTTAATTTGAGGAAGCGTAACAACCCTGCCCCTCAACACACATACTGTACTTCTTCATGTGCTGTTGAACTCTGGCAACACATAATCAACACCACATTCATGGGTTGTCAGAGCAAGCAATAATATCCCCACGTGTATTTTATTTATGTTCTCATGTTTGGAGAGGATAGAGATTATAACCGGTATAGCAGGTATAACGAGGTTAGCCTCCTAAAGCCTCTTATACATTATGCCCATGGTTATACTTCCTTGACTCTACCCTCGCCTATGGCAATTCCTCTCAAACAACAAAATGAAAGGATGTGATACCTTCACTGGAATATATTAATGGAACAGGTGAAAGATAAAGGATACAAACTGCATTCAAACCTGAATTGTCCATCCCTGTTGGCCGACTGAGTCAAAGCCTTGGCATTATTTCTGGGAGCTAGCATGTGTCTTCAGGTCTCAAGCAAGGTTACTCAGTTTATCAGAACACCATTGCTACACAAGCACATTAACATGAGACTTCAGTAGAGAATCTCAAACAAAAACCCAAATCCACTGAAAAGTATAAACGGTATCCGTGGGACGTCCCAACTCTGTCACCCCATTGAAGTAAAAATTTTAAAAGGTTTAGGGTAGGGATGTTCCAAGGATCCCGGATAGCACTAACCATTATGCCACCCGTCAACTTTGACCAATGATTCGGCCACACCCCATAACTCACACGATGTTACCCAACCCCCGGCCTGATGATCTCATAGGGCCCAAACCCCATGTTAAACACACTGATGTTTACACTGACTTGCAATTGTGCTTGCTCACATGCACTCTCCTTACCTCAGCAAAGCGTTTTGGAAATTGAACTTTTTAAGGACCAGAACTGTAGGTTGATTGGTTGGTTATTTGTTTCCAGGACAACCCATGAGTTCCTGTTTGGAGCTCTGGCTGAGCTGGTGGACAACTCCAGGTACCAACGATGCATTTCTCTCTGTTATCCACAATTCTCTGATTTTCTTTCTCTACCCATCCAAAATGTTTGTATGTCTGTTGGACATCATCCGTAGCTGTTAGTAAATCAGAAGGGGTCAATTGCAGCGAAACAATAGTGAATTGATCCAGGATTAAACCTGTGGGATTTGTATAAGTGTTATTATTCACTGTATTCTGAAATAAAAGGTAAAAGCCTAGGAACCACATCTAACCACACTGGGTTTTATCTGTCTTCCGATTGGTCTGTCACCTGCCAATCTTCTCCTACAGGGATGCCAATGCCACCCGGATTGACATCTACACAGGTACACACATGCATACACACAAATATATTGGTTCTCATACACAGGTACATAGACACAAATCTACATACACTGAACAAAAATAAAAGTGCAACATGTAAAGTGTTGGTCCCATGTTTCATGAGCTGAAATAAAAGATCCCAGAAATGTTCCATATGCACAAAAAGCTTGTTTCTCTCAAATTTTGTGCACACATTTGTTTACATTCCTGTTAGTGAGTATTTCTCCTTTGCCAAGATAATCTAGCCACCTGACAGGTGTGGCATATCAAGAAGCTGATTAAACAGCATGATCATTACACAGGTACTGGGGACAATCAAATGCCACTCTAAAATGTACAGTTTTGGCACACAACACAATGCCACAGATGTCTACAGTTTTGAGGAAGCGTGCGATTAACATGCTGACTGCAGGGATCTTCACCAGAGCTGTTGCCAGAGAATTGAATGTCAATTTCTCTACCATAAGCCGCCTCCAACCTCATTTTAGAAAATTTGGCAGTATGTCCAACCGGCCTTTAAACCGCAGAGCCCATGTATGGCGTTGTGTGGGCGAGTGGTTTGCTGATGTCAATGTTTTGAACAGACTGCCCCATAGTGGCGTTATGGTATGAGCAGACATAAGCTACGGACAACAAACACAACTGCATTTTATCGATGGCAATTTGAATGCACAGAAGTACCGTGACGAGATCCTGAGGCCCATTTCTTTTAAGGTACAGTATCTGTTACTAACAGATGCATATCTGTAATTCCCAGTCATGGGAAATCCATAGATTAGGGCCTAATGAATTTATTTAAATTGACTTGTCTCATCATATGAAATGTAACTCAGATAATCTTGGAAATTGTTGCATGTTGCCTTTATAATTTTTGTTCAGTGTTTATATACGGAAACATTACATTCCTCACCTATACATACCACACACACTGCCTATCAACAATCTAGAATACCTGGAGTGCCAATGATTACCTGACTACGGATTTTAAATATAAGCTACACCCAGACTTTGACTAATTCTGATAGTTTCCTCTGGAAAAAGCCATTGTCAGGACTAGTTCTGTGTGTTAGGCTCTCCCCCTCCCCCTATTGTATCTAACCTGTGCGTGGCTTTCGATGTCATCCACCTCCTATTCTAACCTGTGTCTCAACTCGCTTCCCCTCGTGGCCAACAGAGAAGAAACAAGACTTGCGTGGAGGCTACATGCTATGTTTCTTAGACGACGGCACAGGAATGGACCCCAGTGAGTTCCACTCAAAATATAATGACTAGCGTAGACATGTATAGTAATCGAGTTGATCCATATATCTATATATAAGCTATAGTAAATAGCATAGTAAGCAACAGTCAACCATATATGATGGTTATATTTCCCTCTTATCTCTCTCTCAGACGAGGCGACCCATGTGATCCAATTTGGGAAGTCCAGTAAGCGTACACCAGATTCCACTCACATTGGCCAGTACGGGAACGGACTCAAATCGTAGGAAACTCTTTAATCTTCCCTCACAATCAAAAAATGCCCTTTTGCAGACACTTTCATTCAAAGAAACCTACTGTACATACATTTATAGTGTTTTTATGTGGTGCCTGCTGTAATTGAACCTGCAACCTTGGGGTTGCTAGCACCAAGCTCTCACCAAGTGAGCCAAATCATTTGTGTGTGTTTTCTCTAGGGGTTCCATGCGTATTGGGAAAGATTTTATTCTGTTTACCAAGAAGGACAACACACTGTCCTGCCTGTTCCTGTCTAGAACATTCCATGAGGAGGAGGGGCTTGACGAGGTGAGGGGTCAGCTGCAGCAGGCACTCTCCCATCCAGCAGACCCAGTGATGTAACACGTCAAGTGTCTTAAAAAATAGTGTATTTATTTTGTGAAACTTGTTAGCCTTCGACTTTCTGAAAGAGGATTTACTGACTATGTCCAGCTATTTGAAACGGCACTCTGCATCATCATAACATCACCTCTTGGGAAGTGGGACTGTGTGTATCTTAAGGTTGTCTATCTGTCTCCCCCGTCAGGTGATCGTACCCCTGCCCACCTGGGAACTGCTGACCAGACAGCCAATCACAGGCGACCCTGAGAAGTTCGCCATAGAGACGGAGCTCATCTACAAATACTCTCCTTTTAAAAACGAACAGCAGCTGATGGAACAGTTCAACAAGATAGAGGGCAGCAGCGGTGAGGCGTGTGGCTGTATGTGGGTGTCTGAGTTGGCGTGTGTGTGTGTCAGCGTGTATGTGTAGTTGATAATCTATAATCCTAACTGTGTGTCTGTAGGTACTCTGGTGATCATCTATAACCTGAAGTTGATGGACACCAGAGAGCCAGAGCTGGATGTGGAGACAGACCACCAGGATATCCTGATGGCTGGAACCCCCTCAGAGGGAGTGTAAGTATGGTGTGTGCTAGAGGTCTTCACAGGTCCAAAAAGTTGGACTCGTTCCGAAATGGACGTGGGGCTTTCCCACCCAGACACGATATGCATAAATACATTTTTAAAATAGAGACCTGTTATGAACGAACCCGAGAATAACTAGACCCGTTCAGTATAGACCTGGTTAGATCCGATCCGAATGAGGGAATCGGCAGAAAAGTCCTTTTTTAAGCTACTTTATTAACCGGAACCGATAAAGCGCGAGAGAAGGGAGAGAGCGGTCAAGATGCCGCTCTAGCAGGCGGGGGAGGGGCCATACTGTGAAACGGGGAGGAGGGAGGGAGAGATGAGAGGCGGCAACCGACCAAGCCGACTCGTGCTATAGTAGACTATTTGCTGCCATAGCTAGGTTATTTATCATCAAATATCATTACGTAGCACCTGTCTTGATTGCATCAAACCGGGAGAAGCTAGTCAAGCTAGCTAACATTAGTTCGATAAGTTAATTGAGGCTGCAGTGCATGCACTTTCTCATCCTACAGTTACAAATAACAACAACTCCATTCAGAATATTAAGGAGCAGCCTACCTGTTGGCTCTTGGTCGTTGTAGCGTATTCTTCTCCTTTAACTTTTAATCGTCATTTTAATTACATTTTCCATTGATTAGATATCTCCTATCTTTTGCCACACACTGAGGCTCTATGACTGTAACCTATTGCCGCTTTGATGATTTATGATTGGCCAACAACAACAGCAAGCTACACGTGCCACACATGAAAAGCAAGAGCAGCAGCATAAATTATAAAATGTCTCTTTCTCCTGCAGTAGTTTCTTTTGGATTTGTATAGGCCCTTCTGGACAAGTCAGTTAAATACCCGAGACCCGTAACAATCAGATCCTACTCAGACCCGTGACATTTAGGATTCTGGATCCAGACCACTTGGGTCCTGCATTGGGTATTGGGATACAGATGGATCCCTGAAGACCTCTAGTGTGTGCGTGGAAGTATGTTTCAAAGAAAATATTTAAGGCTTTTTCTGTGTCACATCACCGGAAGACTACCTAGGACTTTGTGTTTATGTTGATTGCATCACTTCCCTCGTACAGGAAGCCGGAGCGTCGGTCGTTCCGAGCGTATGCTGCTGTCCTCTACATCGACCCCAGGATGAGGATCTTCATACAGGGACACAAAGTCAGGACCAAGAGACTGTCCTGCTGCCTCTACAAACCCAGGTTATTAATATATATATATATATATATATATACATATACACAGTTGAAGTCGGAAGTTTACATACACCTTAGCCAAATAGATTTAAACTCAGTTTTTCACATTTCCTGACATTTAATCCTAGTAAAAATTCCCTGTTTTAGGTCAGTTAGGATCACCACTTAATTTTTAGAATTTGAAATGTCAGAATAATAGTAGAGAGAATTATTTATTTCAGCTTTTATTTCTTTCATCACATTCCCAGTGGGTCAGAAGTTTACATACACTCAATTAGTATTTGGTAGCATTGCCTTTAAATTGTTTAACCTTGGGTCAAACGTTTCGGGTAGCCTTCCAAAAGCTTCCCACAATAAGTTGGGTGAATTTTGGCCCATTCCTACTGACAGAGCTGGTGTAACTGAGTCAGGTTTGTAGGCCTCCTTGCTCGCACATGCTTTTTCAGTTCTGCCCAGAAATGTTCTATAGGATTGAGGTCAGGGCTTTGTGATGGCCACTCCAATACCTTGACTCTGTTGTCCTTAAGCCATTTTGTCACAACTTTGGAAGTATGTTTGTGGTCATTGTCCATTTGGAAGACCCTTTTGCGACCAAGCTTTAACTTCCTGACTGATGTCTTGAGATGTTGCTTCAATATATCCACATAATTTTCCATCCTCATGTAGCCATCTATTTTGTGAAGTGCACCAGTCCCTCCTGCAGCAAAGCACCCCCCAACATGATGCTGCCACCCCCGTGCTTCACGGTTGGGATGGTGTTCTTCGGCTTGCAAGCCTCCTCCTTTTTCCTCCTAACATAACGATGGTCATTATGGCCAAACAGTTCTATTTTTGTTTCATCAGACCAGAGGACATTTCTCCAAAAAGTACAATATTTGTCTCCATGTGCAGTTGCAAACCGTAGTCTGGCTTTTTTATGGCGGTTGTGGAGCAGTGGCTTCTTCCTTGCTGAGCAGCCTTTCAGGTTAAGTCGATATAGTACTCGTTTTACTGTGGATATAGATACTTCTGTACCTGTTTCCTCCAGCATCTTCACAAGGTCCTTTGCTGTTGTTCTGGGATTGATTTGCATTTTTTGCACCAAAGTACGTTCATCTCTAGCAGACAAAAAGCAAAAAAGCACTGAGTTTGAAGGTAGGCCTTGAAATACATCCACAGGTACACCTCCAATTGACTCAAATGATGTCAATTAGCCTATCAGAAGCTTCTGAAACCATGACATAATTTTCTGGAATTTTCCAGCTGTTTAAAGGCACAGTCAATTTAGTGTATGTAAACTTCTGACCCACTGGAATTGTGATACAGTGAATTATAAGGGAAATAATCTGTGTGTAACCAATTGTTGGAAAAATTACTTGTCATGCACAAAGTAGATGTCCTAACCGACTTGCCAAAACTATAGTTTGTTAACAAGAAATTTGTGGAGTGGTTGAAAAACGAGTTTTAATCACTCCAACCTAAGTTTATGTAAACTTCCGACTTCAATTGTATAGATGTGTACACACACATACACATTCAAGGGTATTTCTTTATTTTTACGATTTTCTACAATGTATAATAATAGTGAAGACATCAAAACTATGAAATAATACATATGGAATCATGTCGTGACCAAAAAAGTGTTTAACAAATCAAAAAATATTTTTTACATTTACATTTACATTTAAGTCATTTAGCAGACGCTCTTATCCAGAGCGACTTACAAATTGGTGCATTCACCTTATGACATCCAGTGGAACAGCCACTTTACAATAGTGCATCTAGATCATTTTAAGGGGGGGGGGGGGGGGGGGGGGGCAGAAGGATTGCTTTATCCTAGGTATTCCTTGAAGAGGTGGGGTTTCAGGTGTCTCCGGAAGGTGGTGATTGACTCCGCTGTCCTGGCGTCGTGAGGGAGTTTGTTCCACCATTGGGGTGCCAGAGCAGCGAACAGTTTTGACTGGGCTGAGCGGGAACTGTACTTCCTCAGTGGTAGGGAGGCGAGCAGGCCAGAGGTGGATGAACGCAGTGCCCTTGTTTGGGTGTAGGGCCTGATCAGAGCCTGAAGGTACTGAGGTGCCGTTCCCCTCACAGCTCCGTAGGCAAGCACCATGGTCTTGTAGCGGATGCGAGCTTCAACTGGAAGCCAGTGGAGAGAGCGGAGGAGCGGGGTGACGTGAGAGAACTTGGGAAGGTTGAACACCAGACGGGCTGCGGCGTTCTGGATGAGTTGTAGGGGTTTAATGGCACAGGCAGGGAGCCCAGCCAACAGCGAGTTGCAGTAATCCAGACGGGAGATGACAAGTGCCTGGATTAGATTTTAGATTCTTCAAAGTAGCCACCCTTTGCCTTGATGTCAGCTTTGCACACTTTTGGCATTCTCTCAACAAGCTTTATGAGGTAGTCACCTGGAATGCATTTCAATTAACAGGTGTGCCTTGTTAATTTGTGGAATTTATTTTCTTCTTAATTCATTTGAGCCAATCAGTTGTGTTGTGACAAGGTAGGGGTGGCATACGGAAGATAGCCCTATTTGGTAAAAGACCAAGTCCATATTATCACAAGAACAGCGCAAATAAGCAAAGAGAAACAACAGTCCGTTGTCACTTGAAGACATGAAGGTCAGTCAATACGGAAAATTTCAAGAACTTTGAAAGTTTCTTCAAGTGCAGTCTCAAAAACCATCAAGCGCCAAAATGAAACTGGCTCTCATGAGGACCGCCACAGGAATGGAAAACCCAAAGTTACCTCTGCTGCAGAGGATAAGTTCATTAGAGTTACCAGTCTCACAAATTGCAGCCCAAATAAAGGCTTCACAGAGATCTCAAAATCAACTGTTCAGAGGAGACTGTGTGAGTCAGGCCTTCGTGGAGTGAATTGCTGCACAGAAACCACAACTAAAGGACACCAATAATAATAAGAGACTTGCTTGGGCCAAGAAACATGAGCAATAGACCAGTGGAAATCTGTCCTTTGGTCTGGAGTCCAAATTGGAGATTTTTGGTTCCAACCGCCGTGTCTTTGTGAAACGCGGTGTTGGTGAACGGATGATCTCTGCATGCGTATTTCCCACCTTAAAGCATGGAGGAGGAGGTGTTAAGGTGTGGGGGTGCTTTGCTGATGACACTGTCTGTGATTTATTTAGAATTCAAGGCACACTTAACCAGCATGGCTACCACAGCATTCTGCAGCGATACACCATCTGGTTTGGGCTTAGTGGGACTATCATTTGTTTTTCAACCGGACAATGACCCAACACACCTCCAGGCTGTGTAAGGGCTATTTGACCAAAAAGGAGAGTGATGGAGTGCTGCATCAGATAACCTGGCCTTCACAAACCCCTGACCTCAACCAATCGAGGACAACCGTCTTCCTCGGTTGCAACACTCTACCGAGTTCCAAACTTCTTCTGGAAGGAACGTCAGCACAAGAACTGTTCGTTGAGAACTTAATAAAATTTGTTTCCATTCCCGAGCAGCCACACACAAGCCTAAGATGACCATGCGCAATGCCAAGCGTCAGCTGGAGTGGTGTAAAGCTCGCCACCATTGGACTCTGGAGCAGTGGAAACATGTTCTCTGGAGTGATGAATCACGCTTCACCATCTGGCAGTCTGACGGACTAATCTGGGTTTGGGGATGCCAGGAGAACGCTACTTACCAGAAATGCATAGTGCCAGCTGTAAAGTTTGGTGGAGGAGAAATAATGATTTGGGGATGTTTTTCATGGTTCAGGCTAGGCCCCTTAGTTCTAGTGAAGGGAAATCTTAACGCTACAGCATACAATTACATTCTAGACGGTTCTGTACTTCCAACTTTGTGGCAACAGTTTGGGGAATGCCCTTCGATCGGTGTGGCAGAACTTGACTGGCCTGCACAGAGCCCTAAATCAACCCCATCGAACACCTTTGAGATTCATTTTGGACACTGACTGCGAGCCAGGCCTAATCATCTAACATTAGTGCCCGACCTCACTAATGCTCTTGTGGCTGAATGGAAGCAATTCCCCGCAACAATGTTCCACCATCTAGTGTTCATGCCCTTGATTTTGAAATGAGATGTTCGACGAGAGATGTTGTCTATTCAGCTAAGTGTGGGTCTTTCTGTCTCAGGGTGTATAAATACACATCGACTCGATTCAAAACCCGCGCTGAGCAGGAAGTTAAAAAGGCTGATCACCTCGCTAAGTTAGGTGAGTTTCCCATATCCACGCATGTGCGCACACACATACACACACAGATCACCTGGCCAAGATAAGCAAGGTACACACACACACACACACACACACACACACACACACACACACACACACACACACACACACACACACACACACAGACAGAGAACCAGGTCTGCCTTTAGAACCTACTACCCCCACTGACTGTGTGTGTGTTTTCCAGCTGAAGAGAAGGCTCGGGAGGCGGAGAGCAAAAGTCTGTCTCTGGAGACCAAACTGGGAGATGACATGTCTAGAGAATCACGGGTAAGAACCAACATACGCACACCACTCTGCAAGATAAACAATATCTTGACCCAATAGTCTGACTCCTCTCCTCCCTTATTCAAATCACCCTCTTTCTGTCTCTCTCTCCTCCAGGTCATATTGCGTAAAGCCCAGGAGGGTGCCATGATGCTTCGCCGGGAGGCAGAAGTGAAGAAGAAGATTCAGGAGTCCAAACAGAAGTCAGTCAAAATATTAAACTTTACAAACAAACTTTATAAACAAACTAAAGTTAAGGCAAACTATAGAACTATAACACTTCTCTCTCTCCCTCCCCCAGAGCGTTGAAGGACCCAAAGGAGCTGAGTTTTATCTTTGGGGTGAACATTGAGCAGAGAGACCTGGACGGGATGTTTGTGTATAACTGCTCTCGCCTCATCAAGATGTATGAGAAGACTGGACCTCAGCTGGAGGGAGGAATGTGAGTAACACACACTCCTTTCTTATTGACTATCGTCTGTGACCAGTGTGATGACCAGAAATGCTTTCTAATGGTGTGTGTGTGTGGGTGTGTGTGGGGGTGTGTGTGTGCAGGGCGTGTGGGGGTGTTGTGGGGGTAGTAGATGTCCCATACCTGGTTCTGGAGCCCACTCACAACAAGCAGGACTTTGCGGACGCTAAAGAATACAGACACCTTCTGAGAGCCATGGGAGAACACCTAGCCCAGTACTGGAAGGACAGCAACATAGGTAACACACTGAACGTACACAGTGCCTTCATAAAGTATTCATACTTCTTATTCCCCTTTTTGTTGTGTTACAGCCTGAATTCAAAACTGATTTTTTGAAAAATTTCTCTCACCCGTCTACACACAATACCCCATAATGACAAAGTGAAAACATGTTTTTAGACATTTTTGCAAATGTATTGAAAATTAAATACAGAAATCTAATTTACATAAGTATTCACACACCTGAGTCAATGCATGTTAGAATCCCCTTTGGCAGCGATTACAACTGTATCTTTCTGGGTAAGTCTCTTAAGAGTTTTGCACACCTGGATTGTTCAATATTTGCACATTATTATTTTAAAATGTTCAAGTCTTGCCATAGATTTTCAAGCCAACTGTAATGAGGACACTCAGGAAGATTCAATGTCGTCTTGTATTCAGAACAAAAAGTGAATTGCTTTGCCACATTTTTTGCAATATTACTTTAGTACCTTGTTACAAACAGGATGCATGTTTTAGAATATTTTTATTCTGTACAGGCTTCCTTCTTTTCACTATCAATTTAGGTTAGTATTGTGGAGTAACTTCAATGTTGTTGATCCATCCTCAGTTTTCTCCTATCACAGCCTTTCGTCTCTGTAACTGTTTTAAGTCAACTTTGAATTGGCATCATCTCCAGCAACAGAGTTAGGAAGGATGCTTATATCTTTGTAGTAACTGGGTGTATTGATACACCATTCAAAGTGTAATTAATAACTTTACTATACTCAAAGGGATATTCAATGTCTATTTTCTTTGGGGATTTTTACCCATCTACCAATAGGTGCCTTACTTTGCAAGGCATTGGAAAACCTCCTTGGTCTTTGTGGTTAAATCTGTGTTTGAAATTCACTGCTCGACTGAGGGCCCTTACAATTATCTGTATGTGTGGGGTACAGAGATGAGGTAGTCATTCAAAAATAATGTTGAACACAGTGAGTCCCTGCAACTTCTGTGACTTGTTAAGCACATTTTTACTCCTGAACTTATTTGGGCTTGCCTTAACAAAGGGGTTGAAGTCATTTCAGCTTTTCATTTTTTATTAATTTGTAAAAAATAATTCCACTTTGACATTATGGGGTACTGTGTGTAGGCCAGTGGGGGAAAATCTAAATGTAATACATTTTAAATTCAGGCTGTAACAACAAAATGTGGGAAAATTTGAGGACTGTGAATACTTTCTGAAGGCACTGTACATAACCATAATAGTGGTTAATCAGAGATGAATTAGGCTTCAGGGTAACAATACATTACAGTAGTTCTAGCATTAGAACGTTGACATTCTCGGCTTTTCAATAGTATACAACTGACATTGTAAGTTAACTGCTTGATATTGTTTTCAAAGCGTTCATAAATGAGTGCAGTCAAAACAGTTCACCCCTACTTAAGTGTAGCCTACCATGCACCTCTCCCTATGTCTAGGATGCAACATTAGAGGGACAGTGTAGAATGCAGGCAGATTGTTTGGTAGGCTAAATAAACAGATCGTAGAAATACAATGTAACTATTTAATCAGGTGAATAGCTCTAGTTAGAGACACAATACTGTTCATGAGCATAGTTGGGTCATTCTATAAATTAAGGGGCCCATGTGTGACATCCGGGTCAAAATTTCAAAATGGTTAAATAAAAATGTAATATAGTAATATAATACAATGGGTTCTGACAATAATAATAATAACCAATAATGAAATCATTATTCTTAAACTCTTCAGGCAAGTGTGTGTGAACTAGACATCACATTCTTGCTTCATCTGTCCTTGTTTCCTCCACTCCTTGCCTCTCCTTGAAAGGGGGGGAGAGGAGGGAAGAACCTTCCATCCTCTCTCCCAATGTGCTTTGAGAGGGAGGTTAGGAATGGAGGGAACAAGGGAAGAATCTTAATTGCATTTCCTTCATTCCTCACTTCCTTTCTTCTTGCCTCCTAAAAACCCATTGGATAAGAAGGTGAAAGTGTAGGGACCTCTGACCTTATCATTCAATGGGTTTTGATAAGGAGACGAGGAGAGAGGATGCAATGAATCAAGGAAATGCAATTGAGATTCTCCTAAGGACAGAGGAAGCAAGTATTTGACTGCTATTAAGTATTTTTGACAGTACCAGACTGACTGACTGAGCTACAATAATACCAATAGCCTGTCCAGAAACAACCCCTAGCCCCTACTGCCCAGAGTCTAGACACTTGTGGAGATCTGAGAGGGATTGATGGGTGGTGACATGTGAGAGCACAACCTTACCCTCTGATAGGCTTGGTTGAATTTTGGCGGTATTGCTTGCACCTGTCCAATTCTCTCAGATCTCCACAGTGTCTAGGGGTAGGGGCTAGGGGTTGTGTCTGGACAGGACCCTACAACCCTCCAGGTGTGGGGTGGACCTACAGCACTACACTTGAGGCATTGGTTGGATGTTTCACACACAGATTTGCACAGGTGTAAGCTGGACACACCTACGACACCCTACCAGGCTGATCAGACAGGTCTGGGTAGCTGGAAACCTGCTGGAAACACTGAAAGGATATATTTACATATCTACTATTCACAACCTTGCTTCATTCCAGCTAGTTAGATGTGCAACCACTGACTAACTATAGCTAGGGCATATCTCTAGCAATAGATACTGTTGTTTTGGCAGTATAGCACCATTTAATAAGATTACCCATGGTAGCTAGGTTATATCAGTCAGCTAACCATTTACAGTAACAGCAGTTTATTAATAAGTCAATACACACAGTCTTATGGAGAAATCTTACCTTATATTGGCACTGTGGAACGGTATGGGAAGCTATTAATGAATAGATAATAGATGTGTAGAAGGGTGACCTGATTTGAAAGGACAGGAAGTGTTGGCTGTGCACTTGACCAGGCATTCTACATTTAACCCCTACCCACATTTGAACATCGAAATAAAACAGTGTTTTTTTGGTTTTATATGCAAAAACAAATAAACAGGCTGTTTACACATTCCCCTTTGCTCTGTTTTAACTTGGAAAGCAAACGATCAAAACGTACACGGACCATAATCTTACCTCAGAAATCTTGATTTAATATTTAGGCTTATTATCTTGATTGCTGTAACAGACACAAATGTTCTGTCAATTCTCCAGTTCCTCCTCACTTCGGCTGTTGTTAAATGGCGTGCAGTATCACACAAGCTCTTCATCACTTAACAGTCATTCAGAAAATCCTTTCCTGAATCAGCTGATGTTGCTCAATAATGTCCCCACGTGACTAAACAGCTAGACATCAAGGGTGCATCAAACAACTATTATGCGTAATTATTTTAGAACCCTGTTAATGACGTATCGATTTTTGTTTATTAATCATTAGAGTTAGTCTTTCTGTTTTAAAGTATTGGATTTTGCAATCACATACATTATTTTGGATATGTGTTCCCATGAAAACTGTTTTCACACTGTAACATAGGGAGATACGGAATGTTAGGAGGTTACAGTACACTTCCGAGATCTCCATACAAAAAAAAAAGTCTGACAACAATATCCAGGAATTTCACAGGATCAAGGTCAATGTGTAATTCAATTGTTAAATGCTTAGTATATGTTATAATAACAAACCGTATCATAAATGTAAAGAAAGAAAGATAGTGTTTTATGTCACAATTTTTGTATGACAAAGGGTTTAAACATAGGTTTTGATTCAACTAATTAAATATATTGAATGTATCGGTGTTTCTCCGCTATTTCTTAACGGGGGGACAAATTGCAAATGATTATTCATGACTTTGTAACAGCTCCAAACAGTTGTCCACTACAAGAAATGCTCACTGGTACCCTAGTTTATAGAAAGACCCACTGGTACCCTAGTTTATAGAAAGACCCACTGGTACCCTAGTTTATAGAAAGACCCAGTTATGCAGTTGTATCGTTTCTGCGACATCCCTAGTCCAAATGACTGGAATGTTTCTGCTTTTCCCTCTTTTAGCTCAGAAGGGCATAGTGAAGTTCTGGGATGAGTTTGGGTACCTGTCTGCCAGCTGGTCCTCGCTCCCCTCGCCAGAGCAGAGGTACAAGAGACGCCGCGCCATGGAGATACCCCTCACCATACAATGTGGTGAGTTGTACACTCACAGAGACACTACTCACTCTTAACATGTTGAGTCACACACACACACATGAACAAACGCAAACAAACGAGCTCTGATGCTATTCTCTCCCCCTCTCTATCTGTAGATAAATGTCTGAAGTGGAGGACTTTGATGTTATTCTCTCTCCCTCTCTATCTGTAGATAAATGTCTGAAGTGGAGGACTTTGATGTTATTCTCTCTCCCTCTCTATCTGTAGATAAATGCCTGAAGTGGAGGACTTTGATGTTATTCTCTCTCCCTCTATCTGTAGATAAATGCCTGAAGTGGAGGACTTTGATGTTATTCTCTCTCCCTCTATCTGTAGATAAGTGTCTGAAGTGGAGGACTCTGCCATTCCAGATGGATGCGGTGGATAAACGTTACCCGGACAGCTGGGTGTGTCTGATGAACCCTGACAGCACTCAGGACAGGTACACACACACACCGACACACACACACCTGCAGGGACACCAAATATATCACCAATATCTTGTTTGTGTGTGTGTGTGTTGTAGGTGTGACGCGGCGGAGCAAAAGCAGAACCTTCCGTGTGGGGTTCTGAAGAAGGACAGGCAGACGGCCGAGGACAAACAGAAAGAACTGACAGAGAAGATTAAACAGCAGCAGGAGAAACTAGAGGCTCTGCAGAAAACCAGCACCATCAGATCAGCAGCAGATGTGAAGAAGTTACCTCTGGATGTCAGCATGAGACCCATAAATGAGAGTTCCTCCCAGGTACCCATACACAGTCACACATATACTCACCCTTTACTGGTAAACAGACACACACACACTACAGGTCTGTCACACACACACACGCACACGCACACGCACACGCACACACACACACACACACACACACACACACACACACACACACTACAGTCATTTTTTATTTTATTTTTTTATTCCACCTTTATTTAACCAGGTAGGCAAGTTGAGAACAAGTTCTCATTTACAACTGCGACCTGGCCAAGAATAAAGCAAAGCAGTTCGACACATACAACAACACAGTTACACATGGAATAAACAAAACATACAGTCAATAATACAGTTGAAGAAAATCTATATACAGTGTGCAAATGAGGTAAGAAAAGGGAGGTAAGGCAATAAATAGGCCATGGTGGCGAAGTAATTACAATATACCAATTCGACACTAAATTGATTGATGTGCAGAAGATGAATGTGCAAGTAGAGATACAGGGGTGCAAAGGAGCAAGATAAATAAATACAGTATGGGGATGAGGTAGTTGGATGGGCTATTTACAGATGGGCTATGTACAGGTGCAGTGATCTGTGAGCTGCTCAGACAGCTGGTGCTTAAAGCTAGTGAGGGAGGTAAGAGTCTCCAGCTTCAGTGATTTTTGCAATTCATTCCAGCCATTGGCAGCAGAGAACTGGAAGGAAAGGCGGGCAAAGTAGGAATTGGCTTTGGGGTTGGCTATAGAGATATACCTGCTGGAGCGCGTGCTACGGGTGGGTGCTGCTATTGTGACCAGTGAGCTGATAAGGTGGGGCCTTACCTATCAGAGACTTATAGATGACCTGGTGTCAGTGGGTTTGGCGACGAGTATGCAGCGAGGGCCAGCCAACGAGAGCGTACAGGTCACAGTGGTGGGTAGTATATGGGGCTTTGGTGACAAAACGGATGGCACTGTGATAGACTGCATCCAATTTGTTGAGTAGACTGTTGGGGGCTATTTTGTAAATGACATCGCCGAAGTCGAGAATCGGTAGGGTTGGTCAGTTTTACGAGGGTATGTTTGGCAGCATGAGTGAAGGATGCTTTGTTGCGAAATAGGAAGCCCGATTCTAGATTTAATTTTGGATTTGTGATGCTTAATGTGAGTCTGGAAGGAGAGTTTACAGTCTAACCAGACACCTAGGTATTTGTAGTTGTCCACATATTCTAAGTCAGAACCGTCCAGAGTAGTGATGCTGGGCGGGCGGGCGGGCAGGTGTGGGCAGCGATCGGTTGAAGAGCATGCATTTAGTTTAACTTGCATTTAAGAACAGTTGGAGGCCACGGAAGGAGAGTTGTATGGTATTGCAGCTCGTCTGGAGGTTAGTTAACACAGTGTCCAAAGAAGGGCCAGAAGTATACAGAATGATGTCGTCTGCGTAGAGGTGGATCAGAGAATCACCAGCAGCAAGAG
Organism: Salvelinus fontinalis; assembly: GCF_029448725.1. Classification (NCBI taxonomy): domain Eukaryota; kingdom Metazoa; phylum Chordata; class Actinopteri; order Salmoniformes; family Salmonidae; genus Salvelinus; species Salvelinus fontinalis. Next base: position 22,733,133 of record NC_074692.1, read on the forward strand.
CGACATCATTGATGTATACAGAGAAGAGAGTCGGCCCGAGAATTGAACCCTGTGGCACCCCCATAGAGACTGCCAGAGGTCCGGACAACAGGCCCTCCGATTTGACACACTGAACTCTGTCAGAGAAGTAGTTGGAGAACCAGGCGAGGCAGTCATTTGAGGAACCAAGGCTGTTTAGTCTGCCGATAGAATGTGGTGATTGACAGAGTCGGAAGCCTTGGCCAGGTCGATGAATACGGCTGCACAGTAATGTCTCTTATCGATGGCAGTTATGATATCGTTTAGGACCTTGAGCGTGGCTGAGGTGCACCCATGACCAGCTCTGAAACCAGATTGCATAGCGGAGAAGGTACGGTGGGATTCAAAATGGTCGGTAATCTGTTTGTTAACTTGGCTTTCGAAGACCTTAGAAAGGCAGGGTAGGATAGATATAGGTCTGTAGCAGTTTGGGTCTAGAGTGTCGCCCCCTTTGAAGAGGGGGATGACCACGACAGCTTTCCAATCTTTGGGAATCTCAGACAATACGAAAGAGAGGTTGAACAGGCTAGTGATAGAGGTTGCAACAATTTCGGCAGATCATTTTAGAAAGGGAGGGTCCAGATTCATACAGACATACTTACCCTCTACCCCAGGAATCATCTACATTCAGCGGCAGGCTGATTTTCTTTTATTGAGCTGATGGTCAAGGGGCCGGAACATAATTAGAAATAATTTGTAGTCTGCTAATTGACCGCTGGAAGCCCAAACTAAAATAATATTTCACAAAACATAATAATTTCAAACCTTACTTACATTTTGTATATGATCACATATACACTACATGGCAGTCGGTGTTCCAATTCATCCCAAAGGTGTTCAATGGGGTTGAGGTCAGGGCTCTGTGCATGCCAGCCAAGTTCTTTCACACCGATCTCGACAAACCTTTTCTATATGGACCTTGCTTTGTGCACGGGGGTAGATCTCATGCTGAAACAGGAAAGGGTCTTCCCCAAACTGAATAGAATCATCTAGAATGTCATTGTATGCTATGGCATTAAGATTTCCCTTCACTGGAACAAAAGGGCCTAGCCAAACCATAGAATCATCTAGAATGTCATTGTATGCTATGGCATTAAGATTTCCCTTCACTGGAACTAAAGGGCCTAGCCAAACCATGAAAAACAGCCCCAGGCCATTCCTCCTTCACCGAACTTTACAGTTGGCACTATGCATTGGGGCAGGTAGCGTTCTCCTGGCATCTACCAAACCCATATTAGTCCGTCTGACTGCCAGATGGTGAAGTGTGATTCATCACTCTAGAGAACATGTTTCCACTGCTCCAGAGTCCAATGGAGGTGAGCTTTACACCATTCCAGTCGACGCTTGGCATTGTGCATGATGATCTTAGGCTTGTGTGCAGCTGCTTGTTGAAAGGTGGTATCCTATGACAGTGAAAGTCACTGAGTTTTTCAGTAAGGCCATTCTACTGCCAATGTTTCTCTATGGCGATTGCATGGCTGTGTGCTTGATTTTATACACCTGTCAGCAATGGGTGTGGCTGAAATACGTTCTGAAATTCTCACGTCACCCCGCTCCTCCGCTCTCTCCACTGGCTTCCAGTTGAAGCTCGCATCCGCTACAAGACCATGGTGCTTGCCTACGGAGCTGTGAGGGGAACGGCACCTCCGTACCTTCAGGCTTTGATCAGGCCCTACACCCAAACAAGGGCACTGCATTCATCCACCTCTGGCCTGCTCGCCTCCCTACCACTGAGGAAGTACAGTTCCCGCTCAGCCCAGTCAAAACTGTTCGCTGCTCTGGCACCCCAATGGTGGAACAAACTCCCTCATGACGCCAGGTCAGCGGAGTCAATCACCACCTTCCGGAGACACCTGAAACCTCACCTCTTTAAGGAATACCTAGGATAGGATAAAGTAATCCTTCTAACCCCCCCCCCCCCTTAAAAGATTTAGATGCACTATTGTAAAGTAGTGTAAACACACACACACTGTCTCCCTGATTATCTGAATATAATGTGTCTCCTGTTTTCTCTGTCTCTTAGGGAACCAGGTCGTCAGAGCGTGTGTCACGCCCTCGCTCCCCCCCTCTCCCAGCCCTCCTCAAGAACGCCCCCAGCCAGCCCCCAACCCTCAACCGCAAACCCACATATTCCCCTCGACCGACCACCCGGCCTGCTGCCCCTCCCCCGGCACCCAGAGTTGACCAATCCAGAGCTGCAGCGAAGCAGTCACCTGCTCCAACAAAGCCCGCCCCCAAAACTCCAGCCAAAGTCCCCGCCAAACCCACCCCTTCAAGCCGTACCTCACGGGTTAGTGTGTTGTCTTTTAAGCTGTCCTTTATCAAATCTTATGGTATATGTTAATGGTTGAAGCAGATATTTACATGATAGCTGTTCATATCTATGGTCCCGTAGCAGTAATATCTATGGTGTTTCTACAGACTCCAGCCAAATTGTCTCCTGGCAAAGCAACCACACCTGCTAACAGCCAGCGCAAGAAAGTGATGGAGCAGGAGGAGAGTGAAGAGGAGAGTGAAGAGGAAGAGGAGGAGGAGGAGGAAAAAGAGGAGGAAGACGAGGATGACAGTGAGGAGGAGGAGCCTCAGCCCAAGAAATCCAAGATGGCAACTGCATTGGGGAATCGTGGGAAAGCTGTTGAGAAAGCTCCACTCAAACGGGGAAAAGTGACAGAGGTACAGTCTCTCACTCAATCGCTCTCTCTCTCACACACACACTTTCACTGCTCAGACTATCACACTGTCAATCTATAGCGTATTTCTATACAACATATCACACAGACAGAGGGAAGTACTGAATTTGTTAGAGGGAACGGAGAAAAGGAAAAAGGTGATGTTTGGAGGAAGAGGACAGGCAGAAAGATGTCCCCTTAAAATGAGTCAGGACGGAGAGATGATGTTAGGTACGGAGAAGGGGAGAGCTCTTTTGGAGGAAGAAAGAGACAATGGTTATTTTGAAAGAGGAGAGGTAATGTATCAAGAACAAGAGACTAACACATGGAACGGTCCAGAAGTCAGGCCACTACTGTTGACACAGATGTCATGCGATGTCATCGAACCCCGCAGGTCCATACCCCCCCACCCAGCACCAAACCCCCGCCGCCTGAGAAGAGGAGCGCTATCATAGCAACACGGCTGCCCCCCGCAACACCACCTCTGGCTAAACCCATCCCCAACCCCCCTAGAGCCAAGGTACCCATCTGCTACGGAGAAAGAGGCTACACTTGCCTTCTCTACTCATAATGGAATCGGCCCTATTTTTCTCTCTTAACTCTAATCATAATAGAATGGATCATACCGTTCTCTCACAATTGTACACTAAATGTAATGGGTCCTATCTGTCTGCTAACTCTACTCTAAATGGAATGGGTCCTGTCTGTCTCCTAACTCTACTCTAAATGGAATGGGTCCTATCCTTGTCTCCTAACTCTACTCTGAATGAAATGGTTTGTATCCTTGTATCCTAACTCTACTCTAAATGAAATGGGTCCTGTCTGTCTCCTAACTCTACTCTAAATGGAATGGGTCCTATCCTTGTCTCCTAACTACTCTAAATGGAATGGGTCCTGTCTGTCTCCTAACTACTCTAAATGGAATGGGTCCTGTCTGTCTCCTAACTCTACTCTAAATGGAATGGGTCCTGTCTGTCTCCTAACTACTCTAAATGGAATGGGTCCTGTCTGTCTTCTAACTACTCTAAATGGAATGGCTCCTGTCTGTCTTCTAAATCTACTCTAAATGGAATGGGTCCTGTCTGTTTCCTAACTCTACTCTGAATGGAATGGGTCCTGTCTGTCTCCTAACTCTACTCTAAATGGAATGGGTCCTGTCTGTTTCCTAACTCTACTCTAAATGGAATGGGTCCTGTCTGTCTCCTAACTCTGAATGGAATGGGTCCTGTCTGTCTCCTAACTCTACACTGAATGGAATAGGTCCTGTCTGTCTCCTAACTCTACTCTAAATTGAATGGGTCCTGTCTGTCTCCTAACTCTACTCTAAATGGAATGGGTCCTGTCTGTATCCTAATTCTACTCTAAATGGAATGGGTCCTGTCTGTTTCCTAACTCTACTCTGAATGGAATGGGTCCTGTCTGTCTCCTAACTCTACTCTGAATGGAATGGGTCCTGTCTGTTTCCTAACTCTACTCTGAATGGAATGGGTCCTGTCTGTCTCCTAACTACTCTAAATGGAATGGCTCCTGTCTGTCTTCTAAATCTACTCTAAATGGAATGGGTCCTGTCTGTCTCCTAACTCTACTCTAAATGGAATGGGTCCTGTCTGTTTCCTAACTCTACTCTGAATGGAATGGGTCCTGTCTGTTTCCTAACTCTACTCTAAATGGAATGGGTCCTGTCTGTCTCCTAACTCTGAATGGAATGGGTCCTGTCTGTCTCCTAACTCTACACTGAATGGAATAGGTCCTGTCTGTCTCCTAACTCTACTCTAAATTGAATGGGTCCTGTCTGTCTCCTAACTCTACTCTAAATGGAATGGGTCCTGTCTGTATCCTAATTCTACTCTAAATGGAATGGGTCCTGTCTGTTTCCTAACTCTACTCTGAATGGAATGGGTCCTGTCTGTCTCCTAACTCTACTCTGAATGGAATGGGTCCTGTCTGTTTCCTAACTCTACTCTGAATGGAATGGGTCCTGTCTGTCTCCTAACTACTCTAAATGGAATGGGTCCTGTCTGTCTCCTAACTACTCTAAATGGAATGGGTCCTGTCTGTCTCCTAACTCTACTCTAAATGGAATGGGTCCTGTCTGTTTCCTAACTCTACTCTGAATGGAATGGGTCCTGTCTGTCTTCTAACTCTACTCTAAATGGAATGGGTCCTGTCTGTCTCCTAACTCTGAATGGAATGGGTCCTGTCTGTCTCCTAACTCTACACTGAATGGAATAGGTCCTGTCTGTCTCCTAACTCTACTCTAAATGGAATGGGTCCTGTCTGTTTCCTAACTCTACTCTGAATGGAATGGGTCCTGTCTGTCTCCTAACTCCTACTCTGAATGGAATTGGTTGTATTCTGCTCCCCTGCTGCTTTTTTTCTCTCCTGCTCTTTCTTTTCTCACAGTACAATAACACACCACTCTTCCTGGTATTTCCTTACACACACTTACTGTTAGTTTGAACATTGTGTTTTCTGTGTGTGTGTTTTCAGGTGAGAGACAGCACAGAGAACGAGGACCCAGAAAATGAACTGAAGAATGCTCAGAAAGGTGATTTATTCAATTCTTGATGATAGTTCCAGCCATACATTTTGATTGGCCAAAAATATTTCCGATTAGCAATAGGTCCACACGGGAAAATGACCGTTTCACAGAATATCACGGACGCAATCTTTCCCCATTGAAAGCAGTTCAGCCATGTCTGAATTCAGTTTCAGGACAATGCTTCATAACATTTCTGTTGTCTCCTGTAGATAAGGGTCTGTTGGTGGAGGTGCGTGTGAATAAGGAATGGTTCACAGGCAAAGTTGTTGCTGTGGAAACCAGTAAGCAGAGCGTTCGCTGGAAGGTGAAGTTTGACTACGTCCCCAGATCCACCCCCAAGGACCGATGGTAGGCGCACCAACTCACCGTGTCGCTGCTCTGTTCTCTTACGTTTATGTATGTGCTATACCAGTAGCCTATGGTGTGCCAGTTCCTGTGTCATTTCCAAATGTTTATTTGTGTATTGATTTGATGACTTAGTGTTCTCAGGAGTTTTGGGGTGTTATTATGATGGTTAAAGGCAGTGAGGAGGTGAGGTTGTTGTTGGTATATCATTTATTGTTGTTGTTATTAGGGTTTTCAAAGGCAGTGAGGAGGTGAGGTTGATGCGACCGCCCTCTCCCCTCTCCCAGACCCCTGACACACAGCAAGGGGAGGGGACTGAGAAAGGCCCCCCCCCCATGGAACCTGACACCACCCAACCAGGAACCAGTCGAGAGGTGACTGACAACCTGGTCACCATGATGAGGTAACCATGATCACCTGATGCTCTGTCATTGAGTCATAACTGTTGGATTTTGGCCTCAAATTCCCTTTTTCAAAGGGGATGTCATAGCTATAATTGTTGGTGTGTGATCTCTTCAGGACAGTGCTGCGTTATTTCTTCCCTCCTGATTTCCGGATCCCGAAGGAAGATGTCAACAGCATGACTGCAGAGGAGCTAGTGGCCTTCCCAATGGTGAGACTGACCCTGAACTCCTGACCTCTAACCCATGTCTTCTAGAGACCTACCCTGGAGTCTAGCCTGCTGCAGTCATTGTAGACAGTCATATCATTGTAATTCATACCAGAGCAATGTCTGTGTATGTATCTGACCTGTGTGACCTGTGTGCATGTGTTTCTGCAGAAAGAGTATTTCCAGCAGTATGAGCTGGGTCTCCAGTCTTTGTGTAACTCGTACCAGAGCAGAGCTGATGCCAGAGCCAAAGCTGTGGAGGAGAAGAGTAGCAGCGCTGAGACCAAACTCAGGGAGGCAGACGAAAAGCTACAGAAACTACGAACCAACATCGTACAACTGCTGCAGAAAGTACAGGAGGTAAGACACACACCAACATCAACGCTTTGCTACAGAAAAGATACGAGGTAACACACACTGAATACTAATGTCTCTCCTTCACTTCTGCAGGACATTGACATAAACACAGACGATGAACTGGATGCCTACATAGAAGACCTGCTGACCAAGGGGGACTAGAGAGGAGACACAGAGAGTATGTCTCTCCACCCGGTGCCTGACTCAGACAGCACTGCCCCATCTGATTCTCAGAACTCTGGTCAGTCCGGCCTTCCCAACGTGTACTGTAGCTCTGTAGCTCCTCTACAGACGCCCTTTACCCATAACCCCCTCCATGGGGCCTGCTCGCCCCGCTCTACACAGTCTACTCCGTCTTCTGTTAGATCTGCAGATGGAGGAGAGGCAGCTGTTGCCTGAACTGGTGCTGTTGCTGTTTTGGTCCCTGAGTTTGTTTTTATAAAACTGCAGTATATGATTTTCTGTTTCTCTTTCTGTTCCTATTTAGGAAGCATTAGCATGTTCTCATAATGGGCGTGTATTTTTATTTAGTCCTTTTATATATCAACAATGTATGTTATATACAAGATATGTTAAGCTACTGTAGGTTAAGCCAACCAGTCCTGATTGACTGTAGAACTGAACTGTCATCAATCTGTAGGTGGTAATCAGATTGTGTGCACACACACACACACGCCAGTCTGAGTAGGGCACCAAGCATCCCCGATCAAAGTTCCTGTGATGTAGATGACAGGCGTTTCTGTTATTTCAGAAGAGGGTCTGATGGTGAACTAAACCATGGAGCAGTGAAGATTCATATGTATTCTCCATATTGATCTGTGATCAGGTGGAGAGAAATTAAATGAATCATAAACCAATAATTGGATAACGTCCTGACCTCTAATCCTGACCCACAACCCCTTTATTACCACCAGTCAGTCAGATGCAAATCCAGTTCCATTGAATCCCATATTTGATGTTAGCTGCCATCACTCTGGTCTAGCCTTTTAAAGCATGTTAAAGCATTAAGTTTCATCCATTATCCATCCCAGTGTTGATAAATCAAATCAGTGTTGCCTAGTGGCTTTCAACCTCCTCTCTCCCCATCCTACCCTCCTCTCTCCCCATCCTACCCTCCTCTCTCCCCACCCTACCCTCCTCTCTCCCCACCCTACCCTCCTCTCTCCCCACCCTACCCTCCTCTCTCCCCACCCTACCCTCCTCTCTCCCCATCCTACCCTCCTCTCTCCCCATCCTACCCTCCTCTCTCCCCATCCTACCCTCCTCTCTCCCCATCCTACCCTCCTCTCTCCCCATCCTACCCTCCTCTCTCCCCATCCTACCCTCCTCTCTCCCCATCCTACCCTCCTCTCTCCCCATCCTACCCTCCTCTCTCCCCACCCTTCCCTCCTCTCTCCCCACCCTTCCCTCCTCTATCACTCCCACCCTTCCCTCCTCTATCACTCCCACCCTACCCTCCTCTCTCACCCACCCTACCCTCCTCTCTCACCCCCCTACCCTCCTCTCTCCCCACCCTTCCCTCCTCTATCACTCCCACCCTACCCTCCTCTCTCTCCCTCCTCTATCACTCCCACCCTTCCCTCCTCTATCACTCCCACCCTTCCCTCCTCTATCACTCCCACCCTACCCTCCTCTCTCACCCACCCTACCCTCCTCTCTCACCCCCCTACCCTCCTCTCTCCCCACCCTTCCCTCCTCTATCACTCCCACCCTACCCTCCTCTCTCTCCCTCCTCTATCACTCCCACCCTTCCCTCCTCTATCACTCCCACCCTACCCTCCTCTCTCACCCACCCTACCCTCCTCTCTCACCCACCCTACCCTCCTCTCTCACCATCCTTCCCTCCTCTCTCCCCACCCTTCCCTCCTCTATCACTCCCACCCTACCCTCCTCTCTCACCCCCCCTACCCTCCTCTCCCCACCCTACCCTCCTCTCTCCCCACCCTTCCCTCCTCTATCACTCCCACCCTACCCTCCTCTCTCTCCCTCCTCTATCACTCCCACCCTTCCCTCCTCTATCACTCCCACCCTACCCTCCTCTCTCACCCACCCTACCCTCCTCTCTCACCCACCCTACCCTCCTCTCTCACCCACCCTACCCTCCTCTCTCACCCACCCTACCCTCCTCTCTCACCCACCCTACCCTCCTCTCTCACCCACCCTACCCTCCTCTCTCACCCACCCTACCCTCCTCTCTCACCCACCCTACCCTCCTCTCTCACCCACCCTACCCTCCTCTCTCACCCACCCTACCCTCCTCTCTCACCCACCCTACCCTCCTCTCTCACCCACCCTACCCTCCTCTCTCACCCACCCTACCCTCCTCTCTCACCCACCCTACCCTCCTCTCTCACCCACCCTACCCTCCTCTCTCACCCACCCTACCCTCCTCTATCACTCCCACCCTTCCCTCCTCTATCACTCCCACCCTACCCTCCTCTATCACTCCCACCCTACCCTCCTCTCTCTCCCTCCTCTATCACTCCCACCCTACCCTCCTCTCTCACCCACCCTACCCTCCTCTATCACTCCCACCCTACCCTCCTCTCTCTCCCACCCTACCCTCCTCTCTCACCCACCCTACCCTCCTCTCTCACCCACCCTACCCTCCTCTCTCACCCCCCCTACCCTCCTACCCTCCTCTCTCACCCCCCCTACCCTCCTCTCCCCCCCCACCCTCCTCTCTCTCCCCCCACCCTCCTCTCTCTCCCCCCCACCCTCCTCTCTCTCCCCCCCACCCCCCTCTCTCTCTCCCACCCCTCCCCCCTACCCTCCTCTCTCTCTCCCACCCCTCCCTTCTCTCTCCCACCCCTCCCTTCTCTCTCCCACCCCTCCCTTCTCTCTCCCACCCCTCCCTTCTCTCTCCCACCCCTCCCTTCTCTCTCCCACCCCTCCCTTCTCTCTCGCATCCTTCCCTCCTCTCTCGCACCCTTCCCTCCTCTCTCACCCACCCTACCCTCCTCTCTCACCCACCCTACCCTCCTCTCTCACCCACCCTACCCTCCTCTCTCACCCACCCTACCCTCCTCTCTCACCCCCCCTACCCTCCTCTCTCACCCCCCCTACCCTCCTCTCTCCCCCCACCCTCCTCTCTCTCCCCCCACCCTCCTCTCTCTCCCCCCTACCCTCTACCCTCCCCCCTACCCTCCTCTCTCTCTCCCCACCCTCCCTTCTCTCTCCCACCCCTCCCTTCTCTCTCCCACCCCTCCCTTCTCTCTCCCACCCCTCCCTTCTCTCTCCCACCCCTCCCTCCTCTCTCGCACCCACCCATCCCTCCTCTCTCGCACCCACCCATCCCTCCTCTCTCGCACCCACCCATCCCTCCTCTCTCGCACCCATCCATCCCTCCTCTCTCGCACCCATCCATCCCTCCTCTCTCGCACCCACCCATCCCTCCTCTCTCGCACCCACCCATCCCTCCTCTCTCGCACCCACCCATCCCTCCTCTCTCGCACCCACCCATCCCTCCTCTCTCGCACCCACCCATCCCTCCTCTCTCGCACCCATCCATCCCTCCTCTCTCGCACCCATCCATCCCTCCTCTCTCGCACCCATCCACCCCTCCCTTCTCTCTCCCACCCCTCCCTTCTCTCTCCCACCCCTCCCTTCTCTCTCCCACCCCTCCCTTCTCTCTCCCACCCCTCCCTCCTCTCTCGCACCCACCCATCCCTCCTCTCTCGCACCCACCCATCCCTCCTCTCTCGCACCCACCCATCCCTCCTCTCTCGCACCCACCCATCCCTCCTCTCTCGCACCCACCCATCCCTCCTCTCTCGCACCCACCCATCCCTCCTCTCTCGCACCCACCCATCCCTCCTCTCTCGCACCCATCCATCCCTCCTCTCTCGCACCCACCCATCCCTCCTCTCTCGCACCCACCCATCCCTCCTCTCTCGCACCCACCCATCCCTCCTCTCTCGCACCCACCCATCCCTCCTCTCTCGCACCCACCCATCCCTCCTCTCTCGCACCCATCCATCCCTCCTCTCTCGCACCCATCCATCCCTCCTCTCTCGCACCCACCCATCCCTCCTCTCTCGCACCCACCCATCCCTCCTCTCTCGCACCCACCCATCCCTCCTCTCTCCCACCCACCCATCCCTCCTCTCTCGCACCCACCCATCCCTCCTCTCTCGCACCCACCCATCCCTCCTCTCTCGCACCCACCCATCCCTCCTCTCTCGCACCCACCCATCCCTCCTCTCTCGCACCCACCCATCCCTCCTCTCTCGCACCCACCCATCCCTCCTCTCTCGCACCCACCCATCCCTCCTCTCTCCCACCCACCCTTCCATCCTCTCTCCCACCCACCCATCCCTCCTCTCTCGCACCCACCCTTCCATCCTCTCTCCCACCCACCCATCCCTCCTCTCTCGCACCCACCCATCCCTCCTCTCTCCCACCCACCCATCACTCCTCTCTCGCACCCACCCATCCCTCCTCTCTCGCACCCACCCATCCCTCCTCTCTCGCACCCACCCATCCCTCCTCTCTCGCACCCACCCATCCCTCCTCTCTCGCACCCACCCATCCCTCCTCTCTCCCACCCACCCTTCCATCCTCTCTCCCACCCACCCATCCCTCCTCTCTCGCACCCACCCATCCCTCCTCTCTCGCACCCACCCTTCCATCCTCTCTCCCACCCACCCATCCCTCCTCTCTCGCACCCACCCATCCCTCCTCTCTCCCACCCACCCATCCCTCCTCTCTCGCACCCACCCATCCATCCTCTCTCCCACCCACCCTTCCATCCTCTCTCGCACCCACCCATCCCTCCTCTCTCGCACCCACCCATCCCTCCTCTCTCGCACCCACCCATCCCTCCTCTCTCGCACCCATCCATCCCTCCTCTCTCGCACCCACCCATCCCTCCTCTCTCGCACCCACCCATCCCTCCTCTCTCGCACCCACCCATCCCTCCTCTCTCCCACCCACCCATCCCTCCTCTCTCGCACCCACCCATCCCTCCTCTCTCGCACCCACCCATCCCTCCTCTCTCGCACCCACCCATCCCTCCTCTCTCGCACCCACCCATCCCTCCTCTCTCGCACCCACCCATCCCTCCTCTCTCGCACCCACCCATCCCTCCTCTCTCCCACCCACCCATCCCTCCTCTCTCCCACCCACCCTTCCATCCTCTCTCCCACCCACCCATCCCTCCTCTCTCGCACCCACCCTTCCATCCTCTCTCCCACCCACCCATCCCTCCTCTCTCGCACCCACCCATCCCTCCTCTCTCCCACCCACCCATCACTCCTCTCTCGCACCCACCCATCCCTCCTCTCTCGCACCCACCCATCCCTCCTCTCTCGCACCCACCCATCCCTCCTCTCTCGCACCCACCCATCCCTCCTCTCTCGCACCCACCCATCCCTCCTCTCTCCCACCCACCCTTCCATCCTCTCTCCCACCCACCCATCCCTCCTCTCTCGCACCCACCCATCCCTCCTCTCTCGCACCCACCCTTCCATCCTCTCTCCCACCCACCCATCCCTCCTCTCTCGCACCCACCCATCCCTCCTCTCTCCCACCCACCCTTCCATCCTCTCTCCCACCCACCCTTCCATCCTCTCTCCCACCCACCCTTCCATCCTCTCTCCCACCAACCCTTCTCCCACCCTGTCCTCTCTCCCACCAACCCTTCTCCCACCCTGTCCTCTCTCCCACCCACCCTTTCCTCTCTCCCCACCCTTTACTCTCTCCTCACCCTTTCCTCTTCTCTCTCCCCACCCTGTCCTCCTCTCTCTCCCCCCACCCTGTCCTCCTCCTCTCTCCCCCCACCCTGTCCTCCTCCTCTCTCCCCCCACCCTGTCCTCCTCCTCTCTCCCCCCACCCTGTCCTATTCTGACAGTGTAGTCGTCAGATTTACCAGCCAGCCTATTGAGAGTGTTTGGTTCTCCCAACGCCCTCAAGACTGAAGTACTTACTGGGTTTTATCAGTACGACTATCTATAACGTTTCCTCAGTACAACCGTATTCTGTCCCAATTGTTTCCTCTTGCCATTGTGACCCGACGGTTCACTGTTTTCATTTAGTTCTCAAAGTTATTATCTCGATTCTGAGTTTATAGTTCTTTGTTCATATTATTCAGTGGTCATGTTTCTTCTAATAAGTATTTTTAACATGTCAAGGAAACATTTTATTAAAAGGTGAACGTTATTTTGTCTGGTGTGTCGTCGTTGGGGGGAAAAATGCAGTATTTGTTACCTCTATATGGAGAAATAGTCAATTTGGTTCCCAAACAACTACACAAAGGCATATTTAGAAATAATTATGTACCACACATGCATGGTTAGTTGGTAAATCTACTACAAATATCACACAGAATTCAACATAATGTACCACACATGCACAGTAAGCTATTTCACCCAATAGATATGGGAGTTTATTAACTTGCAGACTTGTTTACGTGTTGCTGTGCGTTTTGTTGCCAACCTTACTTTACTACCTGACAACTTTACGGTTTTTACTTTTTAATTACCGTTTATATTTTTTGTTTTTCCCTCACTCAACGTTCTTTCATTCAACGTTTTCACTCCGGACGCTTTATCTGGACATGGTTCGTCAGGACTTCCAACAGCCGAAGCTAAGTAGTAACATTAACATGATGTCTTCTAATTGCAGTCGCTGTACTCATAATATACAGGAGAACGATCGCCTTACGGCGAGGATAGCTGTGCTGCAAGCCCAGCTTCAGACGCAATCGTTAGGCAAGGGTAATTTCAGTGTAAGTGTAAAGGATGTGAAATGGCTAGCTAGTTAGCGGGTACGCGCTAGTAGCGTTTCAATCAGTTACGTCACTTGCTCTGAAACCTAGATCTAGTGTTGCCCCTTGCTCTGCAAGGGCCGCGGCTTTTGTGGAGCGATGGGTAACGACGCTTCGTGGGTGACTTGTTGATGTGTGCAGAGGGTCCCTGGTTCGCGCTGGTGTCGGGGCGAGGGGACGTACTAAAGTTATACTGTTACATAGGGAAGGATGAAACAGCGTCTGTGCCACCAGTAAGTACAGATAGTAACGTTAGTACAAATCCCCTCGCACGGTCCCCGCAGCCGGACAACTTTCTCATGGTTTCTGGAGGGAAATGCTGAGGAATGCTCAACCGGTGACGCTCATTCAACCGACAGAAACTTTCAACCGGTTTTCCCCATTAAGCAGCGAGCCGGAGTCTGAGCCTTCTCTGGTCTTTACTCCTCCCGTTACGGGATCTGAGACGCCGAAGCTTCCCACCATTAGCTTTGATAAATTGAAAACCCTAGTCATTGGCGACTCCATTACCCGCAGTATTAGACCTAAAACGAATCATCCAGCGATCATACATTGTTTACCAGGGGGCAGGGCTACCGACGTTAAGGCTAATCTGAAGATGGTGCTGGCTAAAGCTAAAACTGGCGAGTGTAGAGAGTATAGAGATATTGTTATCCACGTCGGCACCAACGATGTTAGGATGAAACAGTCAGAGGTCTCCAAGCGCAACATAGCTTCAGCCTGTAAATCAGCTAGAAAGATGTCGACATCTTTGTCTCTGGCCCCCTCCCAGTTAGGGGGAGGGATGAGCTCTACAGCAGTCTCACAACTCAATCGCTAGTTGAAAACTGTTTTCTGCCCCTCCCAAAATATAGAATTTGTAGATAATTGGCCCTCTTTCTGGGACTCACCCACAAACAGGACCAAGCCTGGCTTGTTGAGGAGTGACGGACTCCATCCTAGCTGGAGGGGTGCTCTCATCTTATCTACGAACATAGACAGGGCTCTAACTCCACAATGAAATAGGGTGCAGGCCAGGCAGCAGGCTGTTAGCCAACCTGCCAGCTTAGTGGAGTCTGCGACTAGCACAGTCAGTGTAGTCAGCTCAGCTATCCCCATTGAGACTGTGTCTGTGCCTCGACCTAGGTTGGGCAAAACTAAACATGGCGGTGTTCGCCTTAGCAATCTCATTAGGATAAAGACCTCCTCCATTCCTGCCATTATTGAAAGAGATCGTGATACCTCACATCTCAAAATAGGGCTACTTAATGTTAGATCCCTCACTTCAAAGGCAGTTATAGTCAATGAACTAATCACTGATCATAATCTTGATGTGATTGGCCTGACTGAAACATGGCTTAAGCCTGATGAATTTACTGTGTTAAATGAGGCCTCACCTCCTGGTTACACTAGTGACCATATCCCCCGCGCATCCCGTAAAGGCGGAGGTGTTGCTAACATTTACGATAGCACATTTCATATTACAAAAAAAAAAACTAAGTTTTTGTCTTTTGAGCTTTGTAAGAAATTGTAATAGATACTGGAAACTTGTAATAACAACTTCTCAACATAAGCCATCTTTTATACAAAATACACACACCCCCCTTTTCCCTTGGACATATGCTGGTCTCATTAAGACACCAACCACAGACACACACAACTCCCCTCCCCCATGACAACCACAGACACACACAACTCAAGGTTGGAGCACAAAACAAAGAACTATCTCAGGAACCAATGGAACGTTGACACCAGGCCTGATCAGGACTACCCACGACCCAGATCGACCAATCAGAAGGCCAGACTACCAGATCAACCTACTTCATTCAATGCATATATAAAGCTGTACAACTGTTTAGAGACTCTCTTTCCTGACGATTCCATACGAATCAGACAGAAGGAGCCGTGCTGCACGATTTTACTAAGATATTTTTACATGTGATTAAACGGCCTTATTATAAAAATATCCACCTTGTCCTATGTCTCCACTTGATCTCCTGTCTCCAGCAAACGTTTTATCAACAGCTTCTAGTCATGAAATCTATGCAGCCTACTCAATCACTTGTTATAGCTACTGTTTACATGCCTCCTGGGCCATATACAGCGTTCCTCACTGAGTTCCCTGAATTCCTATCGGACCTTGTAGTCATAGCAGATAATATTCCAATTTTTGGTGACTTTAATATTCTCATTCTCAAATACTCATGGAAAAGTCCACAGACCCACTCCAAAAGGCTTTCGGAGCCATCATCGACTCAGTGGGTTTTGTTAAACATGTCTCTGGACCTACTCACTGCCACAGTAATACTCTGGACCTAGTTTTGTCCCATGGAATAAATGTTGTGGATCTTAATGTTTTTCCTCATAATCCTGGACTATCGGACCACCATTTTATTACGTTTGCAATCGCAACAAATAATCTGCTCAGACCCCAACCAAGGAGCATCAAAAGTTGTGCTATAAATTCTCAGACAACCCAAAGATTATTTGATGCCCTTCCAGACTCCCTCTGCCTACCCAAGGACGTCAGAGGACAAAAATCAGTTAACCACCTAACTGAGGAACTCAATTTAACCTTGCGCAATACCCTAGATGCAGTTGCACCCTTAAAAACATTTGTCATAAGAAACTACCTCCCTGGTATACAGAAAATACCCGAGCTCTGAAGCAAGCTTCCAGAAAATTGGAAGGGAAATGGCGCCACACTAAACTGGAAGTCTTCCGACTAGATTTGGAAAGACAGTATCGTGCAGTATCGAAGAGCCCTCGCTGCTGCTCGATCATCCTATTTTTCCAACTTAATTGAGGAAAATAAGAACAATCCGAAATTTATTTTTGATACTGTCGCAAAGCTAACTAAAAAGCAGCATTCCCCAAGAGAAGATGGCTTTCACTTCAGCAGTAATAAATTCATGAACTTCTTTGAGGAAAAGATCATGATCATTAGAAAGCAAATTACGGACTCCTCTTTAAATCTGCATATTCCTCCAAAGCTCAGTTGTCCTGCACAACTCTGCCAGGACCTAGGATCAAGAGAGACACTCAAGTGTTTTAGTACTATATCTCTTGACAGAATGATGGAAATAATCATGGCCTCTAAACCTTCAAGCTGCATACTGGACCCTATTCCAACTAAACTACTGAAAGAGCTGCTTCCTGTGCTTGGCCCCCCTATGTTGAACATAATAAATGGCTCTCTATCCACCGGATGTGTACCAAACTCACTAAAGGGGGCAGTAATAAAGCCTCTCTTGAAAAAGCCAAACCTTGACCCAGAAAATATAAAAAACTATCGGCCTATATCGAATCTTCCATTCCTCTCAATTTCTTTTGAAAAAGCTGTTGCGCAGCTGCCTTCCTGAAGACAAAAAATGTATATGAAATGTTTCAGTCTGATTTTAGACCCCATCATAGCACTGAGACTGCACTTGTGAAGGTGGTAAATTACCTTTTAATGGTGTCAGACCAAGGCTCTGCATCTGTCCTCGTGCTCCTAGACCTTAGTGCTGCTTTTGATACCATCGATCACCACATTCTTTTGGAGAGATTGGAAACCCAAATTGGTCCGCACGGACAAGTTCTGGCCTGGTTTAGATCTTATCTGTCGGAAAGATATCAGTTTGTCTCTGTGAATGGTTTGTCCTCTGACAAATCAACTGTAAATTTCGGTGTTCCTCAAGGTTCCGTTTTAGGACCACTATTGTTTTCACTATATGTTTTACCTCTTGGGGATGTCATTCGAAAACATAATGTGAACTTTCACTGCTATGCGGATGACACACAGCTGTACATTTCAATGAAACATGGTGAAGCCCCAAAATTGCCCTCGCTAGAAGCCTGTGTTTCAGACATAAGGAAGTGGATTTTAAACTCGGACAAAACAGAGATGCTTGTTCTAGGTCCCAAGAAACAAAGAGATCTTCTGTTGAATCTGACAATTACTCTTGATGGTTGTACAGTCGTCTCAAATAAAACTGTGAAGGACCTCAGCGTTATTCTGGACCCTGATCTCTCTTTTGACGAACATATCAAGACTGTTTCAAGGACAGCTTTTTTCCATCTACGTAACATTGCAAAAATCTGAAACTTTCTGTGCAAAAATAATGCAGAAAAATTAATCCATGCTTTTGTTACTTCTAGGTTAGATAACTGCAATGCTCTACTTTCCGGCTACCCGGATAAAGCACTAAATAAACTTCAGTTAGTGCTAAATACGGCTGCTAGAATCCTGACTAGAACCAAAACATTTGATCATATTACTCCAGTGCTAGCCTCCCTACACTGGCTTCCTGTTAAGGCAAGCGCTGATTTCAAGGTTTTACTGCTAACCTACAAAGCATTACATGGGCTTGCTCCTACCTATCTTTACGATTTGGTCCTACCGTACATACCTACATGTACGCTACGGTCACAAGACACAGGCCTCCTAATTGTCCCAAGAATATCTATGCAAACAGCTGGAGGCAGGGCTTTCTCCTAAAGAGCTCCATTTATATGGAATGGTCTGCCTACCCATGTCAGAGATGCAGACTTGGTCTCAACCTTTAAGTCTTTACTGAAGACTCATCTCTTCAGTAGGTCATATGATTGAGTGTAGTCTGGCCCAGGAGTGTGAAGGTGAACGGAAAGGCTCTGGAGCAACGAACCGCCCTTGCTGTGTCTGCCTGGCCAGTTCCTCTTTCTCCACTGGGATTCTCTGCCTCTAACCCTATTACAGGGGCTGAGTCACTGGCTTACTGGTGCTCTTCCATGCCGTCCCTAAGAGGGGTGTGTCACTTGAGTGGGTCGAGTCACTGATGTGATCTTCCTGTCTGGGTTGGCGCCCCCCCCCTTGGGTTGTACCGTGGCGGAGATCTTTGTGGGCTATACTCGGCCTTGTCTCAGGATGGTAAGTTGGTGGTTGAAGACATCCCTCTAGTGGTGTGGGGGCTGTGATTTGGCAAAGTGGGTGGGGTTATATCCTGCCTGTTTGGCCCTGTCCGGGGGTATCATCGGATGGGGCCACAGTGTCTCCTGACCCCTCCTGTCTCAGCCTCCAGTATTTATGCTGCAGTAGTTTATGTGTCGGGGGGCTAGGGTCAGTCTGTTATATCTGGAGTACTTCTCCTGTCTTATCTGGTGTCCTATGTGAATTTAAGTATGCTCTCTCTAATTCTCTCTTTCTTTATTTCTCTCTCTCGGAGGACCTGAGCTCTAGAACCATGCCTCAGGACTACCTGGCATGATGACTGCTTGCTGTCCCCAGTCCACCTGGCCGTGCTGCTGCTCCAGTTTCAACTGTTCTGCCTGCGGCTATGGAACCCTGACCTGTTCACCGGACGTGCTACCTGTCCCAGACCTGCTGTTTTCAACTCTCTAGAGACAGCAGGAGCGGTAGAGATACTCTTAATGATCGGTTATGAAAAGCCAACTGACATTTACTCCTGAGGTGCTGACTTGTTGCACCCTCGACAACTACTGTGATTATTATTATTTGACCATGCTGGTCATTTTTGAAAAATTTAACATCTTGGCCATGTTCTGTTAATAATCTTCACCCGGCACAGCCAGAAGAGGACTGGCCACCCCTCATAGCCTGATTCCTCTCTAGGTTTCTTCCTAGGTTTTGGCCTTTCTATGGAGTTTTTCCTAGCCACCGTGCTTCTACACCTGCATTTCTTGCTGTTTGGGGTTTTAGGCTGGGTTTCTGTACAGCACTTTGAGATATCAGCTGATGTAAGAAGGGCTATATAAATACATTTGATTTGATTTGATAGGGCAGGAGCCTATCTCCTGTTCCTATAGCGTAAGGCAGCTTGATGTACAAGTACACTCCCAGGACACTGGTCTATCACAGGGCCTTACATTTTTAAAAATAAATTTGGGGGTATCTCTTTATCTCTCTTATTTTTCTCATTTTAACAGTCTTTGGTATGACTCGGCCAGGGATTAAGCACACAATTTTCCAATCTCAGGGTGGACACTAACCACAAGGCCACTGAGTTGGTCACACATTTTTTATTTATTTTACCGTTATTTTACCAGGTAAGTTGACTGAGAACACGTTCTCATTTGCAGCAACGACCTGGGGAATAGTTACAGGGGAGAGGAGGGGGATGAATGAGCCAATTGTAAACTGGGGATTATTAGGTGACCATGATGGTTTGAGGGCCAGATTGGGAATTTAGCCAGGACACCGGGGTTAACACCCCTACTCTTACGATAAGTGCCATGGGATCTTTAATGACCTCAGAGAGTCAGGACACCCGTTTAACGTCCCATCCGAAAGACGGCACCCTACACAGGGCAGTGTCCCCAATCACTGCCCTGGGGCATTGGGATATTTTTTAGACCAGAGGAAAGAGTGCCCCCTACTGGCCCTCCAACACCACTTCCAGCAGCATCTGGTCTCCCATCCAGGGACTGACCAGGACCAACCCTGCTTAGCTTCAGAAGCAAGCCAGCAGTGGTATGCAGGGTGGTATGCTTATTTATTAGTTTACATAGTTATTGGTTTTTGGTTATTCTTTGTATTGCACTGAATATGATGTTTTTCAACTGAGAGTTCTAGATCTTTACTATAGGGTTGTCATTTATTTCATTGTAGAAGCTATGTATATCTTCTGAAAAGCAGCTGTCTAGTCTGATGTTCCAGACTTTTATTTTGAAGGTTGATAGACTTATAACGAGACGAGAGGTTGCTCCTTTATTTTGAAGAAAAGTAGGAGGGGATTCGTTGAAGTCTGAACGGTGTGTAAAAACAAAATTGCAGAAGGGATTGTTTAGTAAGGCATATTTATTCGTTTTCCTTCAAGCTTTTCTAACCACATATTTTGTAAACGTTTGACAGCCATTGGTAGACTTCCGTGCAGCATAGATTGCTCCGTTGCTACAGTGCCTGAACTTTGACACACTTTTGAGTCACAAGCTTTTCACACGTTGGCATTGCATAATGTATTTTTTAGCGTTTTTTTATTCGAATTACTAAACTAAAAGTTGAAATAATTTTTGACCACACATGACATGAGAGGTGTTGACTGTTAATTTCATTCATTCGTTCTTGTAGACTATTATTAAAGCTGCCGTCCATAATATTTCCTTCCGCAAATACGTGTGGTTTCTTGTTAAAGGCCCACTGATATTTACAGGTATTTATGATCATTTAAATGAATTATTTATATATATATTAATCAATTGATTCTTGTTAAATATCACTTATAATTATCTAGCTAACTTTATAGAAGTGACGGCTGGTGTTTGTTATTTTTCAAATCAAGGAGTAGGCCTTTAAATGTAACTAAAGAAATGCAGCTGCTGTTTTGAAGAAATCAGTTTACTTTGTATCATATTCAGGCCAGTGGCTTGACATCTGAGCTCCTAGAGGATGGCTGTGAACCGACAGGTCACTAGACACAGTTACCGGGTGTGTACCGGATTGTATCGGCCGCTGTCACGCAGCACTTCTGTGAGCATGGTTCAGAAGGTCCTGGTTCGGCCTCCCCAAGATGTTGCCGGAGCAGAGGGGCAGGCAGAGTTCTCCCGGGCCATGATTGGAGGGTTCTTCCAGGAGAGGCCAATGCTGAAGAACCCCTTCCTGGAGGACGCTCTGCTACAGGGATACCTGAGGAGACACCTGCCCAGTGAGGTGTGTGTGTACTGTGTATGCCATAATGTTTCAGAATGGATTGAAACTATGACGATGATGCTTTATCTGTTAGTCACTGATGATGGTGATGATGGTGTGTGTGTTCCCAGGCAGTGTATTCCGACCTGCGTGTGTTTGGGGACCGATTGGTGCGTGAGGTGGATGGGTGGGGTCGGGAGTGTGAGATCACACCCCCTCGGTTGGTGACCTATGACCCCTGGGGTTGCCGTGTTGACCGCATTGTCACTTCCCCTGCCTGGCAACGCATGAAGGACCTATCAGCACAGGAGGGGCTGGTTGCCATCGGATACGAGAGGAGCTACGGGGAGTGGAGGTGGTAGACACACACATACCTGAACCATACACACTGAATCCTTACCTAAACCCTAATACATATACACTCACCTGACAAACACACACTGAATCCTTACCTAAACCCTAATACATATACACTCACCTGACAAACACACAGCGAACATAAAAACATCACAAGTGACAGTAATTTCAGAAACAACTCATTGGCATTTTGTGACTTGACATTATTAAAATTTCATACACCAATAGTATGTGTCAGCTAAGGTTAAATATAAACTCGCAAACTTAACATGTGTAAATATTTGTATGAACATAACAAGATTCAACAACTGAGACATAAACTGAACAAGTTCCACAGACATGTGACTAACAGAAATGGAATAATGTGTCCCTGAACAAAGGGGGAGTCAAAATAAAAAGTAACAGTCAGTATCTGGTGTGGCCACCAGCTGCATTAAGTACTGCAGTGCATCTCCTCCTCATGGACTGCACCAGATTTGCCAGTTCTTGTTGTGAGATGTTACCCCACTCTTCCACCAAGGCACCTGCAAGTTCCCGGATATTTCTGGGGGGAATGGCCCTAGCCCTCACCTTTCGATCCAACAGGTCCCAGACGTGCTCAATGGGATTGAGATCCGGGCTCTTCACTGACCATGGCAGAACACTGACATTCCTGTCTTGCAGGAAATCACACACAGAACGAGCAGTATGGCTGGTAGCATTGTCATGCTGGAAGGTCATGTTTGGATGAGCCTGCAGGAAGGCTACCACATGAGAGATGAGGATGTCTTCCCTGTAACGCACAGTGTTGAGATTGCCTGCAATGACAACAAGCTCAGTCCGATGATGCTGTGACACACCGCCCCAGACCATGACGGACCCTCCACCTCCAAATTGATCCTGCTCCAGAGTACAGTGTAACGTTCATTCCTTCGATGATAAACGCAAATCCGACCATCACCCCTGGTGAGACAAGACCGTGACTCATCAGTGAAGAGCACTTTTTGCCAGTCCTATCTGGTCCAGCAACGGTGGGCGATGTTGTTGCCGGTGATGTCTGGAGAGGACCTGCCTTACAACACGCCTACAAGCCCTCAGTCCAGCCTCTCTCAGCCTATTGCGGACAGTCTGAGCAGGGATTGGAGGGATGGAGGGATTGTGCGTTCCTGGTGTAACTCGGGCAGTTGTTGTCGTCCTGTACCTGTCCCGCAGGTGTGACGTTCGGATGTACCGATCCTGTACAGGTGTTGTTACACGTGGTCTGCCACTGCGAGGACGGTCAGCTGTCCGTCCTGTCTCCCTGTAGCGCTGTGTTAGGCATCTCACAGTATGGACATTGCAATTTATTGCCCTGGCCACATCTGCAGTCCTCATGCCTCCTTTCAGCATGCCTAAGGCACGTTCATACAGATGAGCAGAGACACTGGGCATCTTTCTTTTGGTGTTTTTCAGAGTCAGTAGAAAGGCCTCTTTAGTGTCCTAAATTTTCATAACTGTGACCTTATTTGCCTACCGTCTGTAATCTGTTAGTGTCTTAAATACCATTCCCCAGGTGCATGTTCATTAATTGTTTATGGTTCATTGAACAAGCATGGGAAAAAGTGTTTAAACCCTTTACAATGAAGATCTGTGAAGTTATTTGGATTTTTACGAATTATCTCTGAAAGACAGGGTCCTGAAAAAGGGACGTTTCTTTTTTTGCTGAGTTTAGTACTAATATAAGGTGTGTGTGTGTGTGTTCCAGTCGTGTGTACCAGATGTGTAAGCTGTATCTGTACTCTCCCTCCTCTGGTCTCTACACCTGTCCTCTGGCTATGACTGATGGAGCTGCCAAGGTTATACAGGTGTGTGTATGTTTGTTTGTGTGTGTCTGTCTGTCTGAATTAACTTTACTGGTTATCACTGCTCATGTTGGAATTGATGATTTGTTGATTTGTGTTACACACACAAACATAAAGCCACTACAACTTGTGATATTCTGATTCATAAACTTGTCTGCGTGTCTGTGTGTGCATGCCTAGTCTCTGGGTGTGTCTTGGCCAGTAGCGGACGCCTTCAGCCGCCTGACCTCTCGTGACCCTGAGCACTTCTGGACGTCTGGACAGTGGATGACTGAACGCAGGGGTGGATCTGACGTAGGTCAGTGTGTCTGTATTCTCTCTGGTTGGTTAAATACAATGTATTAGATGATGATGGGTTCCATGCCTACTGATGATAATGGTATTTGTGTGTGTGTGTCTAGGCAATGGTACAGAGACCGTAGCGTTGCCTCAGAGTGATGGTACATACAGACTGTCAGGTTTCAAGTGGTTCACCTCGGCTACAGATGCAGACATGACTCTCACACTGGCCAGAGTCACAGACGTAGACGGACAGACCACATCGGTACCACTCAATGTTCATCAGCCCTAATTTTTTCAGTTCTTTACTCCTTACTCTTCCGTTCATACTAACACCAGATCCCTGACCCCTCACCTCTTACTTGACCTCCTCACTCCTGATTCTCTGACCCCCCCCCCCCCCCCCCCACACACACACACGTCTGTCTTCCTCCTCCTAACTGGTGTGTGTGTGTATGTCTGTCTCAGGGCAGTAGGGGTCTGTCTATGTTCTATGCTGCAGTGCGTGATGAGCAGGGGATGGTTCAGGGCATCGAGGTCCAAAGACTGAAGGACAAACTGGGAACCAGACAGATGCCCACTGCCGAGCTGCTGCTGGACGGCCTGCCTGCTCACAGGGTCAGATTCTCTCTCTCACTCTCACTCTCACTCTCACTCACAGACACTAACATTCCTCCCTTCTTTCTCAGCTGTCAGAAGAGGGGAGAGGTGTGGCATGTATAGCCAACATGCTGACTGTGACTCGTATCCATAACAGCGTGTCTGCTGTGGCTGGTATGAGGAGGTAGGACATCTATTCACTACTACCCACTGCCGTACTAACGGTCAAGAGTGTGTATTGATGGTGTGTGTGTGTGTGTGTGTGTGTGTAGGGTACTCCAGCTTGCTCGTGACTACGCCACACGTCGCTCTACCTTTGGGAAGCTCTTAAGAGACCATCCCCTTCACATGCAGACCCTCGCTAGGATGGAGGTCAGCTGAATATAAAGTTGTAAAATAGAATACCCTACTATAACCCCTAAACCTACCACTTGTCTTCACACACTTCAGCTCTCTTTTTCTCTTCTTCCTCCCCTCAATACCTTCCTCCTATAGGTGGAGACTCGAGGAGCGTTCCTGCTGGTGATGGACGTCTGTCGTCTGATTGGCCGAGAGGAGACAGGCCACGCCTCCCAGCTGGAGACTCACCTCCTTCGCCTGCTCACACCTGTAGCTAAACTCTACACTGGCAAACAGGTACACACACGCACACAAACACTCTGTTTTTGTCAACAAACAGGTAGCCAATTACATTACATCAGAAATCAGTACATAGACATTGGTTAATACTGGCAGATGGCAGTGGAAAACTGGTGTGTGTATTTAATCATTTTTGTTGTTGTATAAAGGCATTAGAGATGTGTGTGAGGTGATGCAGGGTGTGTGTGTGTACCATCCCTGTGTGTCTCAGGCGGTTGCCGTGATTTCCGAGGGGCTGGAGAGTTTTGGGGGGCAGGGCTACATCGAGGACACGGGACTACCTGCAATGCTCAGAGATGCTCAGGTAGGTAGTCACATGATGTACACAGACTTACTTTGTGTTACGTAATGGAGTAAAGTTATGTTGCTGTTAATGGATGAAGTAGTTTGTTACTTTCAGTCTGTTACTCAACAACAACAATTGAGTGCAATAGTTGTAGTGCAACAGTACCCAGAGCCAGACTACTGCATTTGGGGCCCCGACCTCCAGGGTGCAAATTTTCTGCAATTCGACACTTTTTGCCATGGGTCAGATAGAAAAACGATACTGTTTTATAGCTCATCTCGTGTCATTGTTCACCTTGTGCCATGAGGCTGAGAGAAAATTGTGAGGTCTGAAAGTGAATTTCCTGCAATTTTATCATACAAAAAAACATATTTTTGTTTGGGGGCACCAAGGAAGTCGGGGGCCCCGGGGCCAGGGCTCTAAATTAAAATATTTCATTGGTAGCACTGGTGCTCCCAATTGGTGCTCACCACATAATGTAGGAGCCCCAGAAAATACGATTTCAAAAAATTGTTTGAGATATAGCCTATATTGGGATTATATGAATTCAATCTACTTTTGAAGCACATGTTGTGCCCGATAAACTAATATTTAACACTATAAAGGCATTAGTTAAGCTAAGATGTTGATATGAATACATGTCATTGAAATTACAAAGTCATTTGTGGAATATTAGGTGTCTACATTGTGTAAAAGCACTGTTTTCCAATTGATATGGAGTACATAGAAAATTGTACACTGTCTCTTTAAAAAAGTCAGGTTTATGATGATGACATACAAGAGAACTGTCATTCATTCATTGCTATGATCATTGATCCCCTAAAGAAGCTATCCCTTTACCTTTCTTTCTGTGACCCAAAATGTTTGGATATACTGGTAAAGTTACCACGTTGTTAGCTAGCTAACCCTTTGAGATACACTTTGTTGAGTCAGGTTAAACAAATGGTTAACCACGCGCAAGTAGTTTTTGAACTGCCCACAACATGGTTTATGAATGTAAAATGCGGTCCTGGCAATTCAGGTACTATGGGTCAGATCTTTTGACCTGGTTGGGCTACAAGCAAACCGTTTTCACTGTAGTAATGGTGCAACCATGACACTATCAAATCTGCACACTTTTTTTCTCTAGGGCACTCGTTAAATTACAAGGATACGCTGTACCGTTGTTAAATATTTTTCCTAGTCGCACAGTGCTCATTTTAGAGCCCTGCCCAAGTCACATGCCCCTCGCTCCTATTCGGTAATCCAGCCCTGACAGTACCTCTTCTCTCTCTCACTCTATTTCTAGGTGTTGAGTATCTGGGAGGGGACCACTAATGTTCTGTCTCTGGATGTTCTGCGCTGCGTCTCTCGGAGCTCGGGCCTCGTACTGCAGGCCTACTTCACACACACTCAGGTCAGGGTCCCTTAACCCTCTACGGACTAAGCCTTGTCTAAGCCGGGGGTTGGGGGGGTTCTACTAAGCTATATGGAATTGTTTTAAGAAGGTCATACCAAGGATCATTTAGCAATTAGATTTTTAATTTTAAGACCTATTGAAGTATAAAAAAATTATAATTATTATATGATGAACATTTTTATTTGGCCTAACTGCTGTTAGCCCATACAAAAGCATTGAATAACAGATTCACTACATGGAACAACAGATATCAAAAGGAAGTTTGTTCTGAAGTGTCTGTCCTATATCTGAGAGATCTAAGAAAGATCTGGAAACATGTATTTAACCCCTTATTTTTGGCACTAAACAGTCTCCATATATACTTCCATTCATTTTTCCATCTGGTACCGGGGACCTTCAGGCCTGTAGGCATCCTAGAGCAGAACCACCAACATGTTAGTGTGTAGTCCAAACTGTTGGGACGTAACAGACCATTTTGGGAGATTTTTGGGATGTCTCATGGTCTGACACACCGCTCTAGCTCTGTCACCTTTCACCGCACATTCGGAAGTACGACATCGGTGGAAGCGGTGGATTGAGACGCATCGAATGCAAAAAAATATATTTCTAGCTTAAACTGACAGTTTTTTTTTTTGAATGGGGATTGTTTTATTATTCTAATTACACTGAACAGAAATATAAACACAGCATGTGAAGTGTTGGTCCCATGTTTCATGATCTGAAATAAAATATCTGAGAAATGTTCCATAGTCACACAAAGCTTATTTCTCGAAAATGTTGTTTACATCCCTGTTAGTGAGCATTTCTCCTTTGTCAAGACAATCCATCCACCTGACAGGTGTGGCATATCAATAAGCTGGTTAAACAGCATTATCATTACACAGGTGCACTTTGTGCTGGGGACAATAAAAGGCCACTCTAAAATGTACAGTTTTGTCACACAACACAATGCCACATGTCTCAAGTTTTGAGGTAGCGTGCAATTGGCATGCTGACTGCAGGAATGTCCACCAGAGCTGTTGCCAGAGAATTTAATGTTTATAAGAATTCTCTACCATAAGCTGCCTCCAACGTTGTTTCCAAGAATTTGGCGTCCAATTGGCCTCACAACCGCAGACCACGTTTAACCACGCCAGCCCAGGACCTCCACATCCGGCTTCTTCACCTGCGGGATCGTCTGAGACCAGCCACCCGGAGAGCTGATGAAACTGAGTTTGTACAACTAAAGAATTTCTGCACAAACTGTCAGAAACCGTCTGAGGGAAGCTCATCTGCGTGTACGTCGTCCTCAACAGGGTCTTGACCTGACTGCAGTTCGGCGTCATAATCGACTTCAGTGGGCAAATGCTCACCTTCAATGGCCACTGGCACGCTGGAGAAGTGTGCTCTTCGCTGATTAATCGTTTCAACTGTAACGGGCAGACGGCGTGTATGGCGTTGTGTTGGCAAGCGGTTTGCTTATGTCAACATTGTGAACAGAGTGCCCCATGATGGCGGTGGGGTTATGGTATGGGTAGGCATAAACTACAGACAACGATCACAATTGCATTTTATTGATGGTCATTTGAATGCACAGAGATACCGTGACGAGATCCTGTTGTGCCATTTATCCACTACCATCACCTCATGTTTCAGCATGATGATGCACAGCCCCATGTCACAATTCCTGGAAGCTGTAAATGTCCCAGTTATTCCATGGCCTGCATAATCACCAGACATGTCACCCATTGAGTATGTTTGGGATGCTCTGGATCGACGTGTACGACAGCATTTTCCAGCATTTTCTTCCTATTTTCTACATTCTAGAGTAATAGTGAAGACATCAAACTATGAAATAACACATATTGAATCATGTAGTAACCAAAAAAGTGTTAAACAAATCAAAATATATTTTATTTTTGAGATTCTTCAAATAGCCACCCTTTGCCTTTTGACAGCTTTGCACACTCTTGGCATTCTCTCAACCAGCTTCTCCTGGAATGCTTTTCTCTTGAAGGATTTCCCACATATGCTGAGCACTTGTTGGCTGCTTTTCCTTCACTCTGCGGTCCAACTCATCCCAAACCATCTCAATTGGGTTGAGGACGGGTGATTGTGGAGGCCAGGTCATCTGATCAAATAGCCCTTACACAGCTTGGAGGTTTGTTGGGTCATTGTCCAGTTGAAAAACAAATGTTAGTCCCACTAAGCACAAACCAGATGGGATGACGTATCGCTGCAGTATGCTGTGGTAGACATGCTGGTTAATTGTGCATTGAATTTTAAATAAATCACAGACAGTGTAACCATCAAAGCACCCCCACACCCCCACACCACCACCTCCTCCTCCATGCTTCATGGTGGGAACCACACATGCGGAGATCATCCGTTCATCCTCTGCGTCTCACAAAGACACGGCAGTTGGAACCAAAAATCGCAAATTTGGACTCATCAGACCAAAGGACAGATTTCCACCGGTCTAATGTCCATTGATCTTGTTTCTTGGCCCAATAAAGTATCTTCTTCTTACTGGTGTCCTTTAGAAGTGTTTTATTTGCAGCAATTGACCATGAAGGCCCGAATCACGCAGTCTCCTCTAAACAGTTGATGTTGAAATGTGTCTGTTACTTGAACTCTGAAGAATTTATTTGGGCTGCAATTTCTGAGGCTGGTAACTCTAATGAACTTATCCTCTGCAGCAGAGGTAACTTCCTTTCCTGTGGCGGTCCTCATGAGAGCCAGTTTCATCATAGCGCTTGATGGTTTTTGCAACTGCACTTGAAGAAACTTTCAAAGTTCTTGACATTTTCCCTATTGACTGACCTTCATGTCTTAAAGTAATGATGGACTGTCGTTTCTCTTTGCTTATTTGAGCTGTACTTGCCATAATATGGACTTGGTCTTTTACCAAATAACACTATCTTCTGTATACCACCCCTACCTTGTCACAACACAACTGATTGGCTCAAACGCATTAAGAAGGAAAGAAATTCGACAAATTAACTTAACAAGGCACTCCTGTTAATTGAAATGCATTCCAGGTGACTACCTCATGAAGCTGGTTGAAAAAATGCCAAGAGCTGCCAAAGCTGTCATCAAGGCAAAGGGTGGCTACTTTGAATAATCACAAATAAGATATATTTTGATTTGTTTAACACGTTTTTGGTTACTACATGATTCCATATGTGTTATTTCATAGTTTTGATGTCTTCACTATTATTCTATGTAGGAAATAGTAAAAACAAAGAAAAACTATTGAATGAGTAGGTGTGTCCAAACTTTTGACTGGTACTGTATATATTTTTCCTGAGCTTACTTTTTGTTGATAGACTTAGACAGTTAAGATCCCATTTGGGATATTTAGTTAGTTTCCGCAGCGTTTATCTAGCATCATCCTCCTTGCACCAACATTGAATGGCAGGCATGAAATACTGTTACTATTAAAAAATGAAAGACCCTACAACCACTGTTGATTGCTATACAAATTCTGACTTTCTCCCTCTATCTGCGTCTCTCCCTCTTACTCATCCCCCAGTCCCTGCTGGCAGCAGCCTCCCTCCCCTCCCTGTCTGTGGCTGTGAGATCAGTAGACAGCGCTCTCTCTGGTCTGAGAGAGTTCCTGCAGGCCGCTGCTCTCAAACCACCTGGCTTTATGGAGCTGGCAGCACGAGACCTGGCATACAGTTTGGCACGCATTTATATGGGTACTACACACTTTCTATTTTATATTTTTTAAGTAAGCAAGCATTTCACGGTAAAGTTTACACCTGTTGTTTTCGGTACATGTGACAAATACAATTCGATTTTTAACTGAGCATTGGCATAACAGGTAGCACTTACTGTATAGCCCGTCACCTTTCTCAGTTAACCATTGCCAGAGTTGGCTTGCCCTGAGGATGTATTGTGACCCCATCTGTGTGTGTGTTTCAGGGTCTCTGCTCATTGACCACGCCTCATGGGAGGGAGCCTCTCACTCTGATGCCTATGCTGCTCTGCGGTAAATACACATCCGTCCCCACCACTAGTCCATAGTCCAGGGCTCTCCAACCCTGTTCCAGTAAAGCTACCCTCTAGGTTTTCACTCCAGCTAATTATTAGAATCGGGTGTGCTAGATTAGGGTTGGAGCGAAAACCTACAGGACGGTAGTTCTCCAGGAACAGGGTTGAAGAGCCCTGCCCTAGTCCTTACTACTTGTAGGATAATAGTTCTAGCATTAAATGTGTGTATCTGTGTGTGTTACAGGTGGTGTGAGCAGGACTTGTGTCCAGTGGTAAGTAAGGCGGCCATAGGATGCTACAACATGAAGACTCTGCCCCTGGATGCTGCGCTGGTCTATGAAGAGTCAACCAGTGACTGAGGGGGTGTGGGGTTGGCTGGGGGCAGGCAATATTCGTGTTCTCAAGGCGATGTAGTCTATGTAAGAAGGGGTACTTCGTGATTAGCCTATTATGTATGACTGCATGCTATTTCCTGACCTGTGTTAAAATAAAGACTTTCTGATGGAGAGCACTCACTCACATTTCTGTTTGATCTGAGACTGCAGCTGTCAGTGGGTCGCACACACACGAAGGCGTCTGCCTGGTCCTCACTACAATTGTCGGATGGGTTTAAGTGTGGACGTCACGTATTTTAAGGAAGTAACACTGATGACGCAGGCTTGGGAAGTCCGCGATGTTGTACATAATGTTCACGGACTTTACGAACACTCAAACAGAAATGGTGTCAACAACTACAAGAAGAAAAGCTTTGCGCGTATATTTGTAACGACTACATAACAAAGAGGTGGCTGTAACAAAGGGTTGGTCAAGCTGTTAATTCTTGCTGATCAGGCAGCCTTCAACTTTTCATTGCAACATTTAGTTTACAGCAATTAGTGACACTTTCATTTCTTCCCCAGTATTCTATTCTTAGGTTTGATCTGAACCGAACCCACCCAGTCTCGGAATGGACGCAATCCTTGAACGGAATAAATTATGAAATCTCTGGTTGTTTTTATCTCCATGTTGCTGCTGTTGTGTTTTCAATGTATTTATGGCTTGGGCTCCGGAGAGTCTGGTACCGGGGTAGTTCCGTCTCCAGACCGATCCCCTGACGGTGCTGACCTGCGCTCCTCCGTGGGTACTATGGTGGGCACACACTTCGCGATGTTCCATCAGGGAAACACAGACAAGGTTTGTGAGATACATTTTGTCATGTAGTGTATGTGGACACCTGCTCGTCGAAAATATCATTCCAAAATCATCAGCATTAATATGGAGTTTCTCCCTCCTTTACTGCTATAACAGCCTCCACTTTTCTGGGAGGGCTTTCCACTAGATGTTGGAACATTGCTGCAGGGACTTGCTTCCATTCAACCACAAGAGCATGCTGACACAGGAAATGGCCACAAAGTTGGAAGCACAATTGTCTGGAATGTCATTGCATGCTGTAGCATTAAGATTTCCCTTCACTGGAACTAGGGGTCTAGCCTGAACCATGAA
This sequence comes from Salvelinus fontinalis, assembly GCF_029448725.1. Taxonomy (NCBI): domain Eukaryota; kingdom Metazoa; phylum Chordata; class Actinopteri; order Salmoniformes; family Salmonidae; genus Salvelinus; species Salvelinus fontinalis. Next base: position 22,764,862 of record NC_074692.1, read on the forward strand.
AAACAGCCCCAGATCATTCTTCCTCCACCAAACTTTACAGTTGGCACTATGCATAGGGGCAGGTAGCGTTCTCCCGGCATCTGCCAAACCCAGATTTGTCTGTTGGACTGCCAGATGGTGGAGAGCGTTTCATCACTCCAGAGAACGCGCTTCCACTGCTGCAGAGTCCAGTGGCGGCGAGCTTTACACCACTCCAGCTTACGTTTGACATTGCGCATGGTGATCTTACGCTTGTGTGGGCTGCTTGGCCATGGAAACCCATTTCACGAAGCTCCCGACAAATAGTTATTGTGCTGACGTTGCTTCCAGAGGCAGTTTGGAACTTGGTAGTGAGTGTTGCAACCAAGGACTGACGATTTTACGGACTATGCACTTCAGCGGTCCCGTTCTGTGAGCTTGTGTGTCCTACCACTTCACAGCTGAGTCGTTGTTTCTCCTAGACGTTTCCACTTCATAATAACAGCACTTACAGTTGACCACTGCAGCTCTAGCAGGGCAGACATTTGATTTACTGGCTTGTTGGCAAGGTGTCATCTTATGACGGTAACACGTTGAAAGTTACTGAGCTCTTCGGTAAGGCAATTCTACAGACGATATTTGTCTATGGAGATTGCATGGATGTGTGCTCAATTTTATACACCTGTCAGCAACGGGTATGGCTGAAATAGCCACATCTACACATTTTATGGGTGTCCACATATTTTTGTATATATAGTTTACCTAATTAGATTTCAAACATAAGTCTGACTAACTCAATTTTCCCCGACAAGTACCCCTTGAAATGTGTCTCTACTTCTGACAAAATCATGTTTATTTGGTGATGTGCGGCTAACTGGGAAACTCTTCAAGTAGCGCAACGCTCTACTCCATTATCTTATATACAGGCAGAGTATCGATAACTGGTCGCGCGATTAACAACAATGAATCACCAGCAATCGATACTTGTAAAAAGGTCAATTCTGAAAACGCTTACCTGTACCTATGTTTGTCCTGTACAACTGCGGTCCTTCCGAGGGGTGCTGAAATTCATACTTTTAATAAAAACGTATCGAATACAACCACCGACTTTGTCCTTGTTTGTGTTGCTCAACTTGAGACATAGCGGCCTTGATACACAACGTAAACGGAGAATAAATTGGCACAAACTAATTTGGGTTGAGCAACGAAAGAAGAACATTTGTGGTTGTAGTCGATACAAGTTTTTTTTTTTAAAGTATGAATTTCCGCAGTTCTACTGGACAAACGTTGGTACAGGTAAGCGTTTTCAGAATTATTGACTGATGGTGATTCAATGTTGTTGCTAGCAAATCTCGCAACCAGTTATCAATACTAAATTCTGCCTTGATATAAGAGAAACTGAGTTCAGCTTTACTCAGCTACTCTTCCAATTAGCATAAGGCATGTACATTAGCTTTTTTAATTTGATCTCACTTGACCGTGATTGGTGTATATGAGCAAAAAAAACTTCCTTTTTTAAAATGGAAATTTTGGGTGCATCTCAATAATCTAGAATAGCTCTCTTTCCTTTATCTGCACAAAGTAAATCCACCTATATTGTTTTCACCAGCCCAATAGAGTACCACAGTATGACTCATACCCATAAAACCTAGCAGTCAAATAAGGAAATGGATCTGACATCCCAAGGGGTTCGTGCTGATTGTACTGAGATTGTGACAGCGGTTAAATGGCGTCCCTTGAGAAAGCAAGAACAAGATGTATGTCAGGAGAAGTGCAGTATTATCATAAGGAGATGTATATTTGGAATATGGAGGGAAAAAGAGAGGCAGAGGAGGTCTAAGAGAGAGGGAGGAAGACGGTGAGCTTGTCGGTTAAAAATGGCAGTAAAAAGGGAGATGGTTTGTTAAAGAAGAGTGGCAGAAAGTGTACGCAGAGTGAGCTGAAGACAGGAGGAGAAATGGAAGTGAATGAGGGCGAAGTATTGGAGGTGGTAGGTGTGGTGAAGTTCTCGGAGCCCGAGGCTTGCACCGAGGGTCAGGATAAAGATGAATCTGTGACAGTAGGATTGAAGTTTTGAGGTTTTGAGTTGCGTACTGTGGAATTGGTGAGGGTAACCAGAAGTGGTCTTGTGAGAATTGTTTGTGTTTCTGCTGGTCAGAGGGAGAAGGCGCTCCGCGTTAAACGAATGGGGGCAAGAAATGTGAATTGTTTCGCTCTCAAGAAAAGGGCGCCATTGAAAGGATTTATTTCTAAGGTAGCAGTAAATGTAAAAGTTGACCAACTGAAGGGGAAGATTCCCGGTGTTTGTGATGCTCGTCGTTTGGTGCGACACAGACAGAGTTGCGAGTGGTGAAACAGAAGAGTTGTTGTCTGTTCTTTTGAGTTCTGATGTTGAGCCTTTGCCCGACAAAGTGATGTTAGGATATATAAGTTGTTCTGTACGAGCTTTTGTGCCGAATACATTACGTTGTTACAGGTGTCAAGCTTATGGGCATGTGGCAGCAGTGTGTAGGAGGGAGGTTCCTAGGTGTGAGAAGTGTGCAGAAGGGCATGAGACAAAGGAATGTGTAGCATTGGGGAAAGTAGTGGTATGTGTTAATTGTAGGGGTGCCCATGGGGCTGGGGATCAGAAATGTCTGTTGCGAGAGAGGCAGGTTGAGGTTTCCAGGGTTAGAGTAATGCAGAAGTTGTCAACTGCTGAGGCAGTGAAGAAATTAGAGGAAGATGGGTCAAGGGGGAGGGATCCTGAGAGGAGTGGTGTGAGTAGTAGATCTGTACCAGTACAGAGGGATAGGTCAACAAGTGATATATGTTTCAGTAAGATTGGATTCTTAGCATTTATAGCAATGGTTATGAACTGTACTGCAGGGATGGAACGTAAGTCTCAGAAAATTGATGTTGTGGTGGCAGCTGCAAAGAGGTATTTGGGTGTGCGAGACCTGACATCAGAAGAGTTCCAGGGTCTTGCACACCCAAATACCTCTCTGCAGCTGCCACCACAACCACAATTTTCTGCAACTTACGTTCCATCCCTGCAGTAGAGTTGATAACCATTGCTATAAATGTGTTAAGTGGTGATGTCCCACCCTTTCAGGTTGTTGCCCTGAGGTAGGACTTATATTTAAATAGGGGAGTAGGGTGGTGTTATTTTTATATATTTGTTTTATGAGTATAGTGTTAGATTGTAGGCTATTTGTTTGTTTATTTATTTATTTTGTTCAAGCAAAGTATAAAAATAACACCCCCCTACTCCACTATTTAAAAGTCCTTCTCACACCTAAAGTCTAGTAGGTGGCGGTAATGCAACATATTGGATGCCAACCGCCGTTAAACCTCATCGAAGAAGAATTAAATGGTTCTAATCGTTATTTCCACCAAAAATGTTTCCTATAGGGGATTTTAGAAACACTTAAAATTAGGGAAGTGTTTCTAAAATTCCCTATAGGAAAATGGTTTTATGGGTATTATGACACCTTCACTGTCAGGCTGTATAGAGGGGTTGGTTGTTTAGCAACAAAACGACATGTGCGCAACTAGGGGCAAAACAGACAGGGTTGGCTTAGATTGTTGACAACATGTAAACATCTCCAATGTTTATTGAAAACATAAATAAAGTTGCACAATGAGCACTTGTCTCTCAAATACATCATTACAGTTGTTGGTTAGCTAGCTAGTGAATTTTTGTCATTATTGCAAGCTACTGTATCTGGCCATCCAGAATCACAACAACACTAGGCCTTCTGTCCCCTTAAAGCGCTGCTTTGTTTTCATTAGGTTCTCAGCTAACCCGTCTGTGTTGAGCTCAGTGTGAGAGATGATGGTCGCCAGTATCCAGATTTAACCATTATTTCTTTGTAAGCTTATCCCCCCTCCAGTGTGATGAAGTGTGTGTGTGTGGGCATGCATTTGTCTTTCAGTGTGCCATAGTGATGAACCTGAGTGCTGTTGATCGCTGTGCGTTTGTGAAGACCACCCAGGACTGCAGTATGGAAGACAGCTTCTTCAACTACCTCAAGATGACCTTCTGTCTACTACCACCCGACCTCACACCCCTCACCATCACACTCTGTGTAAGTGTGTGTGTCTTGTCATTAGCAGGTGCTCTTACTACCCAGAATGACTTACATTGAAATAAGGAAGCTGAAGCAACCTTTATAGAAGCTAATAACGGATACTACCCTCTGTTCTGAGTAGAACTTCCTCTAATAAAGCTGGATTTACATCAGCTTTAACTGAGCCATGCAGTAAAACACAGAGTCATGAAATCAGGCTGTGAGGGAACAATGACATGTTTACCTGCTTTGTTGATTATATCTGTATGAATATTGATAGTTAACAACTATGTACTTGGCAATAGTAAGAGATCTCATTGGTAAGAGATTTTCATAACTACCAATGCTGTGCTTCTGCAAGAGGATGGTTCTCCTCTAGCTCCCCTAAGACCCTCTGAGTGTATAGTCAAGGACATGGGGCAACTCAAGATAGAGAGCATGAGGAACAGAACAAACTTGCTATTGTTTCTAATCAACTTTGCTTCTGACAAACTAAGCCAAATGGGGGGGGGGGGGTGAACATCACCTGGTACACATATAACCATAAGATGAACACAAGGTAGCTTGTGATGCCCCGATCTGCCAGGCAGGGGTGGAACCAGCCATGACTAAGTATTTTTAGGTCTGCTATATTAGGTCTGCTATAAGACCTCTGTATTTTTTGTATGGTTGAGCTCTCAGCCTTCCACTTCAGAGTGTATGGTTGACCAGCTTCATTATTGCAATTCTTATTAAATAAAGATGATTGTTTGAAGAAATGACAAAGTCTCTCTCACTTGGTTAAACATTTTCACGACAAGTGTTTAACTGAGGATTTCTCCTCAGGGTGTCCACCCAGTCTGGGTTATCCCAGAGGCCCAGGCTGTAGGCCTAGTAGTAGAGGCTACACTAGTTATTTGTGGGGAAGAAGAGATTCGACACCTGCCCATTTGATAGAAAAGTTTTTTTATATTTTGAACATTGACGTTTTGGCCATGTCAGAACTAATCTTTCATCTCTATCCCTCTTCTGTCTCTACAGATTATTTGGTTGTTGTTCTTGTTCATCGTTCTGGGACTGACTGCATCGAAGTTGTAAGTTTCACTTACATGTTCTGTTTATAATGTCTTTACTGCCTGTAAGTTAAGTTTACAGACTCTGTATAAGACTGAGAAACATGAGTTTCCTAACAGTCTCTGTCTCTCGCTGTACACTGGCTGTAAAGAGAGAGGTGTTTGTGTTCCGTTGACTGCAGAGTTACAACAGCGTTATCTTCAGCAGGTCAAGTTGACATGGTCACGTCCCACTGGGCCCACACTGTTGAATCAATGTTGTTTCCATGTCATTTCAATGAAATTACGTTGAATTGACGTCTGTGCCCAGTGGGATGGGCCTAGTCACTTGACCACCTGAGATGAGTGTGTTAAGGTTTCCTCTCAGGGAGATGAGACTTACTTTAATGTTTGTGATTTGGTCATGTGACTGATCACATGTATCACAGACACAGCAAATGTCTTCCAGACTGTGGTTACATACTGTGTGTGTTTGAGGCTGGGGGGTTCTAGGTTACCTATTGATTGACCTAAGGCGCATCTATGTTTTTTCTATCTTCAGCTTCTGTCCCAACCTCTCAGCCATCTCTTCCACCCTTCGACTCACACACAACGTGGCTGTATCCCTCTACAACACACACACACACACACACACACACACACACACACACACACACACACACACACACACACACACACACACACACACACACACACACACACACACACACACACACACACTGTATCGCATTCAACATATTTTCATGAATTTTTCTTTAAATCTGCTTAAATTATCATCTCGTCAGATACACACACACAAATACACTCACAAACAAACTCTACTCTAGCATCAGAAGTGTTTTCCCTAACAGTGTGTGTCAGGGTGTTACGTTCCTGGCACTAGGTAACGGAGCCCCAGATGTCTTCAGTGCCACAGTGGCCTTCTCCCGTCCACACACTGCTGGCCTGGCTATAGGAGCACTGTTTGGTACGTACACATACAACGCCTTGCTATAGAAGCACTGTTCAGTCAGAGTAGACCTGGTTCGTTAATCCCTCTTTCCCTCCGTCCATAGGAGCGGGTATCTTCGTAACCACTGTGGTTGCCGGGGCTGTGTCATTGGTCAAACCCTTCACTGTGGCGTCCCGCCCCTTCCTGCGTGATGTCATCTTCTACATGGCTGCTGTCTTCTGGACCGTCGTCATCCTCTACAGAGGAACTATATCACTGGGAGAGACACTGGGTAAACACACACACACACACACACACACACACACACGCACAGTTGGGTTAGACTTCTTGCGTTAGAGTTGAATAAGAGTTGTGTCATGGTTGTAGTAGTCAACATTACCCTGGGAGCTACACAACACCAAACCTCTCTCTATTTCAGGTTCATCTATCAGTCATGCCTCTGTGTCCCTCAAGCTTGAACCCAGTCAAAATATTACAGACCTAGACACAGTATTCAGTGTACTTCAGAAGTTAGGGCTGTTTACACCGGGGTGAATGGGGTGAAATAAGAATAAGGTGTGTGTTTCTCTCTGTAGGGTACCTGGGGCTGTATGTGGTGTATGTGATAACAGTCATCACGAGTGCCTACATCTACAGTCATCAGAAACACTCAGTGACCAGAAGTTCCATCCAGAGCTCAACACATGTACCAGGTAACACACCCACACACACAACAAACTCTGCATTTTTGGGAACGGCTCGTAAGTAAGCATTTCACAGTTAGTCTACACCTGTAGTCTACGAAAAATGTGACAAATAAAATTTGATTTAATTTGACACACACACACACACACAGTGAGTGTCACCTGGTGGACATGTTTAACTATTCTGGTCCCCACAAGAATAGTAAACAAACAAATATTTGACCAATTGGAGACATTTTGTTAGTCCCCACGAGGTCAAATGCTATTTCTAGGGGGTTTAGGGTTAAGGTTAGAATTAGTGTTAGGGTTGGAATTGCATTAAGGGTTAGGAGCTAGAGTTAGGGTAAGAGTACGGGTTAGGGAAAAACAGGCTTTTGAATGGGACTGAATTGTGTGTCCCCACAAGGTTAGCTGTACAAGACTGTGTGTGTGTGTGTGACAGTCATATCTGCCTGCAGAGTTCCAGTCGTCTGAGTCCGATGATGAAGCAATTCTTATATCTAATAGCAGCATCCAGGAGGACTACGGTAACAACCACAATCACTGTGTACATTCTACCCCGCTGGGGTGTGCTACGAGAATCAATCCAGTCAAGTGTTTGTGTTTGTGCATGTATAGACAGTGAGTACTGTCCCCTGCTGCCCTACTGTGAATCAACCAGTTCGATCCTGTTGAGTTCTCTCAACCCGGTGGACAGCAGGATCTGGAGGAGGAAGTCCTGGCGCTGGAGGGCCATCAAAATACTAAAGGTGTGCATGCATGACATGTGTGTTTTTCTATTTGCAGATCTGAATTTTTGTCTTTGCACTTTTCTATTTGCAGAACTGTAATAATTAGGGGTAAGTGTTATGACAGGGGTTGTAAACAGAGCCAGACCTTGTGTTTTTGTTTGGACAGGAGGAGCATCATTGTGTGCTTGAATGTGTGGTTACTGAGCTGCAGTTTCTCCCCTGTCCACCAGATGCCACTGGAGGTGCTGCTGCTGCTGACTGTTCCAGTGGTGGATCCTGATAAAGAAGACAGGAACTGGAGAAGACCATTAAACTGCCTCCACCTCATCACCGCACCACTGGTGTGTGTGCTCACCTTCCGTTCTGGAGAGTGTAAGTCTACATGCATGTGTATTAGTGAAGCGCAGGTTGACTCATTATCTGCTGCCCGCCTGGGTTTAATTCCTTAAAAAATCCACAAATGTATCATTCTTGTGCTATTTATATCTATAGGTCACATTTAGCCTAAAATAGTGAAAGAAAAACCAATCTGGTATTAGTGCATAAGTGTACACCTCGATCACACCGACAGCATCATTGCATTTTGGTACAACAGAAGTACATTAATTTCCAATAGAACACTGCATTTGCCTTGCAGCATTGCGTTGCAGAGGCAGTTGCAGTGCGTTGTGTGGTGCACACGTTGAACGTATGCATCAAACTGTATGTGTAGATGGCTTGACAGAAATGGTAGCAGAAGGTGAATGTTGAAACTTTGTTGCACACATATCCAGATGATGATGTTTAACATTTTGCTCAATGACGCTGTCGGTGTGATCAAGGCGTTAGGGCCTAACTGTACGCATGCCAAATAGCCTACATACCAATCAGCTTTTGCGAACAGGCAGAGAAAGTTCATGTCAATCCACTGAGGCAGAGTTTAATCAAGAGAAAAGCTGTGAAATGGAGAGTTGAAAATAAAGAGAAAGGAGGGCCAGAAAAGTCATGTTTGGGAAAGATTTGGTGAAGTGTTAAAAGAGGTTGACAGCATTGCCAGCTGTGTTATGTGTGATGATTGTGAGGCCCTATACAAATTCGACAGTCACAAGACGGGGACTTCAAATAGGCCTATGGCACGCCAAGGGAACTGTACTGCCTACTGTTCAGATGGGTTAAATGGAAACTGAAATCTGGACACTGACTGTAGGTCTATAACCTCTCACATAGCCTTAATATTAAAATAGTTAAGCATTTCTTGCAGTAAAATTATACACCAAATGTAGGAAAAATGTGGATATGGGAACAGGAGTGGAGAAAGATGATTTCTTTCTTTCAGCATCTTGAGAGAAAGTGAATGTGCAGTTAGACACAGTCTGTAGAGCACAGGAGGTTGGTGGCACCTTAATTGGGGAGGACGGGCTCGTGGTATAGGCTGCAGTGAAATTAGTGGAATGGTATAAAATACATCAAACACATGGTTTCCAGTTGTTTGATGCCATTCCATTTGCTCTGTTCCAGCCATTATGAGCCGCCCTCCCCTCAGCAGCCTCCACTGCTGTAGAGGTGATATCTTGATCAGTATCATAAAAGCTAGTATTTAAACCACATAAAATGTGCATCCAAGCCGAACTGAAATCTTTTCAGAAACATGTTGGGTCGTTTACACAGCTTTCTATTTCCTTACAACTGGTCAAACTGATTTCATTTGGAAAATTTGCAGTGAAAATGTTTATTTATTTTCTCCCAGGTCCCTATACTTCTTTGCTCCACGAAAGAATCAGAGATGACCGAGAACGTTACCAATGTCAACTAGATTGAAACATTCATTCTATTGATTTCTGACATTTCTGCCTGTAGCCTACAGCGCATTTTCTATATTAGAGGGTTGGGTGTAGGCTTCAGATTTTCACTTTATCACATACAGTCTGGCGGTTGCGGATGCGTTGTTAGCAATTGCAGGCGGGTGCAGGTGAACAAACAGCTGACCTGCGCGCTACTACTGTGTATGGGTGTGTGGTCAAAGAACCTCAATCTCTAATCTGTAAAATGTGACATCCTCTCCAGAAGTGTGCTAACCCACTGGACTGGTGTCACTTTCTCTCTCTAGACGGGATGTATCGGATCGAGGATCAGTTTCCTGTCTGGGCGTTGACGTTGCTTTTTGGCCTCTTCCTCTCCGCCATAGTCTTCCTCACCACCACCAACAACCACCCCCCGCCATACCACTCAGTAAGAACACATACACAGACACATTCCTTCTTTCCATAACTGTTGTTGTCTCTGTTAGGTGTTGTGGTGAGTGTGTATGATGTGTGTGGGTTTTCTCCATAGCTGTTCTCTCTGCTGGGCTTTGTGGTGAGTGCGATATGGATCAGTGCTGTGGCCTTGGAGGTGGTCAGTATCCTGCACATGCTCGGTGTGGTCTTTAGTCTGTCCAACAATTTACTGGGTCTCACACTGCTGGCCTGGGGAAACAGCATAGGGGGTGAGACACATACACACAAACTGAGGTTATCTGCACTCCCCTACTAATCATTCAACAGAAGACAGACTGACTGCTTGCTTGCTGTAGTGTTCAATCTGTTTATTTCCAGATAGTTTTTCTGACGTCACCATCGCTCGCCAGGGCTACCCTCAGATGGCAATATCAGCCTGCTTTGGGGGAATCATCTTTAGTATCCTTTTGTGTGTCTTCTGGACATGTTTGTGCAGGCATAATGCGAGTGTGTGTTTATGACTGTGAAAAGCATAATGGGAGTGCGTGTGTACCTCTGCTATGTGTATGCATCATGTTTCTGCCTTGACCGTGTTCCTCTCAGACATGCTGATTGGAGTGGGCATTGGCTGTCTGATGCAGATGTTTAACAACGAGCCAGTGGTGACGGTACGTCTGCTCTTAGCTTCAGTACCCTTTCATATTCACTGCTCAAAAAAATATAGGGAACACTAAAATAACACATCCTAGATCTGAATGAATGAAATATTCTTATTAAATACTTTTTTCTTTACATAGTTGAATGTGCTGACAACAAAATCACACAAATTATCAATGGAAATCAAATTTATCAACCCATGGAGGTCTGGATTTGGAGTCACAATCAAAATTAAAGTGGAAAACCACACTACAGGCTGATCCAACTTTGATGTAATGTCCTTAAAACAAGTCAAAATGAGGCTCAGTAGTGTGTGTGGCCTCCACGTGCCTGTATGACCTCCCTACAACGCCTGGGCATTCTCCTGATGAGGTGGCGGATGGTCTCCTGAGGGATCTCCTCCCAGACCTGGACTAAAGCATCCGCCAACTCCTGGACAGTCTGTGGTGCAACGTGGCGTTGGTGGATGGAGCGAGACATGATGTCCCAGATGTGCTCAATTGGATTCAGGTCTGGGGAACGGGCGGGCCAGTCCATAGCATCAATGCCTTCCTCTTGCAGGAACTGCTGACACACTCCAGCCACATGAGGTCTAGCATTGTCTTGCATTAGGAGGAACCCAGGGCCAACCGCACCAGCATATGGTCTCACAAGGGGTCTGAGGATCTCATCTCGGTACCTAATGGCAGTCAGGCTACCTCTGGCGAGCACATGGAGGGCTGTGCTCCCCCCCCCCCCCCCAAAGAAATGCCACCCCACACCATGACTGACCCACCGCCAAACCGGTCATGCTGGAGGATGTTGCAGGCAGCAGAACGTTCTCCACGGCGTCTCCAGACTCACGTCTGTCACATGTGCTCAGTGTGAACCTGCTTTCATCTGTGAAGAGCACAGGGCGCCAGTGGCGAATTTGCCAATCTTGGTGTTCTCTGGCAAATACCAAACGTCCTGCACGGTGTTGGGCTGTAAGCACAACCCCCACCTGTGGACGTCGGGCCCTCATACCACCCTCATGGAGTCTGTTTCTGACCGTTTGAGCAGACACATGCACATTTGTGGCCTGCTGGAGGTCATTTTGCAGGCCTCTGGAAGTGCTCCTCCTGCTCCTCCTTGCACAAAGGCGGAGGTAGCGGTCCTGCTGCTGGGTTGTTGCCCTCCTACGGCCTCCTCCACGTCTCCTGATGTACTGGCCTGTCTCCTGGTAGCGCCTCCATGCTCTGGACACTACGCTGACAGACACAGCAAACCTTCTTGCCACAGCTCGCATTGATGTGCCATCCTGGATGAGCTGCACTACCTGAGCCACTTGTGTGGGTTGTAGACTCCGTCACATGCTACCACTAGAGTGAAAGCACCGCCAGCATTCAAAAGTGACCAAAACATCAGCCAGGAAGCATAGGAACTGAGAAGTGGTCTGTGGTCACCACCTGCAGAACCACTCCTTTATTGGGGGTGTCTTGCTAATTGCCTATAATTTCCACCTTTTGTCTATTCCATTTGCACAACAGCATGTGAAATTTATTGTCAATCAGTGTTGCTTCCTAAGTGGACAGTTTGATTTCACAGAAGTGTGATTGACTTGGAGTTACATTGTGTTGTTTACGTGTTCCCTTTATTTTTTGAGCAGTGTATATATATATACACACACACACACAGTTGAAGTCGGAAGTTTACATACACCTTAGCCAAATACATTTCAACTCAGTTTTTCACAATTCCTAACATTTAATCCTAGTAAAAATTCCCTGTCTTAGGTCAGTTAGGATCACCACTTTATTTTAAGAATGTGAAATGTCAGAATAATAGCAGAGAATGATTTATTTCATCTTTTATTTCTTTCATCACTTTCCCAGTGGGTCAGAAGTTTACATACACTCAATTAGTATTTGATAACATTGTCTTTAAATTGTTTAACTTGGGTCAAACATTTCAGGTAGTCTTTCACAAGCTTCCCACAATAAGTTGGGTGAATTTTGGCCCATTCCTCCTGACAGAGCTGGTGTAACTGAGTCAGGTTTGTAGGCCTACTTACATGCACACGCTTTTTCAGTTCTGCCCACAAATAGGATTGAGGTCAGGGCTTTGTGATGGCCATTCCAAAACTTGACTTTGTTGTCCTTAAGCCACTTCCTGACTGATGTCTATTTGGTGAAGTGCACCAGTCCCTCCTGCAGCAAAGCACCCCCACAACATGATGCTGCCACCCCAGTGCTTTACGGTTGGGATGGTGTTCTTCGGCTTGCAAGCTTCACCCTTTTTCCTCCAAACATAACGATGGTCATTATGGCCAAACAGTTCTATTTTTGTTTCATCAGACCAGAGGACATTTCTCCAAAAAGTACAATCTTTGTCCCCATGTGCAGTTGCAAACCAAAGTCTGGCTTTTTTATTGGCGGTTTTGGAGCAGTGGCTTCTTCCTTGCTGAGTGGCCTTTCAGGTTGTCGATATAGGACTCGTTTTACTGTGGATATAGATACTTTTGTACCCGTTTCCTCCAGCATCTTCACAAGGTCCTTTGCTGTTGTTCTGGGATTGATTTGCACTTTTCGCACCAAAGTACGTTCATCTCTAGGAGACAGAACGCGTCTCCTTCCTGAGCGATATGACGGTTGCGTGGTCCCATGTTTATAATTGCGTACCATTGTTTGTACAGATGAACATGGTACCCTCAGGTGTTGGACCAGACTTGTGGAGGTCTACCATTTTTTTTCTGAGGTCTTGGCTGATTTCTTTTGATTTTCCCATGATGTCAAGCAAAGAGGCACTGAGTTTGAAGGTCGGCCTTGAAATCCATCAACAGGTACACCACCAATTGACTCAAATTATGTCAATTAGACTACCAGAAGCATAATTTTCTGGAATTTAAACAGCTTGGAAAAGGCCGTCAACTTAGTGTATGTAAACTTCTGACCCACTGGAATTGTGATACAGTGAATTATAAGTGAAATAATCTGTCTGTAAACAATTGTTGATAAAATTACTTGTCATGCACAAAGTAGATGTCCTAACCGACTTGCCAAAACTATAGTTTGTTAACAAGAAATTTGGAGTGGTTGAAAAACGAGTTTTAATGACTCCAACCTAAGTGTATGTAAACTTCAGACTTCAACTGTATATATATGAGTTGAGTTTGTAATTGGGTGTCATAAACATTTGTAGAGAGGTAGTGACCAGAGAAATGTCTTTGTCTGAAGTGCATAGGATAGGAGAGTTATCAGGAAATAAATGAAAATGTTTATCAATGAGAATAGCAGCATCCCGATATTGAACTCTGTGCGACACCTTTTTTCAGTTTCCACATGATTGGACTGGTATTACCCTATCCCCCCCCACCCCCACCCCCCAGTTTGAACCAGCAGGTTTGTTGACCTGGGTTCTAGCAGGTTCTCTGGGTCTCTCTCTGGTCCTCTCCTTCATCCTAGTTCCTCTGCGCTGTTTCCACATGGGCCGGTCCCATGGAATCTTCCTCCTGCTCTTCTACACGGTCTTCCTCCTGGTTGCGCTGCTCACTGAATTTGGCTTTATCCACACCTGAAGCCAGTAAGGGATGGTTTGGACCAGTCTGGTGGAGCCACCTGCGATTACTGACAAGATGGTCCGAGACCTGAATGACTTAAAGCCAGTAACACAGGGCCTTAATTGAGTTGGAGAAAATCACCCTGTGGCTTTACTTTAGTCTGTTTGCACTGACTGTATTTTTATATTTAGATCATTATTAGCTGTTACTTGAGAACAGCTACTCTTCCTGGAGTCCACACAAAACAATTATACACACATACAGAAACGACTGTAGGGACAATTGTTTTTACAGGCAACATACCGTGAATCTTATGTGAAAGCAGTATAACGCTGTTTTAAAAGTTACCCATATACCAACAAGGAGAAGAAATACAAGAAAAAAGCTGCAGTAGCACTAGGGAATTCTCTCATTTAAATCAATGTGAATGCAGTGTCTCCTATCTTAGCGAGACACACTGCTGTATGTAATGGTTGATGTGAGTAAATTGTCAAATGTGCTCTATGCATTTATGGCTTAGAAATACCTATATAGTTCCAACTTCTGAAACATGAAACAGCAGGGCGCAGCTGTTAAAAGGATTTGAAGATGGCCCTAAACAAGCTACTTTACATAGTAGCTTCAAACACTGTTTAAGAAATAGTTTTCTTTACTATGACCGATGTATGATAGATAAAGAGGTAGTACATTACTGCCCCTGATAGATATTTGCACCTTTGGTAAAGGATACTCTTATGAGAACTTTGTCTGGGCTGTGTGTATATGTGTTAAAGGAACTGAGATCCAGGTATATCACAAATCCCTAATGAACTCAGTAAAAAAAAAAAATCTTAATTGAAAAGATCGTATGCAGGGTTCAGTCTGGTTTTAGACAGGAGCACAGCACCACAACTGGCAAAGGACATAAATGCACTTAAACAGAGCAGCACAATGTTGATTTATCAAAGGCATTTGATTCAGTTGACCATGAATTGTTGCGAGCTAGGCTCAGTAACAGGGCAGTAAACAGTTCCTAAACCAATATGTATATGCTGATAATCACAAGTCTAGTGTTCTTAAGATTAATAGAGGTGTGCCCCAGGGTTTCATTTCAGCTCCCGTGTTCTCAATTTTTATTAGTGATCTGGGAAATGGGATGCAACCAGTAAGGTTGCATCTATATATAGATAATACAGTAATATATTCATGTACTCCCTCTGGTTCAGGCTGTTGAAGAGCTCAAGACTGCTTTTCAGTCACCATAGGCCTCCCTTTATGGTCTCAAACTGGTCTTGAATGTACAAAAAACTAAATTCATGACCTTTACCAGAGCTAGCACTCAGCCAGAGAAGGTTAGCATTGTCTGGTGGCTTATTGTTATGAATTTTATGATTGACTAAATGATGTATACATTTAGCATAGAACTATAACTAACAGAATTCTACCCTGTCATTGTATGATTGTATGACATTTATTAGAATCATACATCTATAAATCTGATGTGTGTAGTTTGTCAGAATTAAAGAGCAGGACTTTTTGTTCCTTTTTAGTATGTAAGCAGGATGCAAGTGTGAGACAATGTATGAGATAAGAGGAGCTATCGACAGACGAGCTGTACTACTGTGTTCCTTTCAGGACATTCTATCCCCACCCATGGAGGGGAGACCTTGGCCTTGTAGTAGATTGTATAACAGGTGGCAGACAATGTATGAGAAGGAGAAGACTTGTGAACTATATTGTCATTGTTTCTGAAAGGAGGGACATTTATGATGAAATGTGAGGTATATAGACCAATGTATAGGAAATGATAGGCAGAACATTCCCGTAAATAAACATTTGACTTTTGTAGACTGGGCCTCTGTTTTTATTTCTATCAGTATCCTACAAATCCTGATATAGCAGACAGTCATTTAATTGGTTAATGAACATGAGAATATAATTCTCCTAACACTTATCCATTGAAGTGTCATCCTACAAATACCTAGGTATATGGTTGGATGACAAGTCCTTTAAAGTTCATATGGATAATCTTGAGGAAGCCTAAATTGAAATTGTGGTTTTATTTTTGTAATAAGGCTTGCTTCCCGCTTATGGCAAGAAAGAAGATTGTTCAGGCCACTTTTCTCTGTAATTGGTTGTATATGCATGCATCCTTACGCTTTATTACAAATGCCAAGTCACTCACCCACTATTGCACCTTGTACCAAGTGGTGGGTTAGACCTCACTTTATATGCGCAGAAAGCTGTATGTGTTCATCTACAAAGCCTTTTAACTCGTGTAGATGCTTTTTTTCATGTTGAATTGTATTCAATTGATGTATGTTTAATTGTAATATATTGATTGTTTGTAGCTGCCTTCTTGGCCAGGTCTCCGTTGAAAAAGAGACTCTGGGTCTCAATGGGGTTTTCCTGGTTCAATAAAGGTTCAAGAAAATAAATAAAGGCTCATGTCTAGGTTCTGAAATGTTGATTATTATGTATGGTCTCTGTTGAAGATATAAATAAAAACATCCTTCATGTAACAACCAGATATTAATAGACCATAGGTGTCTATAGCCATATCTCGGGGCTAGTCTGAGCCCCAAGTCTCCCGAGTGGCTCAGCGGTCTAAGACACTGCATCTAAGTGCTTGAGGCGTCACTACAAACACCTTGGTTCAAATTCAGGCTGTATCGCAACCGGCCGTGATTGGGAGTCCCATAGGACGGCGCACAATTTGCCCAGCATCATCCAGGTTTGGCCGGTGTAGGCCGTCATTGTAAATAAGAATTTGTTCTTAACTGACTTGCCTAGGTAAATAAAGGTTACCATAAAAATGTAACAATAAGCTAACATCCTGTCTTCAGCTAGATCAAATGCACTTGACAAAGTGAAACATTTATTTAAATTATTCCTAATTTAACACACTGACAGAATAACAAGTTATAAAAGTAAAGTACTGTCTTAGGTTTGTTGAAACACTGGTTAGGAGATATAGCTGTAGGTTACTGGACAGGTGCAGGGGTTTGTGTAGTGGCTTTTGAGGGGGCTGAGATTATTACTGGCAGACAGGGCGGGCGTGTCTTGATACCAGGACAGTCCGATGCCCACTGACCTCAGAATGAACACAGGAGGGGGAGTGGCTACAAAATAGGCTGTAGAGTGTGTATCTACATGCAGCAGTGTCCATCTCATAGAGATGGAGGACGCAACATTGTATCTGTCCCATTACGGCGTCAGAACATTGGCAGCACCATTGAAGCATTCTCCATTTTGAAGTAGTCAAGTTTCTTATTTTACTACTTCTACAAACTTAAAGGGAGCATAATGCCACCTGGAGTGTTTGAACAGGTATAAAGCCAAGGTTAGCGATTTACTGACACATGCAGTTATGGAACGTCTGGGTACGAGTATAATTAATTGGCTGATCCTTCCTGATGACATGGATAGAATGATTTGATCCTTCCTTAAGCCATAGAAAGTCCCACCCAGTTGACTACTTCAAAATGGTTAAAGTCCTCAATGGCACTGCCCAGGCTACACCAGGCTTTTGGGCACTAGAGTCCTCTATGTATCTATGGTGTGTGTCCTCTCCGTGCAGTAAAAAAAAGAGTACTGTGAAATCCCAAGTCCATCCTAGTGTCTCGTATTCAGGTCCTGAACATCAGCTCTCTGTCTCACAGCTAGAGTGCCTAACCCTTAAAAACCCTGACCTCTAACCCATCCATCGATGCTCTGCTTCTCCTATCCATGCATCAGCAGACGAAGTCCTGTAAGGGTTGGGGTTAGATAAAGCTCTTAAATCGGTTTGAACACTGCGATCCAGTCAGAGAGAAAACATGATTTATATCAACACAAATCACTGCTGGGATCCAGGCTGTAGTCCAATGACATCATCACATCCTGACTGTCCAGTAGGATGCCAGAGTACAATCCCTCAGGATGGGTGGAGGGAGGGAGTGTTGAGTGGGTCTCCGTATTGTCATTGTGGAAAACATTTAGTTCAGAGTGCTCTGTGGCATGATGACTGAAGTCAAAGAGGTGTGTTTGAAAGAGAGAGACAGTGAGTGAATATTAGTTGGTGCTAAGTAGTCCTTGTGAGTTGAGCTGGGGTTAGGATTCATGTTCATGGCAGGGAGGAGGGATGTCCAGCTCTCTCTCCACTAGACTTCTGTCTGACTGGGGTAAATTCTCTCTGGAGTACTCAGCATACCACTCCTATATATATATATATATACACACACACACACACACACACACACACACACACAATCCATTTAAAAAACAAAGTGTCACAGCTGACATGTCAGAAATATAGTCATATGTATAATCCCATTGGTTAGACAGTGAGGAAAGATCAACATCCTGTCTTCAGCTAGATCAAGTCATCTCAAGTCTCATTTAAAGTGACATCTAAGATGGAGCAGTCTGCAGGGTTCTGGTTGTCATGGCAATGTGACTCACCTGAATCTCCTCCTCGTACATCTTCATGCTGAGGTCACTCTTGGTCCGCGACCTCCGACCCAGATACACCAGAGACGAGCTCTACACACACACGTCTATATTTGTAAGAGTGTAGGACGGGATTTGTGTGCGTGCAATTGTGAGTGTAGGTCTGTGTGTTCTCACCCCACTGCGGTCCATGGCCAGCAGTACTCCCTGTAGAGAGTTAAGTGAGGAGAGCCCAGGACACGTCTTCTTATAAAGCTCCAGAGTAGCCAACGCCTCGTCACGACTCACATCTGCCTCAAACACTATACCATTCTCATCTACAACACACAAACACACATCTCAAACACTATACCGTTCTCATCTACAACACACAAACACACATCTCAAACAATATACCTGTTCTCATCTACAACACACAAACACACATCTCAAACACTATACCATTCTCATCTACAACACACAAACACACATCTCAAACACTATACCATTCTCTTCTACAACACACAAACACACATCTCAAACACTATACCATTCTCATCTACAACACACAAACACACATCTCAAACACTATACCGTTCTCATCTACAACACACATCTCAAACACTATACCGTTCTCATCTACAACACACATCTCAAACACTATACCGTTCTCATCTACAACACACAAACACACCATCTTTACACACACACATTTCAAACACTATACCGTTCTCATTTACAACACACATCTCAAACACTATACCGTTCTCATCTACAACACACATCTCAAACACTATACCGTTCTCATCTACAACACACAAACACACCATCTTTACACACACACATTTCAAACACTATACCGTTCTCATCTACAACACACCATCTTTACACACACATTTCAAGCACTACACCGTTCTCATCTTACTTTGACCGTTCACTCGCGCACACACAGACTTACCCTCAGGGTCTAACAGTGGTTCTTTGTTCTTCCGGCTGTAGTTCATACGGAACACAAACGCATCCAGGATGAAGGCAACGATGATGGTCATCACCACCTAGAGAGAGGACAGAGGGAAATTAATACACACGCTTGCACGCGCATAAACTACCGTTCAAAACTTTGGGGTCACATAGAAATGTCCTTGTTTTTGAAAGAAAAGCACAATTTTTGTCCATTAAAATAACATCAAATGGATCAGAAAACCGTGTAGACATTGTTAATGTTGTAAATGACTATTGTAGCTGGAAACGGCAGATTTTTAATGGAATATCTACATAGGCCCATTATCAGCAACCATCACTCGTGTTCCAATGACACATTGTGTTAGCTAATCCAAGTTCATTTTAAAAGGCTAATTGATCATTAGAAAACCCTTTTGCAATTATGTTAGCACAGCTGAAAACTACTGTTCTGATTAAAGAAGCAATAAAACTGGCCTTCTTTAGACTAGTTGAGTATCTGGAGCATCAGCATTTGTGGGTTTGATTACAGGCTCAAAATGGACAGAAACAAAGCACTTTCTTCTGAAACTCGGCAGTCTATTCTTGTTCTCAGAAATGAAGGCTATTCCATGCGAGAAATTGCCAAGAAACTGAACATCTCGTACAACGCTGTGTACCACTCCCTTCACAGAACAGCGCAAACTGGCTCTAACCAGAATAGAAAGAGGAGTGGGAGGCCCCGTTGCACAACTGAGCAAGAGGACAAGTACATTTGTGTCTAGTTTGAGAAACAGACGCCTCTCAAGTCCTCAACTGGCAGTTTCATTCAAAAGTACCGACAAAACACCAGCCTCAATGTCAACAGTGAAGTGGCGACTCTGGGATACTGGCCTTCTAGGCAGAGTTGCAAAGAAAAAGCCATATCTCAGACTGGCCAATAAACATAAAAGATTAAGATGTGCAAAAGAACACAGACACTGGACAGAGGAATCTCTGTCTGGAAGGCCAGCATCCCGGAGTTGCCTCTTCACTGTTGACGTTGAGACTGGTGTCTTGTGGGTACAATTTAATGAAGCTGCCAGTTGAGGACTTGTGAGGCGTCTGTTTCTCAAACTAGACACTAATGTACTTGTCCTCTTGCTCAGTTGTGCACCGGGGCCTCCCACTCCTCTTTCTATTCTGGTTAGAGCCAGTTTGCGCTGTTCTGTGAAGGGAGTAGTACACACTGTTGTACGAGATCTTCTGTTTCTTGGCAATTTCTCGCATGGAATAGCCTTCATTTCTGAGAACAAGAATAGACTGCCGAGTTTCAGAAGAAACCTCTTTGTTCCTAGCCCTTTTGAGCCTGTAATCGAACCCACAAATGCTGATGCTCCAGATACTCAACTAGTCTAAAGAAGACCAGTTTTATTGCTTCTTTAATCAGAACAGTAGTTTTCAGCTGTGCTAACATAATTGAAAAAGGGTTTTCTAATGATCAATTAGCCTTTTAAAATGATTAACTTTGATTAGCTAACACAACGTGCCATTGGAACACAGGAGTGATGGTTGCTGATAATGGTCCTCTATAAGCCTATGTAGATATTCCATTAAAAATCTGCCGTTTCCAGCTACAATAGTCATTTACAACATTAACAATGTCTACACTGTATTTCTGATCAATTAGATGTTATTTTAAAAATTGACAATTTTTTGGGCTTATCTTTCACAAACAAGGACATTTCTAAGTGACCCCAAACTCTTGAACGGTAATGTACGTGCACACACAGACAAAACCGGTCTTACCATGGTGACGATGTAGAAGGTCATGAAGTAGAGGCGGCTCCAGTGAGTGGTCATGGATGTCACTCCTTCCTGTGGGGTAGGGGACAGCAGCTGTCAATCAACCTCAGCAACCAATCACAACAATGGACAAGCTTGACAGTCAGGCAGCAGCAGAGGTTTAATCAGATAGGCAGTATTTATTGTGAGGATGAACAGAGTATTACCATGGTGATGTACCAGTTGTTTACCACAGTCAGCTCAAACAGAGTCACTGCAGAGAGGAGAGGGAGAGATCCTGAATTCCAAATCAATCCCTAGCACTTTATTACACTGAACAAAAATATAAAACACAATAGGTAAAGTGTTGGTCCCATGTATCATGAACTGAATTTTTTATGTTTTTATTCCAAACGCACAAAAAGCTTCATTAGCTCAGATGTTGTGCACACATTTGTTTACATTCCTGTTAGTGAGCATTTCTCCTTTGCCAATATAATCCATCCACCTGACAGGTGTGGCATATCAAGAAGCTGATTAAACAGCATGATCATTACACAGGTGCACCTTGTTCTGGGGACAATAAAAGGACTCTCTAAAATGTGCAGTTCGTCACACAACACAATGCCACGGATGTCTCAAGTTTTGAGGGAGCGTGCAATTGTCATGCTGACTGCAGGAAAGTTCACCAGAGTTGTTGCCAGAGAAATTAGTGTTATTTCTCTACAAACTTCGTATTAGAGAATTTGGCAGTATGTCCAACCGGCCTCCCATCCGCAGACCACATGTAACCACTACAGCCCAGGACCTCTACATCCGGCTTCTTCAAATGCGGGATCGTCTTGACGGGAGAGGGGGGATCTGAGGAGTATCTCTGTCTGTAATAAAGCCCCTTTGTGGGGAAAAAAACATTCTGATTGGCTGGGCCTGGCTGCCAAGTGGGTGGGCCTAAGGCCTTCAAGGCCCACCTATGGCTGCACCCCTACCCAGTCATGTGAAATCCATAGATTAGGGCCTAATGAATTTATTTCAATTGGGTTTCCATATATGAACTGTAACGCAGTAAAATCTTTGAAATTGTTGCATGTTGTGTTTATATTTTTGTTCAGTATATATAACAGGGAACTGCCTAGTATCGACTACTGTGTGTGCATGTGTTTACCAAAGCTGCTGAGGATATTGTTGAAGTTGTTGAGATAGTAGTAGCCCTCGTCCAGCACCGTCCGGTTGCCTATGGTTACATTGATCTGCCTGTAGGAATCTGCTACTGTACTGGTACTGATAGGGGGGTATGAGAGAGAGACATAGAGTAGAGGAATAGAGTAGAGAGAGAGAAAAATAGATAGGAGTAGAGAAGAGAGAAATAGAGTAGAGAGAGAGAGAAATAGAGTAGAGAGAGAAAAATAGAGTAGAGAGAGAAAAATAGAGTAGAGAGAGAAAAATAGAGTAGAGAGAGAAAAATAGAGTAGAGAGAGAGAGAGAGAAATAGAGTAGAGAGAGAGAAATAGAGTAGAGAGAGAAAAATAGAGTAGAGAGAGAAAAATAGAGTAGAGAGAGAAAAATAGAGTAGAGAGAAAAATAGAGTAGAGAGAAAAATAGAGTAGAGAGAAAAATAGAGTAGGGAGAAAAATAGAGTAGAGAGAGAGAGAGAGAAATAGAGTAGAGAGAGAAAAATAGAGTAGAGAGAGAAAAATAGAGTAGAGAGAAAAATAGAGTAGAGAGAAAAATAGAGTAGAGAGAGAAAAATAGAGTAGAGAGAGAAAAATAGAGTAGAGAGAGAAAAATAGAGTAGAGAGAAAAATAGAGTAGGGAGAAAAATAGAGTAGAGAGAGAGAGAGAGAAATAGAGTAGAGAGAGAGAAATAGAGTAGAGAGAGAAATAGAGTAGAGAGAGAGAAATAGAGTAGAGAGAGAGAAATAGAGTAGAGAGAGAGAGAGAAATAGAGTAGAGAGAAGTAGAGTAGAGAGAAATGAGAGAGAAGTAGAGTAGAGAGAAATAGAGTAGAGAGAGAGAAAAATAGAATAGAGAGAGAGAAATAGAGTAGAGAGAGAGAGAGAAATAGAGAAAGAGAGAGGTAGAGAGAGAGCAATAGATTAGAGTTAGAGAGAAATAGAGTAGAGAGAAAGAGTAATAGAGTAGAGAGAGAAAGAGAAATAGAGTAGAGAGAGAAATAGATGAGAGTTAGAGAGAAATAGAGTAGAGAGAAATAGAGTAGAGAGAGAAATAGAGTAGAGAGAGAAATAGAGTAGAGAGAGAGAGAAGAGAGAGAAATAGAGTAGAGAGAAAGAGTAGAGAGAGAAGAGAGAGAAATAGAGTAGAGAGAGAGAGAAATAGAGTAGAGAGAGAGAAATAGAGTAGAGAGAGAGAAGAGAGAGAAATAGAGTAGAGAGAAATAGAGTAGAGAGAGTAGAGAGAGAAATAGAGTAGAGAGAGAAATAGAGTAGAGAGAGTAGAGAGTTAGAAAGAGAAATACCATAACTGAAACCCATGTAAACCAAGAGAGCCATCTTGTAGTCATATTACTAGAGCTCCAATATCCTTTGTAGAATTGATAGTTTATGGTAGGCTCTGCTTGGAACAGCGTGTCAGGGTAGACTGACAGGTCGGTGTGTGGAGAGTGTGACTCACTTGCAGCAGTTAGGGTAAACTACATCAGCGAAGAACTCCATCCCCACGATGGCAAAGGAGTAGTAGAAGATGATCAGTGTCAGCCCCAGACTGAGAACACACAAAGGTTCTTATTAAAAGGCTCATACCTGCCTTGTATGTAAATATAGTGGGTTATGGTTCAGAGGTCAGGAAGTAAAGGCGTTACACCTTGCCATCCTTGGGAAGAGTTCAAACATGGTGTCCAACACGTTGCGATACCTCTGCTTTATCTTAAACAACCTGAGAGAGAAAACACACACACACACTTACGTGATGATCAATACAATATTTATCAAATCTACATATAACATGTACCTAACAAAATACCCCTGAAAACATATATGTGTGTTGTCATAGTAATCCACCTGAGTAGCTGCAGCGGTCTGAGCACCACAATGAAGTAGAAGGGCTCCATGTCGAAGGCCAGAGCAATCAAGCCCAGAAAGGCAAACACCGTCACAGAGAAGTCAAACCTGGTGAGGCGAACACAGAGACACTGATGGCTACTAGGCTACTAGATAATCACAGTGGACATGCTAATGGTTGAGGGTAAGGTGTTAGGGTTTAATGGTCGGTACTCACAGGTTCCAGCCAGAGCTGAAGTAGGCCAACGGCCCCAAGCCTGTTATCTTCAACAACACCTCCACCCCATAGACTAGAGATTGAGAAAGAGAGAGAGGGGGGAGTACAAATGTGTGTTCTCACTAGTGACAAAGAGGAGGTGGCTCTGTGTGTGTGTGTGTGTGTGTGTGTGTGAGAGAGAGTGTTCTTACTCGTGAGGAAGACGATGTAGCTCCAGGGAACCATTCTGGACCAGGAGAATCCACCTGCAGGGGGAGGGGCCAGGACAGAGATCAGTAACAACTTTACAGATTAAGTCTAGTCCTGAACTAAAAAGCATTCTCAAAAGAGAATCTGCATTAAATGTACTTTATAGTTTGGGAATAGGATTAGTTACTATTCAACATGTAGGTCTCTACCAAGACTCTTACTATTCAACATGTAGGTCTCTACCAAGACTCTTACTATTCAACATGTAGGTCTCTACTAAGACTCTTACTATTCAACATGTAGGTCTCTACTAAGACTCGTACTGTTCAACATGTAGGTCTCTACTAAGACTCTTACTATTCAACATGTAGGTCTCTACTAAGATCCACACTCCGTTAACGGCCACCACCACATCTAGAGAGAGAGAGGAGAGTTAGGCTGTCCTAGAGTAAGATTTGTCCAAGGATGACAACACAGATAATAGTACTATAAACTACTAATAATGGATGTCCACTTACACATGGTATACTGGAAGGCTTTAGACTTGACCAGCAGATTGATGCCTGTTAGAAACATAAACAGAAGGAGGTCAGTCAGTCATAGTCACCCCAGATAAGAGGAACATAGCATTAGATGGATGGATGGAAGATATAAGGGAAAAATAAGAATCACCTTTGAAGATAAGAAAAGTAGTGTGTGGAAGATCATCAAACCAGTGTTCCCCGCTCCGCCGTGCCTACAGAGTACAATAACACACACAGACGCCACAGAGAGGTGTGTATACAGGTACAGGTATCCACACAGAGAAATGGGATAATTGTGTGTGTGTGTTATGACTCTCTCCTGGGTGAGGATCAAAGGTTCCAGATCAGCTTGGCAAATGGCTGACAGATAGCCAGGGGCGGGAGAGGTGCCGGTTTTGAAACCTTAACACCCGGTCATAAATTGTATGCCGCAAAAGGGTCTTTCCTGCCCTGCAGTATTGGGAAAAGAATGTGCTTTGTGTAAAGAGACTTTGGCCGCCAAAACCTTTTTGTCCAGAAAGTGAAAATGGGAACAATATTTATAAGATAGGAATGTTAAGAATGGTTAGTGGGGATCTAAAGAATAATCATGTCATAATGTTAATTATTTTGCGATGTCATTAAGGATGGTATAACAAAATAACTGTAACTCGGAAAGGGTACGCATTGTATTTGTGAAGTTTACATCTAAATGTATAAAATATATGATTAAGTATGAGAGTATTTTGGTTAACTTCTTATGGCTGGGGGGCAGTATTGAGTAGCTTGGATGAATAAGTTGCCCAGAGTAAACTGCCTGCTACTCAGGCCCAGAAGCTAAGATATGCATATTATTAGTGTATTTGGATAGAAAACACTCAGAAGTTTCTAAAACTGTTTGAATGATGGCAGTGAGTATAACAGAGCTCATATGGCAGGCAAAAACCTGAGAAAAAATCCAACCAGGAAGTGGGAAATCTGAGGTTTGTAGGTTAAAGTCTTTGCCTATCCAATGTACAGTGTAATTTGCACTTCCTAAGGCTTCCACTAGATGTCAACAGTCTTTAGAATCTCATTTCAGGCTTCTACTGTGAAGGGGGAGAGAATAAGAGCTGTTTGAGTCAGGTGTCTGGCAGAATGCCATGAGCTCAGTCAGGCGTGCGCCCGTGAGTTAGCTGCGTTCCTTTTCCTTTCTAAAGACAAAGGAATTGTCCGGTTGGAATATTATTGAAGATTTATGATAAAACCTCCTAAAGATTGATTCTATACATCGTTTGACATGTTTCTACGAACTGTAATATAACTTTTTGGACTTTGTCTGGACTAAGTACCTGCGCCTCATGAATTTGGATTTGTGAACTAAACGCGCGAACAAAAAGGAGGTATTTGGACATAAATTATGGACTTTATCGAACAAAACAAACATATTGTGGAACTGGGAGTACATTCTGATGAAGATCAAAGGTACAGTGGGGCAAAAAAGTATTTAGTCAGCCACCAATTGTGCAAGTTCTCCCACTTAAAAAGATGAGAGAGGCCTGTAATTTTCATCATAGGTACACTTCAACTATGACAGACAAAATGAGAAGAGAAAAAAATCCAGAAAATCACTTTGTAGGATTTTTAATGAATTTATTTGCAAATTATGGTGGGAAATAAGTATTTGGTCACCTACAAACAAGCAAGATTTCTGTCTCTCACAGACCTGTAACTTCTTCTTTAAGAGGCTCCTCTGTCCTCCACTCGTTACCTGTATTAATGGCACCTGTTTGAACTTGTTATCAGTATAAAAGACACCTGTCCACAACCTCAAACAGTCACACTCCAAACTCCACTATGGCCAAGACCAAAGAGCTGTGCCCCCAGGAATCACAGCTGGAATTGAGTTTGTCCTCTTGATGGCTTCTTTCACAGAATCTGTTATGTGGGCCCTCATGCTGTCCAACACGAGCAATGCCTTGTTCTTGTGAAAGAATCCTCCCGGTCGCTTGCCGTAACACTCCGTATGCCATTCATGCATTAGGCCTTCCGTCATCCATCCTTTCTTGTTGACTTTCACAACAATTCCTCTCGGGAATTTTTCTTTTGGCATCGTCATGCGTTTGAAAATCAACACCGGTGGAAGCTTTTCTCCCGATGCCGTGCAGCTCAGAACACAGGTGAAGTGCGTTTTTTCATGCCCAGTTGTTTTCAGCGTGACTGATGATTCGCCTTTCCTGTTGACAGTCCGAGTGAGAGGCAGGTCAAACGTCAGAGGAACTTCATCCATATTTATGATGTCGTGCGGGCCGATGGAATGCTCCGCTATCTTTGCATCAGTGAATTTGCGGAAGTTTGAAACTTTTTCCTCGTAGTCGGGAGGGAGCTGCTGACACAGACTCGTCCGTACCCTGATGGACAGGCCTTTACGTCTCATAAATCTTAGACACCACGATGGTCCACCTCTAAAATCCTCAAACTTCATTGCGGTGGCGATTGTTTTGGCTTTCAGTCGGATCTGCACAGTTGAAACACCTCGGCCGTCTGCTCTCTGTGTGTAGACCCAGTCTTCAAGCTCATTTTCTAGTTCGGGCCATCTGCTTTTCTTCCATCTGAAAGCTTTTGTTGTCTTTTTGCACTGAGTCAGTTCCTCACGCTGCTGTTTCCAACGTCTTATCATCGACTCATTAAGGCCAAGCTCCCGTGCAGCAGCTCTATTTCCTTTTCCAACAGCCAGATCGATCGCCTTCAACTTGAAAGCTGCATCATATGCATTTCTCCGTGTCTATGCTATGATGATGGTGACAAAATGACTACCGTAATCAGAATGATGGGAAGTTTGAGCGCGCTCGATTTGCCCAGTTTTTTGGCGGCATGAATCTTGTGAAAGCGGGAAAAATCCATAAATTAGCCGCGTCATTGTATAAGCCGCGAGGTTCAAAGTGTGGGAAAAAGTAGCGGCTTATAGTCCGGAAATTACGGTACGCGTAAATATATACATTGCATTTCTTATCCGAATGAGCGGTGGTTCATGTGCTAAGTATTACTATTCCTTTGAGCATAGGTTCCAAATGTATCCAAGTGTTGTCTCTCTGTCTCTCCCTCTTTACCTACCCCTCCCTCTCCATATGTGTAACAAGCCATCATATCTTGTCAGTCCACTAGGGACTTTTATCTCATGTAAGTGTGTATGTGTATTCTGTGTTATTATTTATTTAGTAAATAAATGATTATTCAGTTCTACACCAATTGATTTAATCAGAAAATGTTGGAGTTCTTGCGGATTCAAGAGGTCTACGACGTTCAGAATGAGACTGATATGAGGTAATGATTAATAAGTGACTGTTATTGATGTAAGAGATATCTATATATCTTTCAAGTTTAATTCGGGAGATGGTAACTCTTCCCATGGTGCCCCAAATTTCGAATGAGTTCATTGTTACATTATTACATTTAATTGAGTAACATTTAAACAGTTAGTTGATAAGATAAATAACAGTCATCAGATTAATAGTAACCACGTCACAACAGTATGTTAGGCTTACCTTCCATTTGAGACCGATGACTTCATAGAACTTATAAAAGTCATCCAGGCTGCAACAGAACACCACAAAGACTTCTTTAAAACAACAACACTTACAGTATGTGGGTGTTTGCTTGTGATGGCTGCATGAGTGTATGTGTGTTACCTGAGCATGGGTGCTCCTGCAGTGTTGAGGGCCTTGTATGTGAGGAAGCGGTCTCTGGATGACATACGAGGTCTGTAGAAACGCATCAGACCATCGAACTGCTTCAGAGACACACCCATTGGCCTCTGGGGAGACAACACACACACGAAATACAACAGTTATACATAAGTTACAACAGCTTACAGACACTTTAGGTGGGGGCTAAACGTGTGTGTGTGTGTGTGTGTGTGTGTGTGTGTGTGTGTACCTGTCTGCTGACCAGAAGTTGGAAGGCATGGTCGATAGCGGAGCGTTTGTGAAGCAGCAGAGATTTAAACTTCATCTTCTCAACACCGTTAAACGTATCGAACACCACCGCCAGGAGCTGCAACACACAGTGTTATACCATGGCCATAGAGTGCACAGGGGGGAAACAACATATTGTGTCTGTGTGTGTGTATACCAAGTTCATGATGAAGTAAAGTTCTATGGAGAGGTAGACGATGAAGAAGACACAGGACCAGCGATTGCGAGAGTACGCTGGCATCATCACATCTGGGAAGCTAGAGGAAACAGGACACACCAGAAGTCTCATAAGGCTCTATATTGTCTTGAGAGAGCAATACAACCTCATCAGTCACTATGCTGTCTTGAGAGAGCAATACAACCTCATCAGTCACTATGCTGTCTTGAGAGAGTAATACAACCTCATCAGTCACTATGCTGTCTTGAGAGAGCAATACAACCTCATCAATCACTATGCTGTCTTGAGAGAGCAATACAACCTCATCAGTCACTATGCTGTCTTGAGAGAGTAATACAACCTCATCAGTCACTATGCTGTCTTGAGAGAGTAATACAACCTCATCAGGCACTATGCTGTCTTGAGAGAGTAATACAACCTCATCAGGCACTATGCTGTCTTGAGAGAGCAATACAACCTCATCAGTCACTATGCTGTCTTGAGAGAGCAATACAACCTCATCAGTCACTATGCTGTCTTGAGAGAGCAATACAACCTCATCAGTCACTATGCTGTCTTGAGAGAGTAATACAACCTCATCAGTCACTATGCTGTCTTGAGAGAGTAACACAATCCCAACAGGCACAATACTTAGAGTGTAATACAATCTCAACAGGCACCATTCTGTCTTGAGAAAGTAATACCATGGAGTTTTCAAACCCAGAGGCGCAACATCGCGATACTTCCGTGAAACACGTTGTGAAGCAGGCTCGACAGACGAGACCGGGATTTGGCAAGTTAATGGGAGAAGTGAAAAAAAGTGTCCTTGTTAATTTTATCTAATTCTAAAAGGCAAAACAGATTTGAGACAATGTTTTAAGTAGCTGAACCTGTCATTACTACAACCTTGTGAAAGTGACTAACTGAAACGTTTTTATTTTTGTCAAAAACAACTTTATATTGAAGGAGTGCCTTTCATTTAACGGCCTGCAAATGTGCAGTTCGACGCGGCACGACCGTAAGACCCACTGACTTGTTTCTGTGCATGAGCTAAGCTAGCTAATGTCACCATGACATTCCCTACAAGTCTGATTGGGGATTTCTATTGGAGAAGCAGTTTCTGCATTTATTCACAGTGTATTGTTTTTGGTAATACAGTATCATCAGGCCATTGTTAGTAGCAGTGGGGGGGCATTGTATTCCAAAATGAATAACAATTTGAATTAGACAGTACACTACCTGCCCTACCCAATAGACTACTCTCTCCCTTTTCTGACAACTGGAGCTGCAGTCCAGTGTATTTATATTTGGTTGGGGGCCCAGATAGCATGTGAACATGTCATAAACCATAGCAAAATGGAAATTAGCTGGAAATTAAACGTTCTCTCAGCCTCATGGTAGAATAACATGAAATTAGCTTTAAAATTGCAAAACTGTGATACGCCACTGGTACTTGACACCGATATTTGACTAGCGGAGGGTGAGGCTTGAGGAGGGGTGAGACTTGAGTAAGTGAGGGGTGAGATCTGAGGATGACGGAGTTCCTAATATGGCGCGCTTCTCTCCGACTGAAGGCGGTGCACTCTGAAGTGATTCAAGTGACCTGTGTTTCGAGCCGCAGGTCTCTCCAGTGACTAGCGTGCTGTTTGCAGGACGGTGACCTGTGTTTCGCACGCAGGCAGGTTTAGCTGCCACAGTGGCCAAAAGCAAACAGCTAAATAACCTTTAGAATGATGTTGTACCCAGACATATCTATTTACTGAGGAAAAGCAAATGCGCATAACAAACCTTTACTGAAAGTTTCTTTGGTAGAAATACTATGATGTTAAACTGTTCTTTTTTGCAGTGGTGGCAATTGTTTTGCCGTGGCGCAGCGCCACAGCTAAATGAATGCAGCAGAAACACTGCATCAGGCAATATACTGTCTTTAGAGAGTAATACAATCAAAACAGTCACAGAGTATGAAACATCAGACTATTATACAGACTGATGTGTAAAGCAGGAGTTGGTGTGTGTGTGTGTGTGTGGTATCAGAGCCTTACTTTGCGGTGGTCACGAGCACAAAAAGACTCACGATGCTGTTCTCCAGAGTGTTGAAGTACTGATGAGAAAGAACACCAGACAAAACGGTATGAGACCAGTATAAGATAGACCACTCCAGTTAGCACAAGACTAGCAGTCCTCTACAGAGGCACAACATACAGCAAATGTCATTTTCACTCACTGGATCAGAAGTATTAGGGGAGAACAGACAGAAGCCTGTAGAGAGAGAACAGAGCCATACTCACACAGGCACAATAGAACAGAATGGATTATATTCATTTTGAGGTTGTTTATATAAATAATTTAATTTCCACTGTTCAATTGTGCACTGTTTTTGGAGACTCATCAAGGATTTTCATCTAGGATCAATGTCGTTATCAACCTTGAAGAACATACAAAATGGTGTGTGTGTGTGTCTCACCCAGGATGGCAAATATGACCATAAAGAAGAGCAGCAGCAGCAGGATGTCTATAAAAGGGGGAAGGGACTGGAAAATTTGACGCAGGTTTCTGATTGGACAAGAGGATGACAACACACAACAGTTATTCACGCTTTGCAAACAACATTTCTCAGTGACTTAGTAAAAAGAAATGTGTGTGTATACCTTCGCACGGCACCACAGTATCTGCAATCCACCAGGAATATGGGTCTGAGAGCTCTGGTCACACGCAGGTGCGACGTCTGCCGGATCAGAACCACTATGGCCTCCACAAACTGGAGCAGCAACACACACGTCTACACACAGAACAGACCAGGTATCAGACATATAAAATGGTGAAACTACAAAAAAAAATTAAACCAACTGACAGGCGAGAGTTTGTCACTCTTGTGAGTAAAAAAAGGTCACAAGGGGTCCCTCAGGGCACTGCTCTGGGACCATTCTTATTTGTAATCTATACGATAGGGATGTTCCAATTTTTGGGACTGGAGTTTCACTTCTATGCAGATAGGCATTTACCTTCACCATGGTCCTCTTGTGTCTGATGAATGTGTGGAAGCCGAGCCAGCGCAGCTTCATACAGAGTTCAAACGCCACCATAACCAGAGCCAGTAACTCCAGAGTGGCATGGACCTACAGAAACAAAATACAACCTTTAACCTCTAACCCAGCAGCTCCAGAGTGATGTAGACCTGTGTCAGTGTGTGTCAGTGGTAGTATGTGTGTACGCACGTAAACATCCAAGCGTAGTGATGGTACAGCGGGAGCCTCACAGAGTGACAGGACCATCAGTAGGAGTCCTGTTAGCAGCTCCATCATGTAGAACAGGTGGTTGTGAGCAAATAGGTACGCTGCCAGCGCCTTGGGGTTCCGAGGGTGTGTAAAGAACTTATCATTGTTCTCTCCTTCCTATTGACCACACACACACAAATGTACATCTGAATTTTGTTTGATAACATAAGTGTGAAAATATGATATATTTGTTCTACAGCTCTCTACCATTCACCTGAGCTATACCTGTAGCTACTAAAAAAAGGTACAACGTTTAGCACTTAAACTCACATGATCTATCTGTCACATGATGCTGATTAGTCCCTCCATAGCTAGGCTTTCTTACAGTCAGCCACCTGCCCTACACTGCCTCTAAGGTAGTTAGAGGCAGTGTAGGGCAGAGTTACACCTGTTTTTAGGCCTACATTTTTTGCAATAAATACAAAATATAAATATTTTTTGTTGTTGGGTGGCTTGCCTGTTTTGCATGTTATTTTGGCATTAATACGTGTCACATATCAGTTTGCAAACAATGTAAAAAATAACATAATAAATGTCATTGAGTTAATAAAGCCACATACAAACATGGTCTCTTTTTTTGTTTTCTTCAATAAAGGCAGCTCTAAAATGCAGGTGTTGTTAACTCGGAACTGCGAAGTCTTGAACTCACTGAAGTCAAGTTAACTGGGAAGTCGGGAATAAACGAGCTCATCCAACTCTGAATTGTAAATCCGGCCTCTTTCTAGAGCTACGACCTGAAGATCAATGATGTCATCATGATTCGACCCTGTTTTTTTTCAAGTTCCCAGTTTTTTGGGGGGCTTGCCTGTTTTGCATGTTATTTTGGAATTAATACGTGTCACATATCATATATATATATATATATACACACACACACACACACAGTGGGGAGAACAAGTATTTGATACACTGCCGATTTTGCAGGCTTTCCTACTTACAAAGCATGTAGAGGTCTGTCATTTTTAATCATAGGTACACTTCAACTGTGAGAGACGGAATCTTAAACAAAAATCCAGAAAATCACATTGTATGATTAAGTAATTCATTTGCATTTTATTGCATGACATAAGTATTTGATCACCTACCAACCAGTAAGAATTCCGGCTCTCACAGACCTGTTAGTTTTTCTTTAAGAAGCCCTCATGTTCTCCACTCATTACCTGTATTAACTGCACCTGTTTGAACTCGTTACCTGTATAAAAGACACCTGTCCACACACTCAATCAAACAGACTCCAACCTCTCCACAATGGCCAAGACCAGAGAGCTGTGTAAGGACATCAGGGATAAAATTGTAGACCTGCACAAGGCTGGGATGGGCTACAGGACGATAGGCAAGCAGCTTGGTGAGAAGGCAACAACTGTTGGCGCAATTATTAGAAAATTGAAAAAGTTCAAGATGACGGTCAATCACCCTCGGTCTGGGGCTCCATGCAAGATCTCACATCGCGGGGCATCAATGATCATAAGGAAGGTGAGGGATCAGCCCAGAACTACACGGCAGGACCTGGTCAATGACCTGAAGAGAGTTGGGACCACAGTCTCAAAGAAAACCATTAGTAACACACTACGCCGTCATGGACTAAAATCCTGCAGCACACGCAAGGTCCCCCTGCTCAAGCCAGCGCATGTCCAGGCCCGTCTGAAGTTTGCCAATGACCATCTGGATGATCCAGAGGAGGAACGGGAGAAGGTCATGTGGTCTGATGAGACAAAAATAGTACTTTTTGGTCTAAACTCCACTCGCCGTGTTTGGAGGAAGAAGAAGGATGAGTACAACCCCAAGAACACCATCCCAACCGTGAAGCATGGAGGTGGAAACATCATTCTTTGGGGATGCTTTTCTGCAAAGGGGACAGGACGACTGCACCGTATTGAGGGGAGGATGGATGGGGCCATGTATCGCGAGATCTTGGCCAACAACCTCCTTCCCTCAGTAAGAGCATTGAAGATGGGTCGTGTCTGGGTCTTCCAGCATGACAACGACCCGAAACACACAGCCAGGTCAACTAAGGAGTGGCTCCGTAAGAAGCATCTCAAGGTCCTGGAGTGGCCTAGCCAGTCTCCAGACCTGAACCCAATAGAACATCTTTGGAGGGAGCTATAAGTCCGTATTGCCGAGCGACAGCCCCGAAACCTGAAGGATCTGGAGCAGGTCTGTATGGAGGAGTGGGCCAAAATCCCTGCTGCAGTGTGTGCAAACCTGGTCAAGAACTACAGGAAACGTATGATCTCTGTAATTGCAAACAAAGGTTTCTGTACCAAATATTAAGTTCTGGTAAGGTAAGCAGCTTGGTTTGGTTTGAAGAAATCAACTGTGGGAGCAATTATTAGGAAATGAAAGACATACAAGACCACTGATAATCTTCCTTGATTTGGGGCTCCACGCGAGATCTCACCCCGTGGGGTCAAAATGATCACAAGAACGGTGAGCAAAAATCCCACACGGGGGGACCTAGTGAATGACCTGCAGAGAGCTGGGACCAAAGTAACAAAGCCTACCATCAGTAACACACTACGCCGCCAGGGACTCAAATCCTGCAGTGCCAGACGTGTCCCCCTGCTTAAGCCAGTACATGTCCAGGCCCGTCTGAAGTTTGCTAGAGAGCATTTGGATGATCCAGAAGAAGATTGGGAGAATGTCATATGGTCAGATGAAACCAAAATATAATGTTTTGGTAAAAACTCAACTCGTCATGTTTGGAGGACAAAGAATGCTGAGTTGCATCCAAAGAACACCATACCTACTGTGAAGCATGGGGGTGGAAACATCATGCTTTGGGGGTGTTTTTCTGCAA
Source organism: Salvelinus fontinalis (assembly GCF_029448725.1). Lineage (NCBI taxonomy): Eukaryota > Metazoa > Chordata > Actinopteri > Salmoniformes > Salmonidae > Salvelinus > Salvelinus fontinalis. The sequence goes on from NC_074692.1 coordinate 22,799,856, forward strand.
AGGGACCAGGACGACTGATCCGTGTAAAGGAAAGAATGAATGGGGCCATGTATCGTGAGATTTTGAGTGAAAACCTCCTTCCATCAACAAGGGCATTGAAGATGAAACGTGGCTGGGTCTTTCAGCATGACAATGATCCCAAACACACTGCCCGGGCAATGAAGGAGTGGCTTCGTAAGAAGCATTTCAAGGTCCTGGAGTGGCCTAGCCAGTCTCCAGATCTCAACCCCATAGAAAATCTTTGGAGGGAGTTGAAAGTCCGTGTTGCCCAGCAACAGCCCCAAAACATTACTGCTCTAGAGGAGATCTGCATGGAGGAATGGGCCAAAATACCAGCAACAGTGTGTGAAAACCTTGTGAAGACTTACAGAAAACATTTGACCTCTGTCATTGCCAACAAAGGGTATATAACAAAGTATTGAGATAAACTTTTGTTATTGCCCAAATACTTATTTTCCACCATTTTTCTCATTTTGTCTGTCATAGTTGAAGTGTACCTATGATGAAAATTACAGGCCTCTCATCTTTTTAAGTGGGAGAACTTGCACAATTGGTGGCTGACTAAATACTTTTTTGCCCCACTGATATATATATATAAAATTGAGTTAAAATAAAATCATATATATATATAAAATCAAGCAGCATACAAACATGGTCTCTTTTTTATTTTCTTCAGTAAGGCAGCTCCAAAATGCAGGTGTTTCAGCCTAGCTCAGTGAAGCCAGCAGAAAATATGGAGCGTTGCGCCGTGATTGGCTCAGTGTTCTGTCAGTCATGGGAACACCACGTCACCGCCAAGTCTAATGGGAGAGCTGGAAAATTCTAGCCCCTCGGGTGCTGCCATAGAGTTACATTGCAATAGAGGAAAGCTGTATTGCATGTTCAATAATGTGCTGGTTCTCATACCACTGCTGCCATTTCATGGCATTTGAGAACATGTTTGAAACTCGCAAACTGAATCGAGAAATAAGCTAATCAACTGCGTCTGCAGCAGACGTGATACCCTCTGTGATGGCATTGAAACGCATTAAAACTTACAAAAGTACTCAAGGCTGTGAACAAACGATTCGGTGGTATTCTCTCAGCCTCTTTACTGTGTTGCCACCATGCTCGATGTTAGGTACAAGGACCGCTACTTCGATGCAGACAAGAAACAGGGTTTACGTGAAATGTTTCATACACAGCTGGACAAGATGGAAATTGACACAGTGACAGTGCGCACCGAGGACGAGGCCACGGACAGACAGAGCTGAAACTTCACTGCTTGACATGTATGATGAAATCCTGGTTGAATGAAACGACTGAACAAATGAACAACGAGACAGCACAGCGAGTAAGTGAAAGAAATAGGTTTTGGTTATGTTTTACTGGTAATGGGGACATACGGATAAGCCAAGAAAATAACTTGTTGGTCAATGTGGTGTGTGTGTAACCTTTATTTAACTAGGCAAGTCAGTTAAGAACAAATTCCTATTTACAATGACGACGTACCCCGGACGAACCCGGACGACACTGGGCCAATTGTTTGCCACCCTATGGGACTCCCAATCACGACCGGATGTGATACAGACTGGATTCGAACCAGGAACTGTAGTGACGCCTCTTGCACTGAGATACAGTGCCTTAGACCACTGCATCCACGTGTGTGTGTGTTAACTACACTGCTCAAAAAAATAAAGGGAACAGTTAAACAACACAATGTAACTCTAAGTCAATCACACTTCTGTGAAATAAAACTGTCCACTTAGGAAGCAACACTGATTGACAATAAATTTCACATGCTGTTGTGCAAATGGAATAGAAAAAAGGTGGAAATTATAGGCAATTAGTAAGACACCCCCAAAAAAGGAATGGTTCTGCAGGTGGTGACCACACACCACTTCTCAGTTCCTATGCTTCCTGGCTGATGTTTTGGTCACTTTTGAATGCTGGCGGTGCTTTCACTCTAGTGGTAGCATGAGACGGAGTCTACAACCCATACAAGTGGCTCAGGTAGTGCAGTTCATCCAGGATGGCACATCAATGCGAGCTGTGGCAAAAATGTTGTTGTGTCTGTCAGCGTAGTGTCCAGAGCATGGAGCCGCTACCAGGAGACAGGCCAGTACATCAGGAGACGTGGAGGAGGCCGTAGGAGGGCAACAACCCAGCAGCAGGACCGCTACCTCCGCCTTTGTGCAAGGAGGTGCACTGCCAGAGCCCTGCAAAATGACCTCCAGCAGGCCACAAATGTGCATGTGTCTGCTCAAACGGTCAGAAACAGACTCCATGAGGGTGGTATGAGGGCCCGACGTCCACAGGTGGGGGTTGTGCTTACAGCCCAACACCGTGCAGGACGTTTGGCATTTGCCAGAGAACACCAAGATTGGCAAATTCGCCACTGGCGCCCTGTGCTCTTCACAGATGAAAGCAGGTTCACACTGAGCACATGAGCACATGTGACAGACGTGACAGAGTCTGGAGACGCCGTGGAGAACGTTCTGCTGCCTGCAACATCCTCCAGCATGACCGGTTTGGCGGTGGGTCAGTCATGGTGTGGGGTGGCATTTCTTTGTGGGGCCGCACAGCCCTCCATGTGCTCGCCAGAGGTAGCCTGACTGCCATTAGGTACCGAGATGAGATCCTCAGACCCCTTGTGAGACCATATGCTGACACATGCACATTTGTGGCCTGCTGGAGGTCATTTTGCAGGGCTCTGGCAGTGCACCTCCTTGCACAAAGGCGGAGGTAGCGGTCCTGCTGCTGGGTTGTTGCCCTCCTACGGCCTCCTCCACGTCTCCTGATGTACTGGCCTGTCTCCTGGTAGCGCCTCCATGCTCTGGACACTACGCTGACAGACACAACAAACCTTTTTGCCACAGCTCGCATTGATGTGCCATCCTGGATGAACTGCACTATCTGAGCCACTTGTGTGGGTTGTAGACTCCGTCTCATGCTACCACTAGAGTGAAAGCACCGCCAGTATTCAAAAGTGACCAAAACATCAGCCAGGAAGCATAGGAACTGAGAAGTGGTGTGTGGTCACCACCTGCAGAACCATTCCTTTTTTGGGGGTGTCTTACTAATTGCCTATAATTTCCACCTTTTGTCTATTCCATTTGCACAACAGCATGTGAAATTTATTGTCAATCAGTGTTGCTTCCTGAGTGGACAGTTTGATTTCACAGAAGCGTGATTGACTTGGAGTTACATTGTGTTGTTTAAGTGTTCCCTTTATTTTTTTGAGCAGTGTATTTAGCTGCACTAGAACGCTTAAAAAGGCAGCTAGAATTTAAAATAGCGGTATCGGCCCAAAAATGTCTTATCGGTGCATCCCTACTCAAGACAACTTGGAAGTCAGGAATAAACAAGCTCTGACTGGGAAAATACGTTTTGAACGGTCATCCAATTCTGAATTGTAAATCCATCCAATTCTGAATTGTAAATCCGGCCTCTTCCTAGAGCTACGACCTGAAGATCAATGAAGTCATCATGATTTGTTCCCAGTTGTTTTGAAAGCACCATAAATAAAGAGAATGACAGACATTGATGATAAAATTTGCCCATGAAAAAGACTGCCGCGCCACCCTCCTGTTCAAGTGAGCACAGCACAACAAGGTGAGTCCAAAATGTATTGTATGCTGCTGCATAAATGATGTAACATGTAACAGGGAGATATGTATACTGTAGCTAAGAAAGTAATAATAAGTGTATGTTGTGTAATAAGCTGTTAGTAGCCCATGTACCTCACCCTAATAATTTGGTCTATTTATCCGCTTGTTCCCTTATGCCATAGTTTGTACATCACAATTGTCATTAGAAACCACATTCGTTGAAGCAAGTCAGTCATATCAGCTGTGTTTTTTTAAAAGGCAGTAAATGAGGCTGAATTAACTGTTTCGCTGCCAGACAAGGCTCCGCTGATAGCCTGGTGTAGCAGTGAGAAGATGTTGGGACTGATGCTGGGACAGCTTTATGTAGGCCATTGGTAGGCAGTGTTTGTCACCGTTATAGTGCAGGTAGTGCTCACTAGATTCGTGTTGTAGATGCTACAGTGTGTGCAGCTGTTGAATCTGCAGACGTGTTGCTGTGCGTTTTGTTGCTGTGCGTTTTGCTGCCAACTTTACTTTACTTTGCTAGCTGACAACTTTACGTTTTTTGTTTTGTTTCTGTTTTTAATTACCGTTTATATTTTTAGTTTTTCCATCGCAACTTTTTTCCCTCATTCAACTTTTTCACTCCGGACGCTTTATCTGGACATGGTTCGTCAACACCTTCAACAGCCGAAGCTAAGTAGTAACATTAACATGATGTCTTCTAATTGCAGTCGCTGTACTCATAATATACAGGAGAACGATCGCCTTACGGCGAAAATAGCTGTGCTGCAAGCCCAGCTTCAGACGCAATCGTTAGGCAAGGGTAATTTCAGTGTAGGAAAGGAAGAAACAGCGTCTGTGCCACCAGTAAGTACAGATAGTAACGTTAGTATAAATCCCCCCGCACAGTCCCCGCAGCCGGACAACTTTCTCATGGCTTCTGGAGGGAAATGCTGTTGGAATGCTCAACCGGTGTCGCTCATTCAGCCGACAGAAACTTTCAACCGGTTTTCCCCATTATGTAGCGAGTCGGAGTCTGAGTCTGAGTCTTCTCTTGTCTCTACTCCTCCCGTTACGGGGTCTGAGACGCCGAAGGCTCCCACCGTTAGCTCTGACAAATTGAAAACCCTAGTCATTGGCGACTCCATTACCCGCAGTATTAGACTTAAAACGAATCACCCAGCGATCATACACTGTTTACCAGGGGGCAGGGCTACCGACGTTAAGGCTAATCTTAAGATGGTGCTGGCTAAAGCTAAATCTGGCGAGTGTAGAGAGTATAGAGATATTGTTATCCACGTCGGCACCAACGATGTTAGGATGAAACAGTCAGAGGTCACCAAGTGCAACATAGCTTCAGCGTGTAAATCAGCTAGAAAGATGTCGGCATCGAGTAATTGTCTCTGGTCCCCTCCCAGTTAGGGGGAGTGACGAGCTCTACAGCAGAGTCTCAGCACTCAATCGCTGGTTGAAAACTGTTTTCTGCCCCTCCCAAAAGATAGAATTTGTAGATAATTGGCCCTCTTTCTGGGACTCACCCACAAACAGGACCAAGCCTGACCTGCTAAGGAGTGACGGACTCCATCCTACCTGGAGGGGTGCTCTCATCTTATCTACCAACATAGATAGGGCTCTAACTCCTTTAGCCCCACAATGAAATAGGGTGCAGGCCAGGCAGCAGGCTGTTAGCCAACCTGCCAGCTTAGTGGAGTCTGCCAATAGCACAGTCAGTGTAGTCAGCTCAGCCATACCCATTGAGACTGTGTCTGTGCCTCGACCTAGGTTGGGCAAAACTAAACATGGCGGTGTTCGCCTTAGCAATCTTATTAGGATAAAGACCTCCTCCATTCCTGCCATTATTGAAAGAGATCGTGATACCTCACATCTCAAAATAGGGTTACTTAATGTTAGATCCCTCACTTCAAAGGCAGTCATAGTCAATGAACTAATCACTGATCATAATCTTGATGTGATTGGCCTGACTGAAACATGGCTTAAGCCTGATGAATTTACTGTGTTAAATGAGGCCTCACCTCCTGGTTACACTAGTGACCATATCCCCCGTGCATCCCGCAAAGGCGGAGGTGTTGCTAACATCTACGATAGCAAATTTCAATTTACAAAAAAAAAAATGGCGTTTTCGTCTTTTGAGCTTCTAGTCATGAAATCTATGCAGCCTACTCAATCACTTTTTATAGCTACTGTTTACAGGCCTCCTGGGCCATATACAGCGTTCCTCTCTGAGTTTCCTGAATTCCTATCAGACCTTGTAGTCATAGCAGATCATATTCTAATTTTTGGTGATTTTAATATTCACATGGAGAAGTCCACAGACCCACTCCAAAAGTCTTTCGGAGCCATCAGACTCAGTGGGTTTTGTCCAACATGTCTCTGGACCTACTCACTGCCACAGTCATACTCTGGACCTAGTTTTGTCCCATGGAATAAATGTTGTAGATCTTAATGTTTTTCCACATAATCCTGGACTATCGGACCACCATTTTATTACGTTTGCAATCGCAACAAATAATCTGCTCAGACCCCAACCAAGGAGCATCAAAAGTCGTGCTATAAATTCTCAGACAACACAAAAATTCCTTGATGCCCTTCCAGACTCCTTCTGCCTACCCAAGGACGTCAGAGGACAAAAATCAGTTAACCACTTAACTGAGGAACTCAATTTAACCTTGCGCAATACCCTAGATGCAGTTGCACCCCTAAAAACGAAAAACATTTGTCATAAGAAACTAGCTCCCTGGTATACAGAAAATACCCGAGCTTTGAAGCAAGCTTCCAGGAAATTGGAACGGAAATGGCGCCACACAAAACTGGAAGTCTTCCGACTAGCTTGGAAAGACAGTACCGTGCAGTACCGAAGAGCCCTCACTGCTGCTCGATCATCCTACTTTTCCAACTTAATCGAGGAAAATAAGAACAATCCAAAATTTATTTTTGATACTGTTGCAAAGCTAACTAAAAAGCAGCATTCCCCAAGAGAGGATGGCTTTCACTTCAGCAGTAATAAATTCATGAACTTCTTTGAGGAAAAGATCATGACCATTAGAAAGCAAATTACGGACTCCTCTTTGAATCTGCGTATTCCTCCAGGGCTTAGCTGTCCTGGATCTGCACAGCTCTGCGAGGGCCTGGGATCGGGAGAGACACTTAAGTGTTTTAGTACTATATCTCTTGACACAATGATGAAAATAATCATGGCCTCTAAACCTTCAAGCTGCATACTGGATCCTATTCCTACTAAACTGCTGAAGGAGCTGCTTCCTGTGCTTGGCCCTCCTATGTTGAACATAATAAACAGCTCTCTATCCACCGGATGTGTACCAAACTCACTAAAAGTGGCAGTGATAAAGCCTCTCTTGAAAAAGCCAAACCTTGACCCGGAAAATATAAAAAACTATCGGCCTATATCGAATCTTCCATTCCTCTCAAAAATTTTAGAAAAAGCTGTTGCGCAGCAACTCACTGCCTTTCTGAAGACAAACAATGTATACGAAATGCTTCAGTCTGGTTTTAGACCCCATCATAGCACTGAGACTGCACTTGTGAAGGTGGTAAATGACCTTTTAATGGCGTCAGACCGAGGCTCTGCATCTGTCCTCGTGCTACTAGACCTTAGTGCTGCCTTTGACACCATCGATCACCACATTCTTTTGGAGAGACTGGAAACCCAAATTGGTCTACACGGACAAGTTCTGGCCTGGTTTAGATCTTACCTGTCGGAAAGATATCAGTTTGTCTCTGTGAATGGTCTGTCCTCTGACAAATCAACTGTACATTTCGGTGTTCCTCAAGGTTCCGTTTTAGGACCACTATTGTTTTCACTATATATTTTACCTCTTGGGGATGTTATTCGAAAACATAATGTTAACTTTCACTGCTATGCGGATGACACACAGCTGTACATTTCAATGAAACATGGTGAAGCCCCAAAATTGCCCTCGCTAGAAGCCTGTGTTTCAGACATAAGGAAGTGGATGGCTGAAAACTTTCTACTTTTAAACTCGGACAAAACAGAGATGCTTGTTCTAGGTCCCAAGAAACAAAGAGATATTCTGTTAAATCTGACAATTCATCTTGATGGTTGTAAAGTCGTCTCAAATAAAACTGTGAAGGACCTCGGCGTTACTCTTGACCCTGATCTCTCTTTTGACGAACATATCAAGACTGTTTCAAGGACAGCTTTTTTCCATCTACGTAACATTGCAAAAATCAGAAATTTTCTGTCCAAAAATGATGCAGAAAAATTAATCCATGCATTTGTTACTTCTAGGTTAGACTACTGCAATGCTCTACTTTCCGGCTACCCGGATAAAGCACTAAATAAACTTCAGTTAGTGCTAAATACGGCTGCTAGAATCCTGACTAGAACCAAGAAATTTGATCATATTACTCCAGTGCTAGCTTCCCTACACTGGCTTCCCGTTAAGGCAAGGGCTGATTTCAAGGTTTTACTGTTAACCTATAAAGCGTTACATGGGCTTGCTCCTACCTATCTTTCCGAGTTGGTCCTGCCGTACATACCTACACGTACGCTACGGTCACAAGACGCAGGCCTCCTAATTGTCCCTAAAATTTCTAAGCAAACAGCTGGAGGCAGGGCTTTCTCCTATAGATCTCCATTTTTATGGAACAGTCTGCCTACCCATGTGAGAGACGCAGACTCGGTCTCAACCTTTAAGTCTTTACTGAAGACTTATCTCTTCAGTAGGTCATATGATTGAGTGTAGTCTGGCCCAGGAGTGTGAAGGTGAACGGAAAGGCTCTGGAGCAACGAACCGCCCTTGCTGTCTCTCCAGGGCCGGTTCCCCTCTCTCCACTGGGATTCTCTGCCTCTAACCCTGTTACTGGGGCTGAGTCACTGGCTTGCTGGTGCTCTTTCATGCCGTCCCTAGGAGGGGTGCGTCACTTGAGTGGGTTGAGTTACTGACGTGAACTTCCTGTCTGGGTTGGCGCCCCCCCTTGGTTGTGCTGTGGTGGAGACCTTTGTGGGCTATACTCGGCCTTGTCTCAGGATTGTAAGTTGGTGGTTGAGGATATCCCTCTAGTGGTGTGGGGGCTGTGCTTTGGCAGAGTGGGTGGGGTTATATCCTTCCTGTTTGGCCCTGTCCGGGGGTTTCTTCGGATGGGGCCACAGTGTCTCCTGACCGCTCCTGTCTCAGCCTCCAGTATTTATGCTGCAGTAGTTTATGTGTCGGGGGGCTAGGGTCAGTTGGTTATACCTGGAGAACTTCTCCTGTCTTATCCAGTGTCCTGTGTGAATTTAAGTATGCTCTCTCTAATTCTCTCGTTCTCTCTGAGAACCTGAGCCCTAGGACCATACGTCAGGACTAGCGGGCATGCTGACACCTTGCTGTCCCCAGTCCGCCCGGCCTTGCTGCTATTCCAGTTTCAACTGTTTCTGCCTGCGGTTACGAAACCCCTACCTGTCCCAGACCTGCTGTTTTCAACTCTTAATGATCGGCTATGAAAAGCCAACTGAGATTTATTCTTGATTATTATTTGACCATGCTTGTCATTTATGAACATTTTGAAAATCTTGGCTCTCTAATTTTCTCCTTCTCTCTTTCTCTCGGAGGACCTGAGCCCTAGGACCATACGTCGGGACTACCGGCCGTGGTGACTCCTTGCTGCCCCCAGTCCGCCTGGCCTTGCTGCTATTCCAGTTTCAACTCTTCTGCCTGCGGTTATGGAACCCCTACCGGTCCCAGACCTGCTGTTTTCAACTCTTAATGATCGGCTATGAAAAGCCAACTGAGATTTATTCCTGATTATTATTTGACCATGCTTGTCATTTATGAACATTTTTGAACATCTTGGCATAGTTCTGTTATAATCTCCACCCGGCACAGCCAGAAGAGGACTGGCCACCCCTCATAGCCTGGTTCCTCTCTAGGTTTCTTCCTAGGTTTTGGCCTTTCTAGGGAGTTTTTCCTAGCCACCGTGCTTCTACACCTGCATTCTAGCTGTTTGGGGTTTTAGGCTGGGTTTCTGTACAGCACTTCGAGATATTATCTGATGTACGAAGGGCTATATAAAATAAAATTGATTGATTGATTGAGGTAATGTATTGTTTAGTGTTGTGGCTTTGCTGGCATGCATTGCGCGCGCGCGCGCGCGCCCCCCCCCCCCCCCACCAATATTTACATACCAAAATCGCCACTGGTTAGAGGTTATGGACAAATTACACTCACTGGCCAGTTGATTAGGTAAAAAAATGTATCACTGGTCATTGAAAGGCTGGTCATGGTTCACATCAACACCATCATCCCAGAAACCCTAGACCCACTCCAATTTGCATACCGCCTTACCAGATCCAGAGATGATGCAATCTCTTTTGCACTCCACACTACCCTTTCCCACCTGGACAAAAATAACACTTGTGAGAATGCTATTCCTTGACTAGAGCTCAGCGTTCAACAACATAGTGCCCTCAAAGCTCATCACTTAGCTAAGGACCCTGGGACGAAACACCTCCCTCTGCAACTGGATCCTGGACTTCCTGACAGGCCGTCCCCAGGTGGTAAGGGTAGGTAACAACAGATCTGCCACGCTGATCCTCAACACAGGGTCCCTCAGGGCTGCATGCTCAGTCCCCTCCTGTCTCCCTGTTCAACCATGACTGCATGACCAAGCACAACTCCAACACCATCATTAAGTTTGCCGACGACACAACAGTGTAAGTGAAAGATGAGACAGCCTATAGGGAGGTCAGAGAACTAGCAGTGTGGTACCATAACAACCTCTCCCTCAATGGGATCAAGACAAAGGAGATTATTGTGGACTACAGGAAAAGGAGGACCGAGCACGCCCTCATTCTCATCGACGGGGCTGTAGTGGAGCAGGTAGAGAGCTTCAAGTTCCTTGGTGTCCACATCACCAACAAACTATCATGGTCCAAACACACCAAGACAGTTGTGAAGAGGGCATGACAAAACCTAATCCCCCTCAGGAGACTGAAAAGATTTGGCATGGGTCCTCAGATCCTCAAAACTTTATACAGCTGCACCAGAGAGAGCATCCTGATTGGTTGCATCACCGCCTGGTATGGCAACTGTTCAGCCTCCGACCCAAGGCACTACAGAGGGTAGTGCATACGGCCCAGAACATCACTGGGGCAAAGCTTCCTGCCATCCAGGACTTCTATACCAGGCAGTGTCAAAAAAAGGCCCCAAAAAATTGCCAAAGACTCCAGTCACCCTAGTCATAGAATGTTCTCTCTGCTTCCACACGGCAAACGGTACCGGAGTGCCAAGTCTAGGTCCAAAAGGCTTCTTAACAGCTTCAACCCCCAAGCCATAAGACTCCTGAACAGCTAATCAAATGGCTACCCAAACTATTTGCATTTCTCCCCCACCCCCATTTTTACCCTGCTGCTACTCTCTGTTTATTATCCATGCATAGTCACTTTACCTCTACCTACATGTACAGTACCAGTCAACATTTTGGACACACCTACTCATTCAAGGGTTTTTATTTATTTTACTATTTTCTACATCGTAGAATAATAGTGAACACATCAAAACTATGAAATAACACATATGGAATCATGTAGTAACCAAAAAAGTGTTAAACAAATCTAAATACATTTTATATTTGAGATTCTTCAAAGTAGCCACCCTTTGCCTTGAGAGTTTTGCACACTCTTGACATTCTCTCAACCAGCTTCTCCTGGAATGCTTTTCCAAAAGTCTTGAAGGAGTTCCCACATATGCTGAGCACTTGTTGGCGTCACGTGTGCTCCCTCTCCGGCCTCTAGGTCACCAGACTGCTCGTTATGGCGCACACCTGTCACCATCATTACGTGCACCTGTGCGTCATCAGACTCACCTGGACTCCATCACTTCCCTGATTACCTTCCCTATATATGTCACTCCCTTTGGTTCTTTCCCCAGGCGTTATTGTTTCTGTGCGTTGTTCGTGTTTCCTATTTTTGTATTATGTTGTGTTTATTTATTAAAACACTCACTCCCTGAACATACTTCCCGACTCTCAGCGCACATTGTTACAGTTGGCTGCTTTTCCTTCACTCTGCGGTCTAACTCATCCCAAACCATCTCAATTGGGTTGAGGTCGGGTGATTGTGGAGGCCAGGTCATTTTATGCAGCACTCCATCACACTTTTTCTTGGTCAAATAGCCCTTACACAGCCTGGAGGTGTTTTGGGTTATTGTCCTTTTGAAAAACAAATGATAGTTCCACTAAGCGCAAACCAGATGGGATGGCGTATCGCTGCAGAATGCTGTGGTAGCCATGCTGGTTAAGTGTGCCTTGAATTCTAAATAAATCACTTACAGCGTCACCAGCCAAGCACACCCGCACCATCAAACCTCCTCCTCCTCCATGCTTCACAGTAGGAACTACACATGCAGAGATCATACGTTCACCTACTCTGCGTCTCACAAAGACACGGCAGTTGGAACCAAAAATCTCAAATTTGAACTCATCAGACCAAAGGACACATTTCCATTGGTCTAATGTCCATTGCTCGTGTCTCTTGGCCCAAGCAACTCTTATTATTGGTGTCCTTTAGTAGTGGTTTCTTTGTTGCAAATTGACCATGAAAGCCTGATTCACGCGGTCTCCTCTGAACTGTTGATGTTGAGATGTGTCTGTTACTTGAACTCTGAAGCATTTATTTGGGCTGCAATTTCTGAGGCTGGTATCCATAATGAACTTATCCTCTGCAGCACAGGCATCTCTGGGTTTTCCTTTCCTGTGGCGGTCCTCATGAGAGCCAGTTTCATCATAGCGCTTGATGGTTTTTGCGACTACACTTGAAGAAACTATCAAAATTATAAAATATGGAATATATTTTCATTCGTTTAACACTTTTTTGGTTACCATATGATTCCATGTATTATTTCATAGTTTGATGTCTTCACTATTATTCTACAATGTAGAAAATACTACAAATAATGAAAAACGCTAGAATGAGTAGGTGTGTCCAAATGTTGACTGGTACTATACATATTATGCCCCAAAGAATTAAGGCTGTTCTGGAGGCAAAGGGGATTCCCGGTACTAGATGTGTGTATCTAATAAACTGTCCGGTGAGTGTATAACTACGCCGTAATATTATGATGTAGCTAATCATTACTATCAAAATGTAAGTAAATACCAAGTAAGTATCGTGTGTGTGCGTGGGGGGTACCTGTAGATAGATCGCTGCTTCCTGGTAGTTCATCTCCCAGCTTTGTTGAAGTGAGGCATTGTGTGATCTGTAGTTTGGTGGTGGCCCCGGTGTTGGTATCACCTGGTTATTCACAATGTCATACCCCCCTCCTCCATCTACACAGTAGAAAAAAACAACATTAATACAAATTTGTAAAGAGCCTCCAAAACCTGACAAAGAGTAATTTAGTGGTTTCGTTCACTGTACTGCATTTTCACAACATATTCCCCCCACATACTTTTCAGGGAATAAGAATTGATTCCCATTCAAAATCCTATTTTCCCTAACATAGAATAGCCAAGTGCGAACTGGCAAAATGTCCTCACTTCACTGAATTTGAGTTGGTTTAGTATTCTTGTGAGGGCTTCTGGTACTCACAAGTATTGTGAAATGTATACACACACACACACACACACACACACAGTCTAGCCCGCTGCAGAATGAGGAGATGAGGGCTGGACTCTCCTCCAGGGTCAACTCAACACTGTTGTCATGGATACCAGCAGTCTCCACCAGCACGGACGAACACTCCATGGCTATAATGGCCTCCACTGGTCCAGGACTGTGAGTCTTTGTTCGGGTACGTGTGTTTGAACGTAGTCCCCTAAAGCAGTGTGTGTGTGTGTGTGTGTGTGTGTGTGTGTGTGTGTGTCATTCACAGTCCACAGGTCCAGCGTTCACACACCTCCAAGGACACGCAGGGGCTAACATGCTATTGCACATGGATGCCGCCAGAGAGACAATGTAAAAAAAGATCCCTCACAGGGATCAGGCAGAGAGGTCCTCCACAGTTTAGAAACTGATCCTGAAATCTTCACCAACTCCGCTCTTCACCAACGTTAGCTTGAGGAATGTCCTTCAAGTCCTAGACAGGAAGTGAGGTCACCTCCTGATGGTGAGAGACACCAGACTGAGAATGAAGAACGTCCTAGTTAGATCAGTGTGATGTCTGGTCTGGCTGTATGGAGCCTTAGCAGGCTGAGGGGAAACTAAGCTATGGTCTTCAACTTACCCTAAGTACTTACAATATGAGTTCAGTCTCTGACACCATGATAGATATAATCCTTAAATCAACCCAACTCTTAATCCAACTAAGTCATACTTGCTAAAGATAATATACATCCAGTTCACCACTGACCATTAAAAGACTGATCTATAAACAGATTTTCAAAAGTTCCTCAAAATCAAGCCGTAAAAATAAAATCTTAGTAGATGCGTAGTAGATGTGTCTCTGTCCTCTCCTTAGGAATTACAGACAGACATCTGTGATCACTGGATCTGAGTGCCAAGTAGGCAGGGCTCACAGAGATTATGCCAGCCAGCTGTCCAGTAGTCAGTCAATCAGTCAGCCGGATCCTGCACATGGAGGCCTCTGCTGGTGCTCTGACATTAGCGTGTTCTGAGCTCAGTCTGGTGCTGTGTAGAGATCAAACTCCAGTTCAGTGATAATCCTAGGTGAGGCTCCTGTTCTCTCAGGCCTCTGAAGTGGCCTAGTATATGCTGTTATCCTGACAGCACTGTGTCTGTGGGTAAAGTCCCAGCCACTCATTTGTTTTTCAGAGAAATAAAATGTTGGAGCTCCTGTCAACAACTCACTGAGTTCAGGCCCCGTGTCTGCCTATGGCTCCCCATGCCCATACAAACACACACAGGGCAGTTCTGGTCAGTCCTCCGGGCTAACAGGAAAATACTACAGAAATCCTCTTTGCTCCATGGTGGCTCCTCCAAGCGGTCTAAATCACAACAACAAAGTCAGCAGCTGAATCATGTCCTGTCGTGAGCCAGAGCCTGAGTGAAGGTCTGCTCCAGGCTGTGTGTTTTAGAGCAGGCCTTCCTTTGCTGTGTCCTGCTCTCCGCCACCTGTGGAACAATCTTCGCCTCCCCTTCTTCTCCCAGGCCTCAGGGAAGTCACTGCTCTGCCCGCTCCAGATATCCTGGAAAAACACCCGTACTTTTCCTGTCCACTTCCAAAGGAGGGGAAACCGAGAGCTCACTCTCTCTCTCACACACACACACACACACACACACACATTCTCTCTCTCTGGCCCACAGAACCAGAGAGGGCCGGGGGGGCTTAGAAAGACACACACTGCCCTGCGTGTGCTTCGGGAGGGGGGCAGCGGGGCGCAGGGGGCCACTCTGCTGAGGCTGCAGTTTCCTGCATGTATCAGAGGCAGTTTGCAGTGTGTGAGAGGTACAAAGAATACAGGATTACTGAAGTGGAGACACACAACACACACGTGATCTCTGGGTTATGGGGAGACCTCTTTCTTTTAATTTAAAGCGAAAGAGCAGTGAGCCAGCGCTCCCCAACTACCATACCCGCTAACAACAAAACCTTCCTCAGCCAAACCCTATTGTCAGCCTGCAGAGGAGCTGCCTCTCTGGTGAGTCTCTATGGAAGGGTTACACCCTCTTATCTTCAACGACAGTGGCTGTTAAAGTAGAAGATACATTTGTTTCTGTACTCCTTTGTTCATTCATTTTTCCACATTAGATTAATTTGGCAGTGGTTCTTTGCAGAAGTTGTTTGGTGTGGTCATAAGAGGTATCACGTGATCAATTGATACATCTCTTGAACAGATTATATAGCCTGTTTTTTTATTGCACTATTTAGAGAAATGCCGAAAATCTTAACATGAATTCCTAAAAGCTGTTCTTTCAAGTTTGAAAACAGACTTTCGTAGAACCTAATTCACTCATAACCTATTCATCATAAACTACTAGACCAGTAAACAAAGAACAATGAAGTAATAAAAAGTCCTTGAAGTTCAGAAAGTTCAGGACATTTGTAAACACTTATTGAATCATCATGATAGTTGAGTTATCAATGTCAATAAACAACCAACAAACCCCAAACAGGCCAGGTCACCAAGACAATACACTCATATTTTTTCCGCAGGCCTAATCTGATCTATGTGGAACATTAGAAAGAATAGAATTAGAGGACCTAACGGAAAAGTATGCATGTTAGCTAATGAGCATCATTATGATGACTCCACAAAAATTACAAACCGATCAAAGGCAAAACCTAAAAAGTATGATACCCATTATGAAGAGGCTGTGCTAAATGTAATTTCAATGTCATTGGCTGCAGTCACTCTTGTTATCTAGCTAGATGGGTCAGCTATCCTTGCTAGCTACCTACGCAGTAAAATGGGGATGTCAACAAAAACTTACTCTCGTCTCCCCTCTCTGTCTCCTCACTCAACAGACCGCTGTTCGCATCATCCCAGGTCAGGATGAGGGGCACGTCATCATCGGTATCCTCCATTCTCCCGGCCGTAGAGATTAAATCCACAAGGGAAAGCAATTTAGTTAGCTAGTAAAACTACAAAAAGTCCCAGCTACCTACCGTTAGTATCTGATAATTCCTTCTAGCTAGGCTAGCCTTAGTTACTGGCTAACGCTATGGTCAAAATATACACGCCATACCTAGTTAGCTAGCTTCTGTCTTTTAGCTAGCTATCTTCAGATAACGTTAGCATATTGACACATTTAGCTAGCTAGTTAGCTAACTGGATAACTAACTTTCCAGGTAACTAACGTTAACTCCACTAAACTAGGATTGACGACTGTTGATGGAGTTATGTAAACCATGACACTTAAGCATTGTATTGGCACCACCATCGACTAAGTTTCGTATCCAAAGTCAAACTAAATAAGAAATATTTTCAAATACTAATTTATGCGAGCTGCATCTCGTCATCAACACAAAAAGTACTTCCGGTTCACGGAATTTCTGAAATGCTCAAATTAAAAGTCCCCGGTGTGAGGTAGTGAACGTTATTAATAATAAGGGTTTCATGTAGAAAAATCTGATCTCTGAAATGAAAATGGATGGACCTCCCTATTTTACCAAAACTCTCCCTATCATTAGTGACTTTAAATAACGCCACTTTAATAATGTTTATATATACTACATCACTCATCTCATTTATATATAGTGCTCTATACCATCTACTTTATCTTGCCTATGCCGCACGGCCATCCATATATTTATATGTACATATTCTTATTCATCCCTTACATTTGTGTGTATAAGGTAGTTGTTGTGAATTTGTTAGATTACTTGTTAGATATTACTGCATTGTCGGGAACTAGAAGCACAAGCATTTCGCTACACTCGCATTAACATATGCTAACCATGTATATGTGACAAATAAAATTTGATTTGAACGCCTGAATTTTTTATTGTTGTTAATAATAAACAAAGTCGGTGGCAAGTGTTTCCCTGAAAGCTGTCTGGGTTTAAACATATTCTATTGTACATAAAGTCAATAGCTTAATTAGGCTAATTGGTAGTGACATAATTAGATTACTTCCCAAGCAAAGTCAAAATCTGAATGTCAAAGAAACGAAGCAATGATATCCCCATATGCATCGGAGTCACTTATTTTACAGCATAAAGCGCTGTTATAGATGACTTTATAAAATCGGATCCGTTTTATTTTCTTCAAAATCTTAAACTAGGCCTATGCCTTTTGCCATTTTCTCCAATAAAAGATTGACCTGTGGCATACCCTCTCATCCCCCCTCAATTTGAGTCTTGGTTTGAACTTAACAACTCTTCACTGACACAGAGGTAGGCTATTTAAAATAAAGAAATTGAAATGAATTATGCCTACTTGATTTTGCCTACTTTCAGCACCATGAGCTGTCCATTTCCGATTGATTTTGCCGCAGCTGCTGCTTCAAGTTCCAGCACCACAATGTAAATTACTCGAATCTGGTTTATTGTTAGGTCAATAACTCCAATAAATACATAATGGGCAAGAAGCATATTGTTTTTAGTAAAATCACTTATAGTAGTAGCAAGCTATCAAAGTTGTCCTCCGTTCCTCCTCATCTTCGCGCTCTCCTCAAACTGAACAGAACATAGGCTATAGGCTCGTACGCACGCAAGACAATGCATTTTTGGGGGCTAGACCTAATCAACAATTATTTTTGGAAGAAACCTTGGACTCTCCTCCTGAACTGCCACCGTAGCCCTACACAGCACAACAATTGGTTAAGCAGCACTCAAAAAAAAATGTTGATCAACATCCCAGCAGCTATCTTAGAAATATAACTTTGTTCTGTGCTTCTCATAGCACGCACTTCGTAGCCTATAGATTATGGATCATTTGATTTGAGACCACGCTAAATTGCCTAAATGCGCACTTGATATTGCATGCCCAGTGGAGAATAAGAGATGGCACAAATCAATATAGCCTAATAAGCAATTCATTAAAAAAATATAAATATTGACATTTAATCAACTACAAATTACATTACCCTCCTCTGGACTCGATTTTAAAAATACATCTATATACAGTAAGTATGTGGACACCCCTTTAAATGAGTGGATTCGTCTATTTCAGCCACACCGTTGCTGACAGGTGTATAAAATCGAATACACAGCATTGCAATCTCCATGGAAAAAACATTAGCAGTAGAATGTCCTTACTGAAGAGCTCAGTGACTTTCAACGTGGCACCTTTATAGGATGCCACCTTTCCAACAAGTCAGTTAAATTTATGCCCTGCTAGAGTTGCCCCGGTCAACTGTAAGTGCTGTTATTGTGAAGTGGAAAAAAATCTAGGAGCAACAAAGGCTCAGCGCAAAAAAATGGTCTGTCCTCGGTTGCAGCACTCACTACCGAGTTCCAAACTGCCTCTGGAAGCAGCTTCAGCACAATAACTGTTCCTCAGGGACTTCATGAAATGGCTTTCCATGGCCAAGCAGCCGCACACAAGCCTAAGATCACCATGCACAATGCCAAGCATGGAGTGGTGTAAAGTTTGCCGCCATTGGACTCTGGAGAAGTGGAAACACGTTCTCTGGAGTGATGAATCACAGTTCACCATACGGCAGTCCGATGGACAAATCTGGGTTTGGTTGATGCCAGGAGAACGCTACCTGGAACAATAGTTGGGGCTGTTTCTCATGGTTCGGGCGACCGTTAGTTCCAATGAAGGAAAATGTTAACGCTACAGCATGAAATGACATTCTAGACGATTCTGTACTTCCAACTTGGTGGCAACAGTTTGGGGAAGGCCGTTTCCTGTTTCAGCATGAGAATACCCCCATGCACAAAGTGAGGTCCATACAGAAATGGTTTGTCGAAATCGGTGTGGAAGAACTTGACTGGCCCACACAGAGCCCTGACCTCAACCCCATCGAACACCTTTGGGATGAATTGGAACTCCAACTGTGAGCCAGGCCTAATCACCCAACATCAGTGCCCAACCACACTAATGCACTTTTGGCTGAATGGAATCAAGTCCCCGCAGTAATGTTCCAACATCTAGTGGAAAGCCTTCCCAGATGAGTTGAGGCTGTTATAGCAGCAAAGGGGGGACGACTTTATATCAATGCCCATGATTTTGGAATGAGATGTGCAACGAGCAGGTGTCCACATACTTTTGGTCATGTAGTGTACTTAACCCTCCCCTTGACTGTAATTGAAAAGTATGGCCCTCCCCCATTTTCCTCCAGGTAACCATTCTGTAAATTATGATCCCTTCCTAATAGTAGAAAGTGTCAATAATCTGTAGTTATTCATGTTATATGAAAAATAATTGTCTAAACATTCACAATGATTCATATTTAAGTGACATTTGCAAATAAATGCTCCCAATGCAAATAATTGTATATGAAATAGATATTGGCTTATAGAGCAAAAATTATTCCAGGTGCCGTAGTAAAGGTATTGTAGGGAATACTCCGTAGAGTCTGTAGAATGTATATATGGTGTCATTTCATTGGGTACTGAATAATGCAGTGTTACTGGCCTTTTACTCCACCCATTCCATTGGCCACAACCTTAACCTAATTCTCCTAACCTGCTACGTTAATTCTCCTAACCTGCTGCGTGAGTTCTCCTAACCTGCTATGAAAAACGCACTTCCGGTCATAGCTGTATTCCACCTAGTCAGAACTCTGAGCTGCTTGTGTATTTGACACCTGTAACGTAGTTCCACCTCTGACACTGCCAAAACCACCACAATGCGGATGTCAGCTAAAGTGGATCTGATTGAATCAGGTCCTTAGAGAAGGGAGGATGGGAAAAGATGGGAGGTTGAGATAAACTTTGCCTGGGTGGGTAAGGAATGGCAAGAATGGGAGTTGGTGATAAGCTTGGCTTGGGTGGGCAAGGATGAGAGAGTGGGACACGTTTAGCTTGGATGGGTAAGGGTGGGAAAGGATGGCAGGTTGGGACAAGCTTGGCTTGAGGTAAAGGGGGAGAAAACTGGGAGGGGGAGATGGAGGGAAGGGTTATCTTTGGAGAGAGAAAAGGAAGAATTTGACTATACCACGTCATTTTATTCTGTACAGATTAGGAAAGGATATTGAGTTATTATTATTCCTTGTTTGTCATTATAGCTAAGATTCACTGTTGGTTATTGATGAGAGTGGAGAGGGGCCCCATCTGCGGGATTGGGATGGGGTAACTGGGAGGGCATCAGACACTGTCGCAGTCGGTGCCGTTTAAGATGAGGGAGGACACTTTTTTTTCATGAGCATGGCTGTGTTTCTATTGCAGCATATTGGATGACTGTCATTCATACTCCATTCACCCAGTTCAATGTAACATCAATAGGTTTAGGCTACTACATGATACTCAATTTTTCCCTATACCCATCATGAGGTTGCTACAACCTCGCCTATGAATGAAAGTTTACGACGTCGGTTCACACATGTCAAGAGAAAAATTTGAGGTGACAGACAGTGACACATTGACAGACAGTGACACATTCAATACCACCCTTGCACACTCTTGCCTGCTAGTTGATCTAGGGTGTAATCATTAGACCAACTGTTGCAAATGAGAGTGGCTTAAAAAAAAATCCATGACATAGTGATATCGGATCATTCTCCGGTATCATGCTTAATTACACCAATAGAAAATAATTTTGCGACAGAATATGGAGAATGAACAGAGCACATCTTCAAAATGTATTAAATACATAAATGAAAAAATAAACTTTACCATTACAAATATCAACATAGAGGATAGTAAAAAGCCGACCTCTGATATAATTTGGGAGGCTTTTAAATGCTTTAGGGAATTGTATCATACTCTGCAAAAGTTAAATCTGAGTTAGTGATGTATTTTTATTTAATTTGAGTCTCTATCTTTGAAAAAGCCCATAAAAAATTGTCTTTAAAAAGGTAAAGAAGAAAATACAATTTCTGAACTGTCACGTCCTGACCATAGTTCTTATGTGTTTTGCTTGTTTAGTGTTGGTCAGGACGTGAGCTGGGTGGGCATTCTATGTTGTGTGTCTAGTTTGTCTGTTTCTGTGTCCAGCCTAATATGGTTCTCAATCAGAGGCAGCTGTCAATCGTTGTCCCTGATTGAGAATCATATATAGGTGGCTTGTTTTGTGTTGGGGATTGTGGGTGGTTGTTTCCTGTCTCTGTGTTTGTGGTCTGCACCAGATAGGTCTGTATCGGTTTGCCACTTTTGTTATTTTGTATTTGTTTAGTGTTCACAGTAGCTGTTGTTAATTAAACATGTTGAGCACTGGCTACGCTGCGTGTTGGTCCGATCCCTGTTTCACCCCCTCTTCTAGTGAAGAGAGGGAAGGCCGCCGTTACATGAACTTAAGCAGGAATATGATCTTTTACTTTTGAAGAGAGCCAACAACTACAGGTTAAACTCAAATAAAGCATACTGCTTAATGGCAAGTAAACATCTTGCAGCCCTCACAAAACGAATACACGCCAAACCAGTTATAGTCTGAAAAGATAAAGAAACAAGTGTGTTAAATAGAAACACTAACCAATTAATGACAATTTTAAAAGCTTCTCTGAAAATCTATAGAAATCAGAATTAAACAGCGAGACTGATCTTACAGGCTTCTTATACTCAACAACCCTGAAACAATTATCAGCAGACAAAAAACAATCACTAAAAACATCACCCAAAAAGAAATACATGACACTGTTAATAAAACATTTAGTGGAGAAAAGGACCAGGAATGGACAACTTTCCAATAGAATTCTATTTAACATTTGGGACAAAGTAGCGCCCCTATTTACACAAATTACAACACGTCACTAAATTCAGTGTTTCCTAGTTCCATGTATCAAACAGTTATTTCAGTTGTATTAAAACCAGTAATCCAGGTCAGAGTCAGGCAGGTACAGAACGGCAGTCAGGGTCAGGACAGGCAGAAAGGTAAGAACCGGAAGACTGGAAACAAAACTTGAGAACAGGAAAAACGCTGGTACGATCAGACCAGACAAGATGAACTGGCAACAGACAAACAGAAAACACAGGTATAAATACACAGGAGATAACGAGGAAAAATGGGAGACACCTGGTGGGTGGTGGAGACAAGTACAAGACAGGTGAAACAGATCAGGGTGTGACAGAAATTGTGTTAATAAAATAATAACAATGCTTATAAGCAATAGAATGGCAAAAGCTTTACCAGACTTGATACATATTAATCAAACAGGGTTTATTCAAACTAGACATTTACAAACAAAAACATGTTTCAGTTTAATACAATGTGCTAAAAAATAAGATTGAGATTTATCAATAACGGTTGTTGATGCCAAAAAGGCTTTCGACCATCTTGAATGGCCTTTTTTATTCAAAACTTTGGAAGTTTTCAACTTTCGGACTGAAATAATTCATTTAATACAAATATCTCATGTCCTAAAGCTAAAATATACACAAATTCAGAAAGGTGAACAAGACACGGATGTCCTCTCTTACCACTTCGGTTTGCACTGGCAATTGAACCGCTTGCAGAAAGAATTAGACAGGACCCATATAACGAGGTATCAGTATTGGTAAACATGAATATAAACTAAACTTATTTGCAGACAATCTCCTGATATACATGACCAATATTGAATACTCAATGCCCCCCCCCTGCTAAAAATATTTTCAGAATACTTTATTCAGGATATAAAATATAAGTGAAAAAAACAATAATAGAAAAAGGAAAAAATAAAAGAATAACGATCTAGAGCAATCCTTTAAGTGGACTACAAAAAATATCAAAGGCTTAGGATGCTTAATAAGTGACGACAAATAAATATTTTAATATAGCTTCATCGCCTTACTCAACAATATGAAAGCAGACCTAATTAAATGAAACAATCTTCCTATAAATCTAACTGGTAGAATAAACCTCTTCAGATTGGCATGGCTCCGAAAGCTGTATACTTATTCTCAGTAATACCAATTACTCCACCGAAGACATTCTTTAAGAAAGTATACTAGTATAACAGACTTTATATGGGCAAATAAAACTCATAGAATGAAAAGGAAAGCTTTACATCTTCCTAAGTCTGAGGGTTTTAACCTTCCGATTGTATCAACTCGCCACCCAAGGCTTTTACTTGTGACATATAGTTAAATGTACTAAAGAGCAACAATGGGTATATATTGAAGATGTGCATGCTCATCCCCAGAATCTTTTTACGTGTCTATTGTCAAAGGATAAAGCTAAAAACATAAACAGCTTCATAGTTAAGAACACTATAACAGCATGGAAGAAAATTAAATTCATTCTATCCCACTGCATTCCACTGCTAGCTTACCTCTGAAGCTAAGCAGGGTTGGTCCTTGTCAGTCCCTGGATAGGAGACCAGATGCTGCTGGAAGTGGTATTGGAGGATCAGTAGGAGGCACTCTTTCCTCTGCTCTAAAAAATATCCCAATGCCACAGGGTAGTGATTGGAGACATTGCCCTGTGTTGGGTGCTGTCTTTTTGACGGGATCATAAACGGGTGGCCTGATTCTCTGTGGTCACTAAAGATCCCATGGCACTTATCGGAAAAGCAGGGGTATTAACCCTGGTATCCTGGCAAAATTCACAATCTGCCCCTCATACCATCATGGCCAACTAATCATCCTCAGCTTCCAATTGGTTCATTCATCCCCCTCCTTTCCCCGTAACTATACCCCAGGTTGTTGCTCTAAATGAGAATGTGTTCTCAGTCAACTTACCTGGTAAAATAAGGGTTATAAAAACATTTTTTTAAACAATATCACTCCCTTAAAACACAATCCTTGAGATAGCTTTTCAGAATTATCCGATAAATTGGTCCACATGGAAAACTAAAGGCATAAAAACTGTACATTACTTTCCATGATAGGATATTTATTAGTTTACAAAAATGTGAATTCTCTGATCAATGACAAAACATGCAATTCAATCTATTTCAAATTCCCTTTGTAACGCAACAAAATGTGAAAAAATAGGAAAGGGGAGTAGACTTTCTATAGGCACTATAGAAACACCTGTAGGCCTAAATAGTCTCATTGATGATATACGACTTATAAAGTATGGTTATATTTAATTTGCTCTGTTAAACCTACACTTTGGAATGATTTCGATAGTAACAGTGAATCGATTTAGTTATAAAGGCTACCCTGAATAAATAGAAGTTAATAAATGAAGATATCTCTCAATAATCATCCTCACAATAACACATTGGTAGTAGTCGGTAACAAATATCAAAGCTTAGCAGGGCTTGTTTAAAACCCTGCATGGGAGACCAAATGGAGAGCTGTAGATAGATTAACTCACCAGTAGGAGGTGCTGCCCAGCCTATTGTTTTTTTTTCCTGATAGTCAATATAACATTGAAGATCTGATATTGTTTCAAAGGTACAAATTCAATATAGTTTATACAAGGTTGGTCTATGTTGAAAATTAGTTACCATGATGGCATAATCCTGTGGTGGAAAGCCTTGTGCAGGTCTACAATTTTATCCATGATGTCCTTACACAGCTCTCTGGTCTTGGCCATTGTGGAGAGGTTGGAGTCTGTTTGATTGAGTGTGTGGACAGGTGTCTTTTATACAGGTAAAGAGTTCAAACAGGTGCAGTTAATACAGGTAATGAGTGGAGAACAGGAGGGCTTCTCTGTGAGAGCTGGAATTCTTACTGGTTGGTAGGTGATCAAATACTTATGTCATGCAATAAAATGCAAATTAATTACTTAAAAATCATACAATGTGATTTTCTGGATTTTTGTTTTAGATTCCGTCTCTCACAGTTGAAGTGTACCTATGATAAAAAATGACAGACCTCTACATGCTTTGTAAGTAGGAAAACCTGCAAAATCGTAAGTCTATCAAATACTTGTTCTCCCCACTGTATATATATATATTGTAACGGCTTCCGTCGGTAGAAGGAGAGGAGGACCAAAGCGCAGCGTGGTATGTATCCATATTTATTAGAATACTTCTTCAATACGAACAAAACAATAAACAGACGAAAACCCAACGAAGCTACAGTCCCGAACTAGAGAACACAAAAACAGATGAACGCAAGAACAGGAACAATCACCCACAAACCAACAGTGAAAACAGGCTACCTTAATATGGTTCCCAATCAGAGACAACGTAAAACACCTGCCTCTGATTGAGAACCATATCAGGCCAATAAGACAAACCTAAACAAAGACTAAACAAAGGAAATAAGGTCAGGAACGTGACATATATATATATACACAGTTGAAGTCAGAAGTTTACATACACCTGAGCCAAATACCTTTAAACTCAGTTTTTCACAATTCCTAACATTTAATCTGAGTAAAAATTCCCTGTTTTAGTTAGTTAGGATCACCACTTTATTTTAAGAATGTGAAATGCTAGAATAATAGTAGAGAGAATGATTTATTTCAGCCTTTATTTATCACATTCCCAGTGGGTAAGAAGTTTACATACACTCAATTAGTATTTGGTAGCATTGCCTTTAAATTGTTTAACTTGAGTCAAAAGTTTTGGGTAGCCTTCCACAAGCTTCCCACAATAAGTTGGGTGAATTTTGGCCCATTCCTCCTGATAAAGCTGGTGTAACTGAGTCAGGTTTGTAGGCCTCCTTGCTCGCACACGCTTTTTCAGTTCTACACACACATTTTCTATAGGATTGAGGTCAGGGCTTTGTGATGGCCACTCCAATACCTTGACTTTGTTGTCCTTGAGCCATTTTGCCACAACTTTGGAAGTATGCTTGGGGTCATGTCCATTTGGAAGACCCATTTGCGACCAAGCTTTAACTTCCTGACTGATGTCTTGAGACACTGGTTCAATATATCCATATAATTATCCTCCTTCATGATGCCATCTATTTTGTGAAGTGCACCAGTCCCTCCTGCAGCAAAGCACCCCACAACATAATGCTGCCACCCCTTGCTTCGCGGTTGGGATGGTGTTCTTTGGCTTGCAAGCATCCCCCTTTTTCCTCCAAACATGACGATGGTCATTATGGCCAAACAGTTCTATTTTTGTTTCATCCGATCAGAGGACATTTCTCCAAAAAGTACGATCTTTGTCCCCATGTGCAGTTGTAAACCGTAGTTTGGCTTTTTTATGGCGGTTTTGGAGCAGTGGCTTCTTCCTTGCTGAGCGGCCTTTCAGGTTATGTCGATATAGGACTCGTTTTACTGTGGTAATAGATACTTTTGTACCTGTTTCCTCCAGCATCTTCACAAGGTCCTTTGCTGTTGTTCTGGGATTGATTTGCACTTTTCGCACCAAAGTACATTCATTTCAAGGAGACAGAACGCGTCTCCTTCCTGAGCGGTATGACAGCTGAGTGGTCCCATGGTGTTTATACTTTCGTACTATTGTTTGTACAGATGAACGTGGTACCTGCAGGCATTTGGAAATTGCTCCCAAGGATGAACCAGACATGTGGATGTCTACAAATCTTTTTCAGAGGTCTTTGCTGATTTCTTTTGATTTTCCCATGATGTCAAGCAAAGAGGCACTGAGTTTGAAGGTAGGCCTTGAAATACACCCACAGGTACACCTCCAATTGAATCAAATGATGTCAATTAGCCTATCAGAAGCTTCTAAGACCAAGACATTTTCTGGAATTTTCCAAGATGTTTCAAGGCACAGTCAACTTAGTGTATGTAAACTTCTGACCCACTGGAATTGTGATACAGTGAATTCTAAGTGAAATAATCAGTCTGTAAACAATTGTTGGAAAACTTGTGTCATGCACAAAGTAGATGTCCTAACCGACTTGCCAAAACTATAGTTTGTTAACAAGAAATGTGTGGAGTGGTTGAAAAACGAGTTTTAATGACTCCAACCTAAGTGTATGTAAACTTCAGACTTCAACTGTATATATCACGGTGTCAAGGCATATGAACTAACAGGTTACAGAGCAAACAACGCACTTATCACATCACTACATAGGTTGTAATATGGCTTTTCCCCCCTGGCTTTGCTTCCCCGGTATTTTACCCACGCACTAACTGATTATTGTAAGACTGTTAGTCTTAATTACATATCATGATGAATACTGTTGCTGAATTGGCCACATTCGGATGCGAACTGAAAGCCTAGCCAC
Source organism: Salvelinus fontinalis (assembly GCF_029448725.1). Lineage (NCBI taxonomy): Eukaryota > Metazoa > Chordata > Actinopteri > Salmoniformes > Salmonidae > Salvelinus > Salvelinus fontinalis. The sequence continues at coordinate 22,826,938 of NC_074692.1, forward strand.
TGGCGACTCCGGGTGTGTCACATGCGATGACGCTGGAGAGACGAAGCAGGTACGGGGCGTAAAACATTTAATGAACTCGGACATGGAACGAGACAGGAACAGCGTCAGCAAACAAATACTAAAGACAAAAACAATACAATGCAGCAGCGGGGAACAGAGCTGGGGAACTTTAGCGCCAGGCGAGCCTTTAGCGCCAGGCGAGCCTTTAGCGCCAGGCGAGGGGAGAGCGGGAGAAGACGTGACAGGGTGTAATTTCACGGTGGTGCAGATTTGGTGAACCCTCTTATATTTTCCTTCAGTTGATAAGACCGTCTTGTCCTCAAAAGTCTGGTGAATGTATGTACTGTTTGTTGTATTTGCTGAGTTCAAGTACGTAAATTCATGTAGAGTGGAGATTCAAACCTCAACAACTGTGTTGTATTTTGTTAGCTTATACACTGCCTTACTCTGTCAACTACCTAATTTTCCAATTTATTTAGTCTTGTAAATAAAACCGTAAAAATATATTATCTGTGGCCTTGAGTTCATTTACAAGTGATTGGGTCCTTGAATTTTTGAGCTCGACGACTTTCAGAATGAGAACATAGTAACTGACTGTTAATTAAGACTGTTGTTGATATAGGATTGGTACGGTGGTTAATGATAACTACGATAGAGTTAATTAAAGGGATCTCTATATAAAACTGAATGGTTCCTCACGTTTGATTAATTTGGATAGGATAACCAAATTAATTACAATAAATTATATAAATTAATTATTCCAGTAATACCTGGAATATCCATAGTCAAAGTTACAACACTGACATATCTGTGTGTGATTGATTGGGAATGATCTAGAATGATCTTTGTGAATTTTTGTGTAATGTGTAGAAACATTTGGACCAAGTTGTCATTGGGCTACTGTATTTCATGGGGTTAGTAGTAGGCTAGTAATCTATTCTAAGTCTTAACTGAACAATAACATACAAATCATTTATTGCACTCAACTTTCTGCCAACAACAGTTGCCTACATCATTATTATTAACTGAGAATAGAAACCGAAAGGGGCAAAGAGGCAGAGGGGAAAACGAACCTTAGTTTGAGGGGCGGGGTTTATCAGCTGTTATATACCCGGCTCAGCTGCAGACGGTGACAGAGCTGTCATCATCTTTCAACTTGCAAGAGTTCAAAATAATAGGCCTATCTACTGAAAAGGTAAATCATTTTTTTACATCATAAGGCTACAATAGGCCTGCCATACAGAAATGTGCTGGATAAAAAAAAGCTTAATAGCTTATCAACTAAATGATCTTATATTATGTCAGGTATTACAATCGTCTGATTAAATGGTCAAGCTTAATTAAAGCCTGTCGGTAAATATACAAGTTATAATGACTCCCTTATATCTTTCAATCATCTCTTAATGAATCTCACTAAATACCAGCCATGAGTCAGCTGAAATGTTGATAGAGATGAGACATGACATATTGTAACCCTTATTATAAGACATTATAAAGGATCATACATGCTTTTAACAAGTTATAAAGCATTATACCAGCAGGCTTTAAGTAAAGTGTTACTAGACTAAATCATTCAATTGAGCTATGCTATTGTAAGGCCAAATAAATAATACATGAAATCCTCTTTCAGATATCTATCATGGAACTCACTATAACACTTTTGAATGGGGACTCACATCCCCTGACGGTTCAGCCACACACCACTCTGGGGTCGCTCAAGAGTCTGATCAACCAACACTTTGGAGTGGCCATGGAAAGGCAGAGGCTGTCAGGTGTCAATGGGAACAACATCAGTCTCAGCGATGATTCAAAAACGTTGAGTGACTATGGCCTGCATTCAGGATCTAAAGTGATGGTGCTGATTACAGAACCCACTCATATCCAGGTGTTCCTGAAAAATGAAAAGGGCCAGACGCACACATATGAGGTGGTGTCAGGTGAGACTGTAACCCAGTTCAAAGCCAAGGTCCAAAACAAGGAGGGAGTCCCAGCCAACCAACAGAGGCTGATTCATGAGGGCAAGCAGCTCGATGATGGCAAGAAACTGGAAGACTATGGTGTCAGAAATCTAAGCACTATTCACCTGACGCTCCGTCTAAGGGGAGGCTGAAGACACCCAGTATCGACCTGAAACCACAGGTCACCAGTTTTTTTAATAAGCATTCCATGTCTATAGAGAAACATCTAGTCCAGAAATGATCATTGTTATATAACATTTTTATTCAATTGTGAACTTTAAATTAAGCATTGCTGATATAGGCTAACTGTATGTTAAATTAGATTGTAATCAAGTAATAAACAAGTATAAAACTCAAGCAGTCTACTATCGTTATTATGGCTCCAACTCGTAAAAAAAGATAAAGCAACATGATAGATACTGGATACTGGACTGGTTCTTGTTTTCATTTATAAAATAGGGTTAAAACAAATACTGTACATCAGCATGTAAAATTATTTGCCGGTTTCAGTCCGATGTGCTGTTGCTCGCTTATTTGACCTGATAGAGACAGCAGTCACATTTACAGTTGAGTTGAGACTCAAACTAAAACAAGTCTACATAAGGAAACTACAGGTTGGCCTTGTCAGCAATATACACAATATGTTGTGGTTTGATTACAATCTTAACATTGCATATTCATATGGTGTTAAATGAGTTGCCTTCAAGATTGAAACAGTTACTGTTATTTATTTCCTACAGCACATTTGCTTTGCTTCGTCTTAAATTATCCCCAATTTTTTGTATTTACTATTGTTCAAACCAAAATAGACCTTGGCCCATAGGAGAATACTCAAGTATTTCAATTTATTCAAGAATTAACTTTTAAGATTGAACATTTCAGTTATAAGTTATTTTGCATGTGAGCAACACATTGGATGTATTAGGATTTCATTTATTTGTATTTTTTCATTTTGCCTTTATTTAACTAGGCAAGTCAGTTAAGAACAAATTCTTATTTACAATGACGGCCTACCAGAAGGCAAAAGGCCTCCTGCGGGGACAGGGGATTCAAAATTCAAAATAAAATAAAAATATAGGACAAAACACACATCACGACAAGCGAGACACCACAACACCACATAAAGAGAGACCTAAGACATTAGTGTAGTAGTGCAGTACCTTGTGTATTGTGTGACTGAAGTCCTACAAACCACCCCCAGTTAATTTGCCTGGTTGTACCAGCTTGCTGCACTGGCATTCACAGGCCTGTCCTTGTAACGTTCTGCAGAGGCACACCCTGTGCCCTCTACATTCAGTAATCAGGGAGAAGATCTTGGGAGTCTTCACTTCCTCACAGACGCAAGGTAAGCATACCAAAATAAGGCCACCATGTTGGCAAACAGCACTCGAAACTGAAAACACAACAACACAGATTGGTAACAGAGCACCACTACATTCCAGATGAATGCATAAAAGAAAAGCCAGTGAGAACTGCTCACCTCTACAGACACATAGTTGATGTTGATGAACTGGAAGGGGGTCCACACTTTCCAGTTCATCTTCAAGGCAGGCCAATAACTACTATTCACTTTGCTCTGGAAGTCTTCCCACCTCTTACCCTAAAATAGCATTAGAATGGATGAAAAGGAATGTACAGGCTTGGCAATAGTATGGATTAGAATGTAATTAATGAACCACTAATGGAAATTAACTGTCTGAGTAGTACTGCATAATTTCATAGGGCCAACCTAAACTGACAAACTAATAAGCAGTCCCTGCTTAAAGTTTGAACTACACAGTGTAATACCAAGTTTGATATGGGACTGTTACATTGCACTATGACACTGTGTTATATCTAAGCTGTGAGAGTTAGTCAGGTGTATAGTGCAGGAGAGTAGATAATGGAGCAGGTGACTAACCGCTTGGATGTTCATAACAAAGAAGAAAAGCAGCAGGAACGCAGGGGCGAAGATAAGGCGATCCAAGAGCAAGCGTTTCACCATGCAGTATGGAACAGTGGTAGGCACCATGCGCTTTTAAAAGTCATGGCCGACAGGTCCAGTAATGAGCAACCTCAGAGAGGAATAGGCGAAGGGAAAAGTTTAATCCCGACTAAATTCTGGCCACAAAAATAAGCCCAACAAGTGAGGACATTTTTTATGGAGGTCAGTGATAGTGTCGAATTTGGTCAACAAAAATATTGAATTGCTCATTTGCTGCGTGCGGCTTATTTGATCGAATAGAAGTGTCATAAGGGTTAAGGTTGTTACTAATGCTCTAATATTACCGGACACACATGTTGTTATTTCCGTAACTTTGAAAAAAACTACTTTACATCTTAAATAAAGGTTAAATATTTTTTCAAATATCTGAGTTGTGCCTCTTGTCACAGAGATAGAGGACTCAACATGGATATAACTCATTTTAACATGGGAGTTTGCCATTGAGGGCTTCCACCATTTTAAAGTTGTCAAGTGCGTGGGGATTCCTATGAGTTGGGAGCAATCAGCCAATGAAAAAGAAGAAATTCACATTAAAAAAATGGTGCATTTTATCTAATCCTTACCTTAACCTAATTATCCTAACCTGCTACGGTAGTTATCCTAACCTGCTGCGTAAGTTCTCCTAAACCTGCTACGAAAAGTAAATTTTCACAAAAGCTACACTGTATATGAAAAAGTATGTGGACACCCCTTCATATAAGTGGATTCGGGTATTTCAGCCACACCCTGTTGCTGACAGATGTATAAAACTGAGCACACAGCCATGCAATCTCCATAGACAAACATTGGCAGTGTAACGGCAGCCTTCCTTCTCTTCAAGAGAAGAGGAGGTGTAGCAGGGATTGGACCAACACGCAGCGTAGCCAGTGCTCAACATCTTTAATTAAACGATTAAACAGAGAACACTTATAAATACAAAATAACAAAAAGTGGCAAACCGATACAGTCCTCGCTGTTGCAGAGAAAACACAGAGACAGGAAACAACCACCCACAAAATCCCAACACAATACAAGCCACCTATATATGATTCCCAATCAGAGACAACACAAAACATCTGCCTCTGATTGAGAACCATATTAGGCCAAACATAGAAACAGACAAACTAGACACACAACATAGAATGCCCACCCAGCTCACGTCCTGACCAACACTAAAACAAGCACACCACACAAGAACTATGGTCAGAACGTGACAGTACCCCCTCCTGAGGTGCGGACTCCGAACGCACCCCCTAAAACTCAAGGGGAGGGTCTGGGTGGGCATCTGTCCGCGGTGGCGGCTCCGGCGCAGGATGAGGCCACCACTCCACCATTGTCTTTGTCCCCCTCCTTAGCGTCCTTTGAGTGGCGACCCTCGCCCCCGACCTTGGCCTATCAATCTTCACCAAGGTCCCCACTAAATTGAGGAGACAGCTCAGGACAGAGAGGTAGCTCAGAACAGAGAGGTAGGTCAGGACAGAGAGGTAGCTCAGGACAGAGAGGTAGCTCAGGACAGAGAGGTAGCTCAGGACAGAGAGGCAGCTCCGGACTAATGGCAGCTCCGGACTGAGGGGCAGCTCCGGACTGGAGGGCAGCTCATGACTGGAGGGCAGCTCATGACTGGAGGGCAGCTCATGACTGGAGGGCAGCTCATGACTGGAAGGCAGCTCATGACTGGCGGGCAGCTCATTACTGGCGGGCGGCTCTGGCGGCTCCTGACTGGCGGGTGGCTCTGGCGGCTCCTGACTGGCGGGCGGCTCTGACGGCTCCTGACTGGCGGGCGGCTCTGACGGCTCCTGACTGGTGGGCGGCTCTGACTGCTCCTGACTGGCGGGCGGCTCTGACGGCTCCTGACTGGCGGGCGGCTCTAGCAGCTCCTGACTGGCGGGCGGCTCTAGCGGCTCCTGACTGACGGGCGGCTCTGACGGCTCGGGACAGACAGGCGGCTCTGACGGCTCGGGACAGACGGGCGGCTCTGACGGCTCGGGACAGACGGGCGGCTCTGACGGCTCGGGACAGACGGGCGGCTCTGACGGCTCGGGACAGACGGGCGGCTCTGACGGCTCGGGACAGACGGGCGGCTCAGATGGCGCTGGGCAGGCAGGCAGCTCAGACGACGCTGGGCAGGCAGGCAGCTCAGACGGCGCTGGGCAGGCGGACAGTGCAGGCGGCATTGGACAGATGGCCGACTCTGACCTGCTGAGGCGCACAGTAGGCCTGGTGCGTGGTGCCGGAACTGGTGGTACCGGACTGGAGACACGCACCTCAAGGCTAGTGCGGGGAGAAGGAACAGGGCACACTGGACTCTCGAGGCGCACTATAGGCCTGGTGCGTGGTACCGGCACTGGTGGTACCGGGCTGAGGGCACGCACCTCAGGGCGAGTGCGGGGAGAAGGGACAGTGCGTACAGGGCTCTGGAGACGCACAGGAGGCTTGGTGCGTGGTGCCGGAACTGGAGGTACTGGGCTGGAGACACGCACCATAGGGAGAGTGTGTGGAGGAGGAACAGAGTTCTGGAGACGCACAGGAAGCCTGGTGAGTGGTGTAGGCACTGGTGGTACTGGGCTGGGGCGGGAAGGTGGCGCCGGATATACCGGACCGTGAAGGCGTACAGGAGCTCTTAAGCACCGAGCCTGCCCAACCTTACCTGGTTTAATGCTCCCCGTAGCCAGGCCAATGCGGGGAGGTGGAATAACCTGCACTGGGCTGTGTTGGCGAACCGGGGACACCATACGTAAGGCTGGTGCCATGTACACCGGCCCGAGGAGACGCACTGGAGACCAGATGTGTTGAGCCGGCTTCATGGCACCTGGCTCGATGCCCACTCTAGCCCGGCCGAAACGTGGAGCTGGAATGTACCGGACCGGGCTAAGCACACGTACAGGAGACACCGTGCGCTTTTCCACATAACACGGTGCCTGCCCGTACTCCCGCTCTCCACGGTAAGCACAGGAAGTGGGCGCAGGTTTCCTACCTGACTTCGCCACACTCCTCTTACCCACCCCCCAATACATTTTTGGGGTTTCTTCTCGGGCTTCCAGCCACGCTTCCGTGCTGCCTCCTCATACCACCGCTCCTGGGCTTTAGCTGCCTCCATCTCTTCACGAGAGCGGCGATATTCTCCAATGTTAGCCCAGTGTCCTTTACCCTCCAAAATTTCCTCCCATGTCCAGGAGTCCTGTGTAGTGGGCCGCTGCTGCTGCTGTTGCTGCTGCCCGTTGCTAAGCTGCTTGGTCCGAGTTTGGTGGGTGGTTCTGTAACGGCAGCCTTCCTTCTCTTCAAGAGAAGAGGAGGTGTAGCACGGATCGGACCAACACGCAGCGTAGCCAGTGCTCAACATGTTTAATTAAACGATTAAACAGAGAACACAAAAAGTGGCAAACCGATACAGTCCTAGCTGGTGCAGAGAAAACACAGAGACAGGAAACAACCACCCACAAAATCCCAACACAAAACAAGCCACCTATATATGATTCCCAATCAGAGACAACACAAAACATCTGCCTCTGATTGAGAACCATATTAGGCCAAACATAGAAACAGACAAACTAGACACACAACATAGAATGCCCACCCAGCTCACGTCCTGACCAACACTAAAACAAGCACAACACACAAGAACTATGGTCAGAACGTGACAGGCAGTAGAATGGCTTGACTGAAGAGCTCAGTGACTTTCAATGTGGCACCGTCATAGGATGCCACCTTTCCAACAAGTCAGTTCATCAAATTTCTGCCCTGCTAGAGCTGTCCTGGTCAACTGTAAGTGCTGTTATTATGAAATGGAAACGTCTAGGAGCAACACCGACTCAGCCACAAACTGGTAGGCCACACAAGCTCACAGAACAGGACAGCCGAGTGCTGAAGCATGTAGCGAATATAAATCGTCTGTCCTCGGTTGCAACACTCACTACTGAGTTCCAAACAGCCTCTGGAAGCAACGTCAGCACAAAAGCTGTTTGTAGGGAGCTTCATGAAATGGGTTTCCATGGCCAAGCAGCCGCACACGAGCCTAGGATCACCATTTACGGACTAATCTGGGTTTAGCGGATGCCAGGAGAACACTACCTGCCCGAATGCGTACAATGACATTCTAGATGATTCTGTACCTCCAACTTTGTGGCAACAATTTGGGGAAGGTCCTTTCCTGTTTCAGCATAACAATGTCCAAAGCGAGGTCCATACAGAAATAGTTTTTTCAAGATCGGTGTGGAAGAACTTGACTGGCCTGCATAGAGCCCTGACCTCAACTCCATCAAATTGGAACACCGACCCCGAGCCAGGCCTAAACACCCAACATCAGTGCCCGACCTCACTAATGCTCTTGTGGCTGAATGGAAGTCCCCATAGCAATGTTCCAACATCTAGTGGAAAGCCTTCCCAGGAGAGTGGAGGCTGTTATAGCAGCAAAGGGAGAGCCAACTCCATATTAAAGCCTATCATTTTGGAATGATATGTTCGATGAGCAGGCGTCTACAAAATTTTTGTCATGTAGTGTATATATATCCCTTCTAGACAAATCTGTCTTCCATCTTTGAGGACATGTAGTTCCATTGTTAGAGCGGTCACGTGACTATCTTGTCAATATAATAGACCATCTTTGGCAACCTGGATGATGTCTCTTGTTTTGAATCTCAATTTAGAGAACTTCATTTGAAAACGGAATCTGAGAAGTTGAATATATGAAACTTGGATCAACTTGAATTGATAGTTTGTAAACTTGATACACAGACAACAAATAAAGGTGAAATAAATAAATATAACAACGAAACGGAATATATAAATATTGAACTTGAATATTCAATTCAATTGAAATTTTATTTGAAAACTGAATTCAATATACAATTTAAATGTATGAATTCAATGATTACATTTGTACATTAAAAGTGTAAAAATATCCTAAAGTATGGAATTCAGAAAACATTTCTGTGGGCACTGAAATCTCTATAGGCATTATCCTCCGCTCATTGACCAAAGGGATTACTATCTCCTCCTTTCTCTAATACAGATTACTATCTCCTCCTTTCTCTAATACAGACTACTATCTCCTCCTTTCTCTAATACAGTGGTCACCAACCTTTTCTGAGTCAAGGTCACTTTCTGAGTGAAAATGCAAGCCGAAATCTACAGCTCAGACTGTTTTTGAACATGACTTAAAAAACATAAGCCTATGCAACATTAAGTTTCGCCATCAGCTGGAAGACTGTATCCTGTTTTCTCAGTGGAGGGATGGAGAGAGGAGGGACCTCACCGGGGATGGAGGGATCCTCCGTTCCCCTCAGACTGACCATCAGTTCAGTAAAAAAATTAAACAATGTATTATGATCACTCAGCTGTGCCTCACAAGTAATACAACAAATGATCTATTAGAAGTGTGATCGTATACTTAAAATCATTTCAAAATGGTCTGAGAAGAACAACATTGACAGGGTAATTCAAGATTATCCAATATGCAGTGATAATGTATTGGGCCTATAGCCTACTGTACAAACCTCCTTGCTACAGAACTGTTTTTAATAGGTTAACCTCTATGGGATCGGTGTCCCTAAACCAGGACGGCTGTTACTAACGTGCGCTAATCAAATCAAATTAGTAATATGCTCCAAATACAACAGGTGTAGACGTTACAGTGAAATGCTTACTTACGAGCCCCTAACCAACAATGCAGTTTTACAAAATATGGATAAGAATAAGAAATAAAAGTAACAAGTAATTAAAGAGCAACAGTAAAATAACAATAGCGAGACTATATACAGGGGGGTACCGGTAAAGAGTCAACTACCTCAACAGGTTAGTTGAGGTAGTAGGTAGAGTTATTAAAGTGACTATGCATAGTGACGTTTTAAGTAACAGCCAACTTTCCAGGACATAGACATGTCTTATATCGGCAGAATGTTTAAATTATTGTTAATCTAACTGCACTGTCCAATATAATGTAGCTATTACGGTGAAAAAAATACCATGCTATTGTTTGAGGATAGTGCACAACAACAAAACCCTTTTATCACAGCAAATGGTTTGATACATTCACCTCTGAAGGTAAATCATGTACTTACATTCAGTAATCTTGCTCTGATTTGTCATCCTGAGGGTCACAGAGATAAAAGGTTTTGTTTTGTTTGATAAAATACATTTTTATATTCAAATGTAGGAACTGGGTTCTACAGTTTGAACCCCTGCTGTCTCTGGAACACATGTTTTCTAGTTTGTATTATCTTTTACCAGATCTAATATGTTATACTCTCCTACATTAAGATCACATTTCCACAAATTTAGTGTTTCAAACAAAGTGTTCCCTTTCAAATAGTATCCAGAATTAGGCATATCCTTGCTTCAGGTCCTGGGCTACAGGCAGTTAGATTTGGGTATGTCATTTTAGACGAAAATTGATAAAAAGGGTATGATCTTTAAGTCGCACTGAATTACTTCTACCTCGTTCACAAATTCATGTTGTTACTCCTACGACCAGAGAAAGTGAAATATTCCTCGATATTATAAAAGACACCGGGCGCAAAAATAACAATGAAAGCTTAACGAAACATGTGCATATTATGGCTTATAAAACTATTAAACAAAGTGTTGACAGTGCTGAATAACAACTTATACATGAACTTACTCATAAAAACAGCAGATCTGCTGTATTCGTTGAGTCTCTCTCTAGTCCTGGTTTTAAACGTTTTGAAATCTCACATTATTACATTTGTTGTGCGTTCGTGGCTTTTTTTTTACAGTCCCTTGTGCGAGGAAACTGTGTAGACACGGTAATCTGAGTTATCTGATTGGCCAGAAGTAGGCCTATAGTTTTCTGAATCAAGTGCACCTACCTGCAACAGCGCGAAACGAATACAAAAATTAGGAACTCAAGGTTTTACCGATGGGTTTTTCACAGAAATGTTTGGTGCGATTGAACATCTCTCTGGCTGTAGCGTTCACTTTAAATTATAATACAGCGCTAAAGGTAATCCTTGTTTTTCAAAACAAAAGTTGAGCTTGAAATTCAAGTTTATCAATCAGACCGGCCGCATTAAATCGGACTTTAGTAATCATGTTGTAATATAACAAGCTAATGAGCCTAAATTACAACATCATGACCATTATTTATGTATGCTAATTTATTTCAGCTCTTCGTTGACGCGAATGGCCCCTCCCCCCACCCCACATCTTTGGTCTCTTAGCAACTGTATTGTAAACTATCAACATCGATGTGATGTTCTTTTCTATGCTGCTGCCAATAATGTGTCTGGTGCGATTCGATTTGCTTTATTTAAGTGCTGTTTAAGTTCAGAGGAGGTATGTTGTTTTTCTTTAGGCCTAACGTTATGTTTTCTTTATAAAGTGTTTTATACGCATGGAATCTGTATCTTTTTGTAGCTAACGTTAAGTAAGTACCTTATATCTAAAAGTAAACTACACTACACATTAGGCAACTGTTAACCTAGTTAGCAAATCGTAATATTGCCCTAACGTTAGTGGTAAATGTGTTTGTGATGCTGAATTGACCGATGTTATAGTGTTGATTTGGGCATGATGTTTTATTATTTAATAATATTCCCCCCTGTCTATGGCAGTATGTCTGCAGAGGTGGCCATACAGCCCCTGGAGGATGTTAGCCCCCAAATGATGTGCTCCAGTCCCCAACCCAGTCCACAGCCCCAGGCCAAAGTGCTCAGGGAGGACCTCCTAAAGATCCTGGACCCTTCACGGAAGAAGCTGTCATCATTGGAGACGCAGCGCTTCGCAGGGGTGCTGGAAGACTGCATCGCCAGGGTGGAGACGGTAGCCATGCTGCCGGCTGTGCTGGCCCTCCTGGGAAGGCTGTCTGTGGGGTTGGAGTTGGAGGGGGCCTTACAGGAGCAACAGCACCTTGGAGAGAGGCTGGTGGGCCTGGGGCAGAAGCTGGTTGAGGGGGAGGCAGGGGAGAGAGCGAGAGCAGAGTTAGAAAGGGCCATCCCCAGCTCACTGAGGAACGTGCTCAGACTGCTGAGAGCTCATCCAGCCGCAACCCGTACCCTGAGTAGTGAGGCAGAGGGAGGGGGGCAGGGGGTGAGTGAAGAGGTGCGAGGGCTGGTAGGGGGGCTGCAGGAGTTGCGGGGGGTGCTGTTAGAGAAACTGCTGACAAGCCCGGCCGAGGAACGTCGAAGAACACGCTACATGCAGGAGGTTTCGCTGCGCCATGGCAACAACATGGAGCTGGTTGCTACACTGGAGGCGGAAGCCGCTGCCGCCATCAAAGACAGAGATGCTGAGGTGCCGATACAGTTATCATTGTCGTTATACTACTGTTGTTATTACACCAGAGTTTAGACCTTGAAAAATTTTACCCATGATAATTCTAGCTCAGTTCTCCAAAATGTAATCTCTCTACTTTCTCTGCTGCTCTCTCTATCTTTCTCTCTCACTGTCGTCTCCCGCTCTCTTCTACACTCTCTCCCCGCCCCCCTACCCCCTGCTCTCTAAGACCTCTAAGAAAATTGAGGGGATCAGGAAGTTGAAGAGCTCTCTGCACCAGATGGAGAAGATCTCTGAGGACTTTGTGTTGCGGACACAGCAGGATGCCGACAAGCAGAACCAATCAGACGCTAAGACCTCAGAGGGGAGGCGGGCCCGCATGCAGCAGGAAGCCAATCAGCTGAGAGTTCAGCTTAACAACCTGATTTCTGAGAACCGCGAGGTAGAGACTTCGCTCCGCAAGGTGGGAGATCCCAGAAATAGAGCCCTAGCCCCCTTATCTAAAACATTTTGATAAGTATTCTCTATGCATGCAGTAGATCCTGCAGTGCGAAATATAACTTTTTTCAATGTTGTTCTCCTCCCCTCCTGGCAGAAAAAATATAAAGTGGAGACAGAAATAGAGAACTGGATCCAGAAGTATGATGCTGATATGGGAGAGAAACAGGTAGACTAACCCTAAAAAATCATAACAAATCTTCCACTGAGTAACAGCAATTAATAATATGATTTTAGTGATGCTTATTAAATCCCCACCCCCCTCTCTATCTCTCTCTCTGTGTTGTCTGCTCCCTCCCAGTTTGAGCTGGAGGACATGACAAGGGTCTATGAGGAGGAGAAGGAGGAGCTGAGAGAGCTAGAAGAGGCGTATGCTGTCCTGGAGCAGGAGTTCAGTCAGATCCAGGAGGAGCGGCGTTTGGCCGAGGAGAGGAGGGAGGAGGAGCAGAAAGAGCTGGAAAAGAAGAGCTGTGCCGCCACCATTATCCAGGCTTACTGGAGGGGCCACCGTGTCCGCAAGGCCATGAGGGGGAAGGGCAAGAAGGGTAGCAAGGGCAAGAAGGGCAAAGGCAAGAAGGGCAAATAAGGGCAAATAACTGTGGAAAACTCGGCCAGACCAGGACAGTCCATTATTCCAGCGTGGTTTTTATATTTGTGAGAAAGATGTGGCAGCTCTCCAAAAACACGTCCCATTTTCCTTTTCTCCTTTTGTACGTTTTCCTTTTAGGTGTCAGAGTTTATTCCAATAAATACTGTGCAACGCAGCTCTTGATTACTATTGTATGATTACTACTCTGTGTTTGATGTTATCTATTTTTAAGTGTTAATTAAAAGAAAAGGGGATTTTTTTTAAACATTGTTTATAAATATTTTTTATTGAAACATGTACAGTGTGGTATTAATGAATCAGTTTAAATGGAACTCAACAATTTATAGTTGTTATGCAAAATTGGTCAGAATAATAGAAAACTGGCACCATGCAATTGTTGGATACATTTGATCAAGGCTTGAGAAACAATTATTATTATGAATTATTATTGTCATCATGGTACGTTTGTGCTACAGCAGTGGTGTAAAGTAGTTTTTTGGGTATCTGTACTTTACTATTTATATTTTTGACAACTTTTACTCCATTACATTCCTAAAGAAAATATGTACTTTTTCCACCACTGCTGCACAGAGTGCTGACCATAACATTACTATCTGTGTGAAAACAATACAAGATATGGATTGAAATGTCCAATAATAAGAGCTGCAGGATCCTCTGTCTACGCACTTGATCATCCTCCACCTGTTCACTTCAAGTTGGCTTTAGTAGTGGCATGAGAAGGGCTCTGTTTGAGGTTGTTCACTATAGCAGACTGGTCTTGGATGAATAGTTGGATCTGGAGAGGAAAACACATTGAGATTTTACTGTTAGCAAATTAATATGTCCCCTACTCTACATCACTGTGACATCGGTATCCTTCTCTAACTGTGACATCACTAACCTTTTCTAGCTGTGACATAAATGTGACATAACTGAACATCAGCTGTGTCATCCATAGAAATAGAATGAATAGAACGGGCATCCCTTTCAAGTCAATGATGGCATAATGGGGGGGACTTGCGGCCATTGTGAGTGTATCCATAGGAGCAAAGCAGGAAGTAAAAGCAAGAAGTGTATCCTTTAATCTGTGCTCTGATTTGTTGAATCAACTTAACTGACATTACAAAATACACTCGGTGGCCAGTTTATTAGGTACACCACCCCGTTCTCGAAAACAGTTCGCTCCTACAGACAGTGAATCACGTGGCCATGACTTGCTATATAAAGCAGGCAGATAGGCATCCAGTTACCCTTCTATTGAATGTTAGAATGGGCAAAATGACTGACCTAAGCAACTTTGAGCGTGGTATGATCGTCGGTGCCAGTCTCCTGAAATGGCTGGCCTCCTGGGCTTTTCACTCGCCACAGTGTGTAGGGTTTACTGATAATGGTACGACAAACAAAAAACATCTAGTCAGCGGCAGTCCTGTGGGTGAAAACAGCATGTTGATGAGAGGTCGAAGGAGAATGGCAAGAATTGTGCAAGCTAAATGGGTGGGCCACAAACACACAAATAACTGCGCAGTACAACAGTGGTGTGCAGAACAGCATCTGGGAACACACAACTCGTCGGTCCTTGTCACGGTTGGGCTATTGCAACAAAAAAACACAACAGGTTCCACTCCTATCAGCTAAAAGAAGCTGCTCCAGGGGGCATGTTATCACCATCACTGGACAATTGAGGAGTGGAAAAACATTGCCTGGTCCAATGAATCCCGGTTCCTGTTGGATCATGCTGATGGCAGAGTCAGGATTTGGCATAAGCATCAGGAGTCCATGGCCCCATAGTGTCAACGGTACAGGCTGGTGGCGGTGGTGTAATGGTGTGGGGAATGTTTTCCTGGCACACTTTAGGTCCCTTGATACCAATGGAGCAATGTTTACATGTTTCAAAGAATTCAGACTGTTCTGGATGCGAAGGGGGGTCAGACCCGGTACTTGATGTGTCTAACTAATAAATTGGCCACTGAGTGTAAATTTGATTGCATGAGCCACATCAGTAAGTATAATTTTAATGAACATTCTACGTTACTATGGAAATTATTGCATCACAATACCAGGCAGCCATTGCGAGGATACCCATGAGTTTACCAGTCAAATTGACACGTTTTAAGTCATGTGCACTAGTACAGTGAAATGGCTCTCTTGCTTGCTCTTACCCAACAATTCAGTAATCAATGTCAGTAGAAAAAAAAAAAAAAAAAATAGAAATAAGAAGAACACGAGCGTTAGTTCCCTGCATATTGGCACTTGATATTGGCAGTTCCAGGGTCAGTGCTGAAACCACATGGTTTCAATGTGTTTGAGGCTATTCCATTCACTCCGTTAGAAGCTGTTCAGGAGCCTGTTGGTTTCAGACTTGATGTTCCGGTACCACTTGCCGTGCGAAAGCAGAGAGAACTATGGCTTGGGTCTATGGCTTGGGTGACTGGAGTCTTTCAACAACTATCTGGGCCTTCCTTTCACACCGCCTTATATAGAGGTCCTGGATGGCAGGGAACTCGGCCCCAGTGATGTACTGGGCTGTCTACACCACCCTCTGTATTGCTATGCGATCGAAGACGGTGCAGTTGCCATACCAAGCAGTGATGCAGCCGGTCAAGATGTTCGCAATGGTGCAGCTGTAGAACTTTTTGAGGATTTGAGGGCCCATGCCAAATCTTTTCAACCTCCTGAGGGGGAAGAATTGCTGTTGCGCTTTCTTCTCGACTGTTTGCGTGTGTGTTGATCAAGTCCTTAGTAATTTGGTAATCAAGGAACTCGAAGCTCTCGACCCGCTCCACTGCAGTCCCGTTTACTGTAGTCCACAATCAGCTGCCTAGAAGCCCAGCATCCCGGGGGTCGCCTCTTCACTGTTGACGTTGAGACGGGTGTTTAGCAGGTACTATTTAATAAAGCTGCCAGTTGAGGACTTGTGAGGCATCTGTTTCTCAAACTAGACACTCTAATGCACTTGTCCTCTTGCTCAGTTGTGCACCGTGGCCTCCCACTCCTCTTTCTATTCTGGATAGAGCCAGTTTGCGCTGTTCTGTGAGGGGAGTAGTACACAGCGTTGTACGAGATCTTCAGTTTCTTGGCAATTTCTCACATGGAATAGCCTTCATTTCTGAGAACAAGAATAATAGATTGACGAGTATCAGAAAAAAGTTATTTGTTTCTGGCCATTTTGAGCCTGTAATCGAACCAACAAATGCTGATGCTCCAGATACTCAACTAGTCTAAAGAAGGCCAGTTGTATTGCTTCTTTAATCAGCACAACAGTTTTCAGCTGTGCTAACATAATTGCGAAAGGGTTTTCCAATGATCAATTGGCCTTTTAAAATGATAAACTTCGATTAGCTAACACAACATGCCATTGGAACACAGAAGTGATGGTTGCTAATAATGGGCCTCTGTGCGCCTATGTAGATATTCCATTAAAGATCTGCCGTTTCCAGCTACAATAGTCATTTACAACATTAACAATGTCTACACTGTATTTCTGATCAATATGATGTTATTTTAATGGACCAAAAAAATGCTTTTCTTTCAAAGCAAGGACATTTCTAAGTGACCCCAAACTTTTGAACGGTAGTGTAGGTATTCCTCTTATCTAGGGGGTTGAGGTTAGTGTGGAGTGCAATTGAGATTGCATCATCTATAGATCTGTTGGAGTGGTATGCAAATTGAAGTGGGTCTAGGGTGTCTGGGATGATGGAGTTGATGTGGGTTGATGTGTATCAGGGTTAGAGGTTCAATGTCTGTTCTATTCATTCTATTTCTATCACTAACTTTCACTATCTGTGACATCACAAACCTCCATCTGTAACATCACAGTGACATCACTGACCTTCTCCAGCTGTGACATCACAAACCTTCTCCAGCTGTGACATCACTGACCTTTTTCAGCAGTGACATCACAAACATAGTCCATCTGTGACATCACAAACCTCAATCTATGACATAATAACATCACTAACCTTCTCTAGCTGTGTCTCTGTGTCATCGATGGCCACGCCCTTTTCCTGCACTGTGGTCCCGCCCATCATGTGGTAGAGGTTAAGGGTCACCACTTTAATTTGGCCCAATAAAAGCGTCTCCTTTGCCGCTGTGGTCTGGATGTGATACCACGTGTTCTCCTGAACAAAAACATTGTTTATATTCTGGATAGAGAGACATGGACTATAATCAATTGTAAAGCTGTGACCCATCTAAAGGGATTGTCACTAGTTACCACAGCCACAAAGGCAAATTGGATATATCGTAAACATTAATGACAACAAAAAGTTGCTTTTTGGTCTTAATTTAAGGTGAGGGATAGGCATAAGGATAGCAGTGTTGTTAAGGTTAGGGTTAGGTTTAAAATCAGATGTTGAGAAGATAAATTGTAGAAATACGTTTAGCCATAATTATGACTTTGTGGCTGTGGTAACTAGTGATGACCCTCTAGTGACAACCCTGTGAATGCGTGATCAGGTCTGGTACCCATCTGAGAGCGTTGGAGCGTATCTGGTCCAGCTCTGTCTGTAGCTGAGACAGCAGGTTATTCTTCTGCAGAATGCTGCAGCTCTGCTGGTCTGTGTATCTCTGTAGCGCCCCCCGTTGGCCATCAGCCTGCTCCTGCACCTCACTCTCCCTCTGCTGCAGCTGCTCTTTGGTGGATAGCAGGGTGGCAAACCTCCCCAGTAGCTCCCACACATCCTCATACTACATACACACACGCACATGTACACGTTATACATTTGAAGCTAGGGTTAGGTTTGTGGTTGAAGCTAAGGTTAGGGTTAGGGTTAGGGTTGAATCGGGATATGGAGAGGTTTAGGGTAAGGGTTAGGGTTAGGGTTGAAGCTAGGGTTAGGGTTGAATCGGGATATGGAGAGGTTTAGGGTAAGGGTTAGGGTTAGGGTTGAAGCTAGGGTTAGGGTTGAATCGGGATATGGAGAGGTTTAGGGTAAGGGTTAGGGTTAGGGTTGAAGCTAGGGTTAGGGTTGAATCGGGATATGGAGAGGTTTAGGGTAAGGGTTAGGGTTCGGGTTGAAGCTAGGGTTAGGGTTGAATCGTGATATGGAGAGGTTTAGGGTAAGGGTTAGGGTTAGGGTTGAAGCTAGGGTTAGAGTTGAACCGGGATGTGGACATGAAGCTAGGGTTAGGATTGCTGTTGAGGATAGGGTTAAGGTTTTGGGTTAGGGTTGTGGTTGAGGCTAGGGTTAGGGTTATGGTTAAACAAGGATGTGGACATGGCATAGGCAACACACGTGAGCTGGTAGATTAGTCAGCCCACACTGAAGAGGAGGAAATTTGATTATAAAAATTTAATTTCCAAGAGAAGGCAAGTGCCATGATCCCACAGGAAGCACAGTATGTTTTTAAAGTTCTCTGGAGTTGAGAACAGATCAGATGAACTTAGGTGGGGTGGGGGGTCGATTCATGATAATACCTAGAAAAGAGGAAAGAGAGAGTGAGGGGGGGGGGGTCAGTTTAGCGCAGTAGTGCGAAAAGGGTGTTTTTAGTGAATGCCAGGCTTGGGTACCTTGGCCAGTCTGAGGACCTGTTCCAGGAAGGTCCAGTAGAAGGCAGTCTTCTCCACCCTGCGCTGCAGCCTCAATCTCCAGGCCTCCAGGACAACACACTCCTCCTCCAGTTTCTCTATCTCTCCCTCCTTCTGACGCACAGCATCCCTCTCTCTCTCTGCCTTCTTCTCACCCCGACCACGCTTTGCGTCATTTTCCTGCAAGATGGCACATTTGATTGCGATGGTTTTTCCAGAGTCTGTGTGTTTCAGTGCGTGTGTGTGCGCATGTGTGTGTGTGTTAGCCACCAACTTTGAGGAATTTGTCAAATTTGAGCAGCGACTCCTTCAGTTTCTCCTCTTTCGTCATAACCTCATCTCTCCGCCTTTGCAAACTCTCCGTCTTTAACTCAAACTCCTGTGAAACACACACACACACACACACACACACACACACACACACACACACACACACACACACACACACACACACACACACACACACACACACACACACACACACACACACACACAACATCCCAACACACATTAACTACGATAGTCACATTTTTGTCACAGGTTCAATTGATTATGAGTACTATGAATAAGAACGTGGCTCCTACCTCTCTGTGTGTCTGGAGCTGTTTATCCACCTCTCTGATCTCTCTCTGTTTCTCAATCATCCTTGTGGCTCCGCTCATCAGACCTCTGTCCCGCACAGGCACTTTCCTACACAGATAAGCACGAAAGTACGCATGCAGAAACGCACACACACACACGCATACACACAGAAATCTCAGTGGACATCAATCTGTGTTCCTTCACTCAGCCCCACTACTGGAGAGCATACTACCACAAACACAAACAAACTCACATTAAGAGGTGTTCCTCAAAGACAGTATGGAAATAATCCTCCAGATCCAAGGCCATTATCTCTGCTGTCTCCAGGGAGTTTCTGATCTTCAGTTAGAAACTTAAGCAGCTTTCCCTTTGGACTTCTTTATACCTTGCTGTACAATCCTGTCTCTATGGCAACACATAGACAAAGCCTCTGTCGCCCCCAGTGGCAAACTACTGACATAGAAGCTCCACTACTGTGTGTGTATGTGATTGTGTGTCTGTGTCTGTGTCTGTGCCTGTGTGTGTGTGTTTGTGTATGCGGGGGACCCCTTTTGTGATAGCAAATTCATCAGAGACCCCCTTATAATCAAGTCAAATCATATTTTATTTGTCACATGCGCTGAATACAACAGGTGTAGACCTTACTGTGAAATGCTTACTTACAAGTCCTTAACCAACAATGCCGTTTTAAGAAAATAGAGTTAAGAAAATATTTACTAAATAAACTAAAGTAAAAACAAATAATAAAATAGAAAAAGTAACTAAATTGAATTAAATAAAAATAATGAGGTGGTACCGGTACCGAGTCAATGTGAGGGGGTACAGGTTAGTCGAGGTCATTTGTACATGTAGGTAGGGGTAAAGGGATTATGCACTGATAATAAACAGTGAGTAACAGCAGTGTAAAAACAAAGGGGGGCGGGGGGGGGGGGGGGGGGAATGAAAATAGTCCAGGTGGCCAATTGATTAATTATTCAGCAGTCTTTTGGCTTGGGGGTAGAAGCTGTTAAGGAGTCTTTTGGACCTAGACTTGGCGCTCTGGTACCGCTTGTCGTGCGGTAGCAGAGAAAACAGTCTATGACTTGGGTGACTGGAGTCTTTTACACATTTTTGGGCCTTCCTAGTATATACAGTTGAAGTCGGAAGTTTACATACACTTAGGTTGTTGTCATTAAGACTCGTTTTTCAACCAATCCACAAATTTCTTGTTAACAAACTATAGTTTTGGCATTCCGGTTAGGACAAGTAATTTTTCCAACAATTGTTTACAGGCAGATTATTTCACTTATAATTCACTGTATCACAATTCCAGTGGGTCAGAAGTTTACATACACTAAGTTGACTGTGCCTTTAAACAGCTTGGAAAATTCCAGAAAATGATGTCATGGCTTTAGAAGCTTCTGATAGTCTCATTGACATCATTTGAGTCAATTGGAGGTGTACCTGTGGATGTATTTCAAGGCCTACCTTCAAACTCAGTGCTTCTTTGCTTGACATCATGGTAAAATCAAAAGAAATCAGCCAAGAATTCAAAAAAACATTTGTAGACCTCCACAAGTCTGGTTCATCCTTGGGAGCAATTCCCAAGCACCTGAAGGTACCACGTTCATCTGTACAAACAATAGTACGAAAGTATAAACACCATGGGACCACTCAGCCGTCATACCGCTCAGGAAGGAGACACGTTCTGTCTCCTTGAAATTAATGTACTTTGGTGCAAAAAGTGCAAATCAATCCCAGAACAACAGCAAAGAACCTTGTGAAGATGCTGGAGGAAACAAGTACAAAAGTATCTATATCCACAGTAAAATTAGTCTTATATCGACGTTACCTGAAAGGCCGCTCAGCAAGGAAGAAGCCACTGCTCCAAAACCGCCATTAAAAAAAAGCCAGACTACAGTTTGCAACTGCACATGGGGACAAGATCGTACTTTTTGGAGAAATGTCCTCTGGGCTGATGAAACAAAAATAGAACTGTTTGGCCATAATGACCATTGTTATGTTAGGAGTAAAAAGGGTAAGGCTTGCATGCCGAAGAACACCATCCCAACCGTGAAGCACGGGGGTGGCAGCATCATGTTGTGGGGGTGCTTTGCTGCAGGAGGGACTGGTGCACTTCACAAAATAGATGGCATCATGAGGAATTGAAAATTATGTGGATATATTGAAGCAACATCTCAAGACATCAGTCAGGAAATTAAAGCTTGGTCGCAAATGGGTCTTCCAAATGGACAATGACCCCAAGCATACTTCCAAAGTTGTGGTAAAATGGCTTAAGGACAACAAAGTCAAGGTATTGGAGTGGCCATCACAAGGCTCTGACCTAAATCCTATAGACAATTTGTGGGCAGAACTGTTAAAGCGTGTGCGAGCAAGGAGGCCTACAAACCTGACTCAGTTACAGCAGCTCTGTCAGGAGGAATGGGACAAAATTCACCCAACTTATTGTGGGAAGCTTGTGGAAGACTACCCGAAAAGTTTGACCCAAGTTAAACAATTTAAAGGGAATGCTACCAAATACTACTTGAATGTATGTAAACTTCTGACTGACTGGGAATGTAATGAAAGAAATAAAAGCTGAAATAAATCATTCTCTCTACTATTATTCTGACATTTCACATTCTTAATATAAAGTGGTGATCCTAACTGACCTAAGACAGGGAATGTTAACTAGGATTAAATGTCAGGAACTGTGAAAAACTGAGTTTAAATGTATTTGGCTCAGGTGCATGTAAACTTCTCACTTCAACTGTAGGTTCTGGATGGCAGGAAGCTTGGCCCTATTGATGTACTGGACTGTACACACTACCCTCTGTAACGCCTTATGGTCGGATGCCGAGCAGTTGCCATACCAGGCGGTGATGCAATCGGTCAGGATGCTCTTGATGGTGCAGCTGTATAACTTGTTGACGATCTGGGTACCCATGCTAAATCTTTTCAGTCTCCTGAGGGGGAAAAGGTGTTGTCGTGCCCTCTTCACAACTTTCGTGGTGTGTTTGGACCATGATAGTTTGTTGGTGATGTGGACACCAAGGAACTTGAAACTCTCGACGCGTTCCCCTACAGCCCCGTCGATGTGAATGGGGGCGTGTTCGGCCATCCTTTTCCTGTAGTCCATGATCATCTCCTTTGTCTTGCTCACGTTGAGGGAGAGGTTGTTGTCCTGGCACCATACTTCCAGGTCTATGACCTCCTCCCTATAGGCTGTCTCATCGTTGTCGGGGATCAGGCCTACCACCAATGTGTCGTTAGCAAACTATATTAAGGTGTTGGAGTCGTGCTTGGCCATCGGTGAACAGGGAGTACAGGAGGGGACTAAGCACGCACCCCTGTTTGATGCCATTCCATTCGCTCCGTTAGAAGCTGTTCAGGAGCCTGTTGGTGTCGGACTTGGTGACCCCCGGGACCACTTGCCGTGCGGAAGCAGAGAGAACTATGGCTTGGGTCTATGGCTTGGGTGACTGGAGTCTTTCAACAACTATCTGGGCCTTCCTTTCACACCGCCTTATATAGAGGTCCTGGATGGCAGGGAACTCGGCCCCAGTGGTGTACAGGGCTGTCTACACCACCCTCTGTAGTGCCATGCGATCGAAGGCGGTGCAGTTGCCATACCAAGCGGTGATGAAGCCGGTCAAGATGCTCCCAATGGTGCAGCTGTAGAACTTTTTGAGGGCCCATGCCAAATCTTTTCAACCTCCTGAGGGGGAAGAGGTGCTGTTGCACTTTCTTCATGACTGTTTGTGTGTGTGTCGACCATTTTAAGTCCTTAGTAATTTGGACACCAAGGAACTTGAAGCTCTCGACTCGCTCCACTGCAGCCCCGTTTCCTGTAGTCCATGATCCGCTCCTTGGTCTTACTGACGTTGAGGGAGAGGTTGTTGTCCTGGCACCACACTGACAGGTCCCTGACCTCCTCCCTATAGGCTGTCTCATCGTCATCGTCACCGGTGATCAGGCCTACCACCGTTGTGTCGTCAGAAAACTTGATGGTGGTGTTGTAGTTGTGTGTGGCCACTCAGTCGTGGGTGAACAGGGAGTACAGAAGGGGACTAAGCACACACCCTTGTGGGGCCCCCGTGTTGAGGGTCAACGTGGTGGAGGTAATGTTGCCTACCCTCCCCACCTTGGGGCGGCCCGTCAGGAATTCCAGGATCCAGTTGCAGAGGGAAGTGTTTATTTCTCAGGGTCATCAGCTTAGTGATGAGCTTTGTGGCCACTATGGTGAGCTGTAGTGAATGAACAGCATTATCACATTGGTGTTCCTTTTATCATGGTGGGAAAGGGCAGTGTTGAGTGTGATTGAGATTGTGTCATCTGTGGATCTGTTGGGGCGGTATGCAAATTGGAGTGGTTCTAGGGTTTCCGGCATGATGGTGTTGATGTGAGCAATGACCAGCCTTTCAAAGCACTTCATGGCTACTGACGTGAGTGCTACGGGGCGGTAGTCATTTCGGCAGGTTACCTTCGCTTTGTTGGGTACAGGGACTATGGTGGTTTTCTTGAAACATGTAGGTATTACAGACTCGGTCAGGGAGAGGTTGAAAATGTCAGTGAAGGCACTCGCCAACTGGTCAGCAAATGCTCTGACTACACATCCTGGTAATCTGTCTGGCCCAGAACAGAACACAACTTGAGTAAGATAAAGAATAGCATACAAAGAGTTTAATTGTAGATTAATAATATTATATTGTATTGTATTACACACTCTAAACTTATTCCACGGACCCCTTGGCCAAAATGTGTTTAATCTGTTGTTCGTAATATTTATTTAAAAAGTGAGATATGACCACGGACCCCTTTCAGTACATTTGCGGACCCCACTTTGAGAACCCCTCTAATAACGTATGTGGTCTGTTTTACACACTGTCTCTCTTTCTCTCTCTACTTCTATGTGTATCCTACCTGCATATACTGTATACAGCAGGATCTATATCTTTAGACTATATTTTTCACTACACAGAACTACTCCAGATAGCCTCAGAGGTGTGAGTGTGCGTAAGTGGAGGCTGCTGAGGGGAGGACGGCTCATAATAATGGCTGGAATGGAGTCAATGGAATGGTATCAAACACATGAAATGCCTGGTTTCCATGTGGTTGATACCATTCCATTGACTTCATTCCAGACATTATTATGA
This sequence comes from Salvelinus fontinalis, assembly GCF_029448725.1. Taxonomy (NCBI): domain Eukaryota; kingdom Metazoa; phylum Chordata; class Actinopteri; order Salmoniformes; family Salmonidae; genus Salvelinus; species Salvelinus fontinalis. The sequence continues at coordinate 22,851,419 of NC_074692.1, forward strand.
GCCGTCCTCCCCTCAGCAGCCTCCACTGGTGTGCTTGCGTGCATGCATGCGTGTATTTGTGTGTGTGTGTGTGTGTGTATTTCTCTCATCTGACTAATGTCTGCTAACAAAGAGAGAAAAGTGTAACATCGTGACTTGAAGCTGTAATATCACACCTGGTATCACACATTTCTCTGGGGATTGTGACACAGCTAATATAGGCAGGCGTGTTAAGTGACTCTAACTGATCCTCACTGACTAGTTTCTACCTGTGATCCAGAGGGCAGTGTCATCTTCAGACTGCAGACAGTAAACAGCTCAGTGGTCACCTTGTTAGACTACATTACAACATCACAGGACACCGATAGGACTGTTATTAACAGTCTTCCAATGTACAGTGCCTTTGAAAAGTAATCAGACCCCTTGACTTTTTTCACATTTTGTTGGGTTACAGCCTTATTCTAAAATTGATTAACACGTTTTTTCATCAATGTCACGACTTCTGCCGAAGTCGTTGCCTCTCCTTGTTCGGGCGGTGTTCGGCGGTCGACGTCACCGGTCTTCTAGCCATCATCGATCCATTTTTCATTTTCCATTGGTTTTGTCGTGTCTTCCCACACACCTGTTTTCAATCCCATCCATTACCTCTTGTGTATTTAACCCTCTGTTTCCCCTCATGTCTTTGTCAGAGATTGTTTTATGTCAAGTGTTGTTTCTTGGTGTATAGGTGCGCGACGGGTCCTCGTACCCATGTTTATTTTATGTATGTACATTTTCGTGTTTGGAGCATGTTAAGTGGACGTTTATTAAAAGTCTCCATTTACACTCTGTTGAACTCTCCCGCGCCTGACTTCCCTGCCACCTATACACACGACTCTGACAGAATCTCTGACCATAACTATGAAGTCAGCAGGAGGAGACACTTCGCTCATGGAGGTAGAGGAACGTGTCATGGAACAAGCAGAGGAGATTGACAGTCTGGGCGCTGCCATGGATCGCATTGTCCAGAATATGGACCGCTGGGAGAGGCAGGGAGTTTTTCCAGCGCCTCCACCACCACAATCGGTATTTCCGTTGAACGCTTTTTCTCCTCCTGAACATAACAAGATCCATTTATCCCTACCCACGGGATACAATGGAGATACTGCCAGCTGCCAGGGTTTTCTCCTAAAACTGCACTTGTATCTGGCCACGGTCTCTCCAGTACCATCGGACCGTGAGAAGAGTTCCGCCCTCGTCTCATGCCACACCGGGAAAGCCCTGGAGTGGGCCAGCGCTGTGTGTAGAGAGGAGGATGCGGCGTTGGACCATTTTGAGGAGTTCATCCGCCATTTCCGAATGGTATTCGACCACCCATCCGAGGGCAGAGCGGCGGGTGAGCTCCTCTATCATCTGAGGCAGGAGACGAAGAGTGCACAGGAGTTTGCTTTGGAGTTTAGGACCTTGGCTGCCGGCGCTGGATGGAGCGACAGGGCCCTGATCAACCATTACCGTTGTAGTCTACGCGAGGACATCCGTCGGGAGCTGGCCTGTAGAGACACCACCCTCAACTTCGATCAGCTGGTGGACATGTCCATCAGGCTGGACAACATGCTGGCTACTCGTGGACGTCTAGGTCGGGGTCTGGTTGTTCCATCCTCCCGCACCCTCTCTCCCGAACCTATGGAATTGGGAGGGATGGTGCGCAGGGAGACCGGAGGGGGTTCCCGCTCGAGCACCATCTATGATGGCAGAGATCACACTGCTGGTCGGTGCCGGGTTGGTTCCTCTGGGAATAGAGAAGGCAGGCAGGGCACTCTGGCATCACCCCAGGTGAGTAGGCACCATTCTCATCCAGAGCCCTCTGCTGCACTAATGTTTGTCTCTGTCACTTTTCCGGATTTTTCCCTGCATTCCCAGTACAAGGCGCTAGTAGATTCAGGCGCGGCTGGGAATTTCATTAATAAAAATTTAGCTCATAGTTTAGGAATCCCTATTGTTTTTGTGGATATGCCTTTCCTTATTCATGCGTTAGATAGTCGACCAATAGGGTCAGGGTTTATCAGGGAGGTCACCGCACCTTTGTATATGATAACGCAGGAGGGTCACAAGGAGAAGATTAGTCTTTTCCTTATTGATTCCCCTGCGTATTCTGTGGTGCTAGGCCTACCCTGGTTAACTTGTCATAACCCTACTGTTTCTTGGCCACAGAGGGCTCTCACGGGGTGGTCGCGAGAGTGCTCAGGTAGGTGTTTAGGGGTTTCCGTTGGTGCTACTACGGTGGAAAGTCCAGACCAGGTCTCCACCGTGCGCATTCCCCCAGAATATGCCGATTTGGCTCTGCCTTCTGTAAAAAGAAGGCGACTCAATTACCACCCCATCGACGGGGGGATTGTGTGATAGATCTCCTGGTAGACGCTGCATATCCCAGGAGTCACGTGTATCCCCTGTCGCAAGCGGAGACGGTGGCTATGGATACATATATCTCTGAATCCCTGCGTCAGGGGTTCATTCAGCCATCCATTTCACCCGCCTCTTCGAGTTTCTTTTTTGTGAAGAAGAAGGATGGCGATTTACGCCCGTGCATTGCTTATCGAGGCCGGTGTCGACGCGATGCTGGAGCCGTGCATCATGGGGGGGGGTAATGTCACGACTTCTGCCAAAGTCGTTCCCTCTCCTTGTTCGGGCGGTGTTCGGCGGTCGACGTCACCGGTCTTCTAGCTATCATCGATCCATTTTTCATTTTCCATTGGTTTTGTCGTGTCTTCCCACACACCTGTTTTCACTCCCATCCATTACCTCTTGTGTATTTAACCCTCTGTTTCCCCTCATGTCTTTGTCAGAGATTGTTTTATGTCAAGTGTTGTTTCTTGGTGTATAGGTGCGCGACGGGTCCTCGTACCCATGTTTATTTTATGTATGTACATTTTCGTGTTTGGAGCATGTTAAGTGGACATTTATTAAAAGTCTCCATTTACACTCCGTTGAACTCTCCTGCGCCTGACTTCCCTGCCACCTATACACACGACTCTGACAAGGAATCTACACACAATATCCATTTAATGACAAATCAAAAACAGGTTTTTATAAATTTTTGCTAATCTATAAAAAAACAAACCTAAATATCACATTTACATAAGTATTCAGACCCTTTACTCAGTACTTTATTGAAGCACCTTAGGCAGCGATTACAGCCTCAAGTCTTCTTGGGTATGACGCTACAAGCTTGGCACACCAGTATTGGGGAGTTTCCACCATTCTTCTCTGCAGATCCTCTCAAGCTCTGTCAGGTTGGCTGGGGAGCGTTGCTGCGCAGCTATTTTCAGGTCTCTCCAGAGATGGTCGATTGTGTTCAAGTCCAGGCTCTGGCTGGGTCACTCCTGCGTTGTATTGGCTGTGTGCTTAGGGTCGTTGTCCTGTTGGAAGGTGAACCTTCGCCCCAGTCTGAGGTCCTGAGCGTTTCGAGCAGGTTTTCATCAAGGATCTCTCTGTACTTTGCTCCGTTCATCTTTGCCTCGATCCTGACTGGTCTCTGAGTCCCTGATGCTGAATACTTTCCGAAGGCACTGTAGCGGATGGCAATACAGTGTGATGTTCTGCCTGCCAGCGGAGTGTAACTCTACTGATCATATTGTGTTGAAGATAATAAGACAGACGAGAGGAGAGCAGCAGGACCAGGAAAATGTATCTACAAATGGAAATATGAAACACACACACATGCATACACACAATGTTATTAAAGCTAATATAGCTATGCTATTAGAATAAAAGTGTGTTCTCGAGGGTGACAGTATGAGGATGTGGAGATGGGGACCTCACACCCATTTAAAATCCAGCAGACCTTTTACCAGCTGATTAATATTTGAAGGCATCCTCCATGTTCCTGACTCTCTGATTATCTGTGATTGTTTGTGGTTTCTTGTTCCATCCATCCCTGGGTCTCCCTCTGTCACTCTGCTGTCCCCTGGGAGAGGAGAGCAGGGGCAGTTACCAGCACACATACACATCAACCTTTATCCATGAATATACACACACTTCAGCTTTCAGGGACACACATCACACATCTCAACCCCAGCTAGTGTGATGGCTGCACAAACACCAAGTTTAAATATGCAGAAACTAACGGAAAGTGTTGAAAAAAAACTATGTTAAAAAAGATGCCTCACATGCTCCCCCCTCTCTCCTTCTCTCTCTCTCTCTCACTCTCTCTCTCTCCTTCTCTGTCTCTCTCTCTCTCTCCTTCTCTCTCACTCTCTCTCTCACTCTCTCTCTCTCCTTCTCTGTCTCTGTCTCTCTCTCTCTCTCTCTCTCTCTCTCTCTCTCTCTCTCTCTCTCTCTGTCTCTCTCTGTCTCTCTCTGTCTCTCTCTCTCTCTCCTCTCTCTCGCTCTCCTTCTCTCTCTCACTCTCCTTCTCTCTCTCGCTCTCCTTCTCTCTCTCGCTCTCTCCTTCTCTCTCCTTCTCTCTCTTTCTGTCTCTCTCTCTCTCTCTCCTTCTCTCTCTCTCTCCTTCTCGCTCTCGCTCTCCTTCTCACTCTCTCTCTCCCCTCTCTCTCGCTCTCCTGCTCTCTCTCTCTCCTTCTCTCTCTCTCATTTTCTCTCTCTCTCTCCTTCTCGCTCTCCTTCTATCTCTCTCTCTCTCTCTCTCTCTCTCTCTCTCTCTCTCTGTCTCTCCTTCTCTCTCTCTGTCTCCTTCTCTCTCTCGCTATCCTTATCCCTCTCTCTCTCCTCTCTCTCTCTCTGTCTCTCCTTCTCTCTCTCTCTCTCTCCTTCTCTCTCTCTCTCCTTCTCACTCTCTCTCTCCTCACTCTCTCTCTCTGCTCTCTCTCTCTCTCCTTCTCACTCTCTCTCTCTCTCTCTGCTCCCTCTCTCCTTCTCACTCTCTCTCTCTCTGCTCTCTCTCTCTCTCCTTCTCACTCTCTCTCTCTTTCCATCCCTCTCTCTCCCACTGAGGGCGGATGATAAACATTTAGTCATCCATTATTAAAGGTCAACAGGACAGCCCAAACAGAGTGAGTACCTTCCTGATAGGAAGTCTGTGATTATGGTAGTGATGCTCTTTGGGCTCATCAATTAGTGATGAGAGACCATATTTGAGTGATGCCTGAACTGTGTGTGAGTGTGTGTGTTTGGGGAGGGGGGAGTAGTTGGAAAACAATTCACTCCATGGCCAACAAAAAGGGGAGGGTGTGTGTGTGCAGTGGGGGATGTGTGTATGGATGTGTTGAAGAGGTGTGGGTATGCTTTTATTTGTTTATTGATTTTTGTGTTGTATGTCTCTGCAGGGGTCTTGTTGGGCTGTTTGCCAACATCGTGCAACACGGAGAACAACAAACCTCCAGGGAACACTGGAGGAACACTGGGGCAGGAGACTTCTGGCTGCATTTGCTGCCTGGCTGCTGAAAGAGGGCCTGAGGCCTGGATGTTAAAGTCTCATCTGATGTTGCTTTTAACTTGAATCTTGCTTGACATGAGACATTATAACATAAAATTATATAAAGTCGACCTCACAGATTTTTTTGATAATAGCAGTTTTGGTCTAAACGTCTTTGGAATTTCAACAGATTTCAGTAGAACAAAATGTTTTCCACCCCACCCACTTTGTTTAAATCCTGACCTTTGTGAACAAGGAGTTGCTAATTCTTACTACAACCACATTTTTAAATATACCAAATGTATGCCATTATACTACAGCTAGCTCAACTGTAACTCTGCAGGTGGTGAAAGGGGCTTGTGTGTGTGTGTGTGTGTGTGTGTGTGTGTGTGTGTGTATTGGTGGAAGGGGGTGGGTGGATTAGCGTGCCTCTCAACTCTCCTATCTGTAATGAGACTGGACACTGGCTCCACGTCGACCCCCAAACCTTTAACTACTCACTGGGGGGTATGTCTCTACTCCCGTTTCATGTGTGTGTGCATCTCGTTGTGTGTGTGTGTGTGTGTGTGTGTGTGTGTGTGTGTGTGTGTGTGTGTGTGTGTGTGTGTGTGTGTGTGTGTGTGTGTGTGTGTGTGTGTGTGTGTGTGTGTGTGTGTGTGTGTGTGTGTGTGTGTGTGTGTGTGTGTGTGTGTGTGTGTGTGTGTGTGCATGTGTCTGTCTCTGTGTTTGTCTGTGCATTTGGTCCTGTGTGTATGAGAGGGGAGAGTGGGTTTCTTGGGTCTAGTAATAGTTTGTTTGAGTTTCTGGGCTGGTGAACAGGGCATGACTCCATTAGGTGGTTTGTCTTTTTGTGCAGCAGGGGGCCTCCTCACAGAGCTCCACACTGGAGACATTCAGGCTGGTCACCAAGCCTCCTCACGGAGCTCCATGCTGCAGACAGACGGGGAGGTCAGGGAAGATCTCTGTCCCCCACTTGAACAGCCTCTGACCCTCTCTGAACCTGCAGGATTAGGGTCGTTTAACGCATACAGGGATCTATACTGCAGACTGTATGGACTATATACAGCACAAGACCAGTGTTGAGGTAGGACGACAGCCTTTCCAGATCCTCCAATCAGGTTAGTCTGACCTCTCTGACCTGTGTGTGTGTGTGTGTGTGTGTGTGTGTGTGTGATGAGGAAGACTAATGATGAATTGAGGGAAATTATGATATGTATTTATCTATCCCTTTACCAGATCTTACCCCCATTGTTATTTGTGTGTGCGGGTTCCTGCTCACAAAACTCACACAGATAAGAGCTACTATATCAGCATCCTGTAATGTGTATCAGCATCCTGTAATGTGTATCAGCATCCTGTCATGTGTATCAGCATCCTGTCATGTGTATCAGCCTCCTGTAATGTGTATCAGCATCCTGTCATGTGTATCAGCATCCTGTCATGTGTATCAGCCTCCTATAATGTGTATCAGCATCCTGTCATGTGTATCAGCATCCTGTCATGTGTATCAGCATCCTGTAATGTGTATCAGCATCATGTCATGTGTATCAGCATCCTGTCATGTGTATCAGCCTCCTATAATGTGTATCAGCATCCTGTCATGTGTATCAGCATCCTGTAATGTGTATCAGCATCCTGTCATGTGTATCAGCATCCTGTTTGGGGAACAGCATCCTGTCATGTGTATCAGCATCCTGTCATGTGTATCAGCATCCTGTCATGTGTATCAGCATCCTGTCATGTGTATCAGCATCCTGTCATGTGTATCAGCATCCTGTCATGTGTATCAGCATCCTGTCATGTGTATCAGCATCCTGTCATGTGTATCAGCATCCTGTCATGTGTATCAGCATCCTGTCATGTGTATCAGCATCCTGTTTGGGGAACAGCATCCTGTCATGTGTATCAGCATCCTGTCATGTGTATCAGCATCCTGTCATGTGTATCAGCATCCTGTCATGTGTATCAGCATCCTGTCATGTGTATCAGCATCCTGTAATGTGTATCAGCATCCTGCCATGTGTATCAGCATCCTGTTTGGGGAACAGCATCCTGTAATGTGTATCAGCATCCTGTCATGTGTATCAGCATCCTGTCATGTGTATCAGCATCCTGTCATGTGTATCAGCATCCTGTAATGGAGCTAAAGCGTTGTTCCCTCTGCACGTGACTGCAGCCCTTAATGCTCAAATCAGACTTGTTTCTCATTTGTTCTGGGAAGGCTGAGTGTACAAACAGTGACAAGATCACATTCATAGAAAGGGGCTCTATTTCTATGATTGAACATGTGCTTGAACATTATGCGCCAGCAGCATACCACCCTGCATACCACTACTGGCTTGCTTCTGAAGCTAAGCAGGGTTGGTCCTGGTCAGGCCCTGGATGGGAGACCAGATGCTGCTGGAAGTGGTATTGGAGGGCCAGTAGGAGGCACTCTTTCCTCTGGTCTAAAAAATATCCCAATGCCCCAGGGCAGTGATTGGGGACACTGCCCTGTGTAGGGTGCTGTCTTTCGGATGGGACGTTAAACGGGTGTCCTGACTCTCTGAGGTCATTAAAGATCCCATGGCACTTATCGTAAGAGTAGTGGTGTTAACCCCGGTGTCTTGGCTAAATTCCCAATCTGGCCCTCAAACCATCATGGTCACCTAATAATCCCCAGTTTACAATTGGCTCATTCATCCCCCTCCTCTCCCCTGTAACTATTCCCCAGGTCGTTGCTGCAAATGAGAACGTGTTCTCAGTCAACTTACCTGGTAAAATAACGGTAAAATAAATAAATAAAATAAAAGTGTTCAGAAAACAGCATTTTATAGGATTTGACTCATTTCAAACTATCAGCCTGAACAGCTTTTTTTGTCTTCAAATGAAATCCTGTTTCCCTGCTTCAGTCCACCTGCCTCAGTACAGGCTAACAGTACAACTACAGTACAACTACAGTACAACTACAACACATACGCCTGCTTCAGTCCACCTGCCTCAGTACAGGCTAACAGTACAACTACAGTACAACTACAGTACAACTACAACACATACGCCTGCTCGTACAATGCCAACTGCTCGTACGTACACCCACCCCTGTGCTCTTTGCCCTCTCTTATCCCTGACAGCTTTGTATCCATGTTAAGATCTACTCAAGAACAACCAAGACTATTTCAGCCATAAGGTCTCATTTGGGGTTATTAGCCTGAATCTGGGGCTCGTTACTAGAAACAGCTTAATGACATTACCACTCTCAGGGCTTTTAAACCGTAGAATTTGAATTTATAGAACATACATTATCCTTCAAATCTTCCCTGGTGGGTGTACCAGCAGCCATATTGGATACATACCATTTGGAATGTTGAATCAAATGAAGAGGAACTGCTGTGGGCATGGTAAGTAAGTTATCATTGTTGCATGCACCAGCTGTTGTAACTAACTGTAAATATGCATAGCCATAGCTACTAGCTAACTAACTAGCCTAGTTTACAAAACTAGAGCGGCTAGAAGACCATCAGACTACTCCACTGCTGTAAGTGACTGACTCCTAGGCCCTGCTTCTGTAAGTGCAACATAATCATCATCAATTACACTACATTTCTGATTGCTTAATTGCCCAAAATGTTGTATGACCAAACATCGCACAAATGCCTCACTGTGTTCTTAAAGAGGATGGGTAAAACTGTGGATATTTATGTCAGATTATAATTATTTATAATACGTACCTATAACCAAAACTAAGGAAGGAGGGAGAGGGGAGGGAGTGAGGGAAGACAGAGAGGGAGGGAGGAGGGAGGGAAGGAAGACAGAGAGGGATGGAGGAGGGAGAGAAGGGAAGACAGAGAGGGATGGAGGATGGAGAGAAGGGAAGACAGAGAGGGATGGGGGAGGGAGAGAAGGGAAGACAGAGAGGGAGGGAGGAGGGAGAGAAGGGAGGACAGAAAGGGATGGAGGAGGGAGAGAAGGGAAGACAGAGAGGGATGGAGGAGGGAGGGAGGGAAGACAGAGAGGGATGGAGGAGGGAGAGAAGGGAAGAGAGAGGGATGGAGGAGGGAGAGAAGGGAAGACAGGGAGGGATGGAGGAGGGAGAGGGAAGACAGAGAGGAATGGAGGAGGGAGGGGGGGAAGACAGAGAGGGATGGAGGAGGGAGAGAGGGAAGACAGAGAGGGATGGAGGAGGGAGAGAAGGGAGGACAGAAAGGGATGGAGGAGGGAGAGAAGGGAAGACAGAGAGGGATGGAGGAGGGAGAGAGGGAAGACAGAGAGGGATGGAGGAGGGAGGGAGGGAAGACAGAGAGGGATGGAGGAGGGAGAGAAGGGAGGACAGAAAGGGATGGAGGAGGGAGAGAAGGGAAGACAGAGAGGGATGGAGGAGGGAGAGAAGGGAGGACAGAAAGGGATGGAGGAGGGAGAGAAGGGAAGACAGAGAGGGATGGAGGAGGGAGAGAGGGAAGACAGAGAGGGATGGAGGAGGGAGGGAAGACAGAGAGGGATGGAGGAGGGAGGGAGGGAAGACAGAGAAGGATGGAGGAGGGAGAGAAGGGAAGACAGAGAGGGATGGAGGAGGGAGGGGGGGAAGACAGAGAGGGATGGAGGAGGGAGGGGGAGAAGGGAAGACAGAGAGGGATGGAGGAGAGAGGGAGGGAGGGAAGACAGAGAGGGAGGGAGGGAGGGAGGTGGGAAGAAAGAGCGGGAGTGAAGGAGGGAGGGGGTAGGGAGGCAGAGATAACGATAAGCACCACTTAGGCTCTTTGATCATGTGGTTCATCCATCTCCCAGCTAGACCAGCGTGTTTAAGACAGTTTCCAGACTGAACACATTCACACACACCACCACCACCCCACACACACACACACACACACACACACACACACACACACACACACACACACACACACACACACACACACACACACACACACACACACACACACACACACACACACACACACACACACACACACACACAATATCCACTGTTTGATAGTCTCAACAGTTACAGACAGACATTTCTTATTCATAACCTGATTGTGTCATTTCAATTCAATTCAATTCAAGGGGCTTTATTGGCATGGGAAACATGTGTTAACATTGCCAAAGCAAGTGAGGTAATAATAATATACAAAAGTGAAATAAACAATAAAAATTAACAGTAAACATTACACATACAGAAGTTTCAAAACAATAAAGACATTACAAATGTCATATTATATATATACAGTGTTGTAACAATGTACAAATGGTTAAAGTAATTTCTCTGTCTGGAGAACCCTGTTATATTATTACAGTAGTGTAACTGAACATTCCTCTCGGAGCGTGTGATTTATCTCCACTTTGTTTGTGTGACAGACGGATCAGGGGCCTCTCCCTCTCTCCTCTCCGCTTCCCCTCTCCTCCTTTCAGTGCTCTCTAACACAGGAGAGAAGGGGTTAAGGAAAAACAGACCCTCAAAGGCGCTGTCTGCTTAACCCCCAACCCCAGACACAGAGAGAGAGAGAGAGAGATACAGAGAGAGAAAAAGAGAGCGAGGGAGAAAGAGGGACAGAGATGTAGAGAGTAAGAGTGTGTTTACATTTTGTCTGTGGCAAAGTCTTGGAGAGAAAGCTGGGGAAAGTCAAGCTGACACACACACACACACACACACACACACACACTTGCATGCACACACACACACACACACACACACACATTTCTCTACAAAGTGTCTGTCTGAGTGTCTGTGTGTGTGTTGTAACGGGCTCTTCTCTTCCCTGAGCTGTGAGCAGGTGTGAGGAGTCCTTAACCCCACTGAGGAGCAGAAACATGACACCTTAACGAGAAACACTACAGAGGAAAGAGAGAGGGAGAGTGAGATAGGTGACCACCAACAGTCATCATGGAGATGCCTGCTACACTCCAGCACAGCCAACCCCACTCTTCTCTGGGCAGTAGGTCATCTGTGTGAGTGGGTCCAGCTGGAGGAGACGCGAGAGGCCAAACAACCTGTCACACACACACACACACACACACACACACACACACACACACACACACACACACACACACACACACACACACACACACACACACACACACACACACACACACACACACACACACACACACACACACACACACACACACACACACACACACAGCTGCACTCGAACCCCAGAACTAGACTACTCTGTTTAACTTAACCTCCTTTATCAACACTGACAGCTCAGGTCACCTCATAGGTGTTCTTTAACCTGCACTGTAGGAGTAACCTACTACTCAGCCTTAGTGTGCATGTTCATGTGTCTGCGTGTGTGTTCCATCCGCTGTGGTCCATGGCCAGCAGCACACTTTTAGAAAAAGCGTTCCAAAAGGTTTATTTGGCTGTCCCCAGCCAAATGGAACACAAAAGGGTTCTACCTGGAACCAAACATGGTTCTTCAAAGGGTTCTCTTATGGGGACAGCCAAAGAACCCTTTTAGGTTCTAGATAGTACATTTTTTTCTAAGAGTGTACTCCATGTAGAGTTGAGTAAGGACAGTCTTCTACAGTATGTTGAAGTGTATGCTGCATGTCTCTTCAGAAGGAACATAAACATGACAACAAAGTTATTCCAAATTCTCTTCAAATGTATTTATAAAGCCATTTATTCCAACCATGTTAAACATTGTCTCCACAAGGAAATGACAGGAGATAGAAAAAACAACAAAAAAAGCAAAAAAACAAACCTTCAATGAGAAACAAACAACTTGAACAATTCAACCAACTATGTGTCATTTCACCAACTTACAACAAAACCAGACAAAATCTCTATACCAATAAATACTATCAAAAATTACAATACAATAAAGCAAAAACACTTCCCAATTGATCACTTATTTCTCAACTCTTACACACTCTCTCACACACCCAGAGGAATGACTCTCCCCCCAACACGTACTGTACAGAGGCTCCCAACTGATCCTCTGGGAATCAATAGTAACTATTCCCATGTTAGTGCAAATCCCCATCACCCAGTTCCAAATAATGCACCCACTGACTCATATGCAGCATGCTTTTGTTTATCTCATTGGCAAAACATTGTATTGACCCCCCTCTTGAAGCCAGAGAGAACCTTTTTATGTTTTAAAGTTATTTTCCTGCAATTCTACACATTTTATTGCCATGGGCTGGAGAGAAATGTTGCTATATGATCAGAAATGTAATGCCATTTTATTCGTTTTGTCACGGGGCTGAGAGAAAATTGTGCAGTTTACTGCACATTTCCTGAAATTCTACACATTTTGCCATGACTTATGCCATGATAATATGAAATCTTAGTGAGAGTGACTCACAATATCAATGAGGACTCCCTGGAGGTCAGGGCCCCTGGGCACGTGCCCTTCATGCCCGGTCGGTAATTTCGGCCATGATTACTACAAGTTTAGATATCTAGATAGACTAACTTACCAATCTAAAATAAAATAGCTGACATGGGCTAATTGACCGATTTACACAACAAGAGGAATGATGCACAACCAAGGTTTGATTGGTCAGTTCGGGGTAATGGAGTGTTGTTTAGTCAGTTCGGGGTAATGGAGTGTTGTTTAGTCAGTTCGGGGTAATGGAGTGTTGTTTAGTCAGTTCGGGGTAATGGAATGTTGTTTAGTCAGTTCGGGGTAATGGAGTGTTGTTTAGCCAGTTCGGGGTAATGGAGTGTTGTTTAGTCAGTTCGGGGTAATGGAGTGTTGTTTAGTCAGTTCGGGGTAATGGAGTGTTGTTTAGTCAGTTCGGGGTAATGGAGTGTTGTTTAGTCAGTTCGGGGTAATGGAGTGTTGTTTAGCCAGTTCGGGGTAATGGAGTGTTGTTTAGCCAGTTCGGGGTAATGGAGTGTTGTTTAGCCAGTTCGGGGTAATGGAGTGTTGTTTAGCCAGTTCGGGGTAATGGAGTGTTGTTTAGCCAGTTCGGGGTAATGGAGTGTTGTTTAGTCAGTTCGGGGTAATGGAGTGTTGTTTAGTCAGTTCGGGGTAATGGAGTGTTGTTTAGTCAGTTCGGGGTAATGGAGTGTTGTTTAGTCAGTTCGAGGTAATGGAGTGTTGTTTAGTCAGTTCGGGGTAATGGAGTGTTGTTTAGCCAGTTCGGGGTAATGGAGTGTTGTTTAGCCAGTTCGGGGTAATGGAGTGTTGTTTAGCCAGTTCGGGGTAATGGAGTGTTGTTTAGTCAGTTCGGGGTAATGGAGTGTTGTTTAGCCAGTTCGGGGTAATGGAGTGTTGTTTAGTCAGTTCGGGGTAATGGAGTGTTGTTTAGTCAGTTCGGGGTAATGGAGTGTTGTTTAGCCAGTTCGGGGTAATGGAGTGTTGTTTAGTCAGTTCGGGGTAATGGAGTGTTGTTTAGCCAGTTCGGGAGTAAAGGACATGGCAGCTGTGAGAGCAACATGATGATGAGATGTGTGAATACCAAAAACGCAATAGGATTGTGTACATGTCTTCTGCCCTGCGGCTGCCTCTAAACAGAACAACATGTGTGTGTATGCAGGCACGTGCACAGCACAGGAGGCTGCTGAGGGGAGGACGGCTCATTATATTGGCTGGAACGGAGAAAATGGAATGGCATCAAACACATGGAAATCACTTCTTTGATGTAATTGTTACTATTCCACTTATTCCACTCCAGCCATTACCACGAGCCCGTCCTCCCCAATTAAGGTACCAACAACCTCCTGTGGTGCACAGACAGAGCCCTAGGGGTGATGGAGCACCTGCCCTTTGCCGTCCTTTGACAAAAGTGCCCTTTTGATTAGTGTCGTCTCTTCTAACTTCCAATGCAACACATTGTCCATCAAATTAGATAGTTTCTCATGAACTCATCAATCATGAGGAAAGTCCCCTCCGTCAACCTTTTGCCACTGTGAGTGCGTCAGTGCCCTGCTGCAATCCTCCTACTGGCATTATCTACCTACCGGTGCCGGGCGGGGAATTAGAAATGAATACTGCCAGTAGTGGGTTACTTTGGAGTTGCTAGCATGTGTTGTTTCACGGTCAGGGACACGGAAGGGGACATCTGCAAGTTTGACTGTTTGTCAGTAGCAGAACAAATTGAAATCAGGTAAACACTAGTTAGCTTGTTTTGACAACATAACCATGCTAACTAGCTGATTCATAACCTACATTCTAGATAATCAGCTGATATAGCCCACCCCAGTAGTGGTTCTTTTAACTAACTCCCTGTCATATGTGGTTCTAGCTTTAATGCTCTACAATGTGTGATGAATGAGTGTTATTGCAGAGAATTAAGGCCTATGTAAAATAAATGGATACATTAGAATTTGGCTACAGGAGCAGTAGAAAACAATGAATGGATTTAAGTTCTATTTATTATTATTTTGGGGGGGTTATGTGTGTGTGTGTGTGTGTGTGTGTGTGTGTGTGTGTGTGTGTGTGTGTGTGTGTGTGTGTGTGTGTGTGTGTGTGTGTGTGTGTGTGTGTGTGTGTGTCACGGCTTACTCCCTGCAGCCTGGTTTAAACTAACTGTTTATCTCTCTTCTGCTCTGCCTGTGGCCACTCAGCCGGCCTCTCAGCCGACATTAACTCACAGCAGCCCTGACCTGAGCTGACACACACACACACACACACACACACACACACACACACACACACACACACACACACACACACACACACACACACACACACACACACACACACACACACACACACACACACACACACACACACACACACACACACCAACTGGAAACCACGACCACAGAGACACAGTCTCACTTCTTCAGGGGACAGACAGGTAACATAGTGCATTATTAAAAGCAGTCTCAGGGATGAAGTTCGGAACGTTGTAGTTGATGGTGTCATCTTCCTTCCTGTCCCTCCAGTTAGAGTGCTTATCAATCTGGTTCCGCTAAAATCAGTTCCTTCCAGAGTGGTCCCAGACAGAGGGGGATGGTATTAAATGTAACACAAAGACGATCCAAGGCTCAATCCACAGCACAGGGAAAGACACAATTGGCAAATTAAATCTCTTCACACATCAAACGACACACCTCACATAAACACCTCACATAAATAGAACCCCCAGCCACCAGTCTGTCTTTCCCTTACACCTGTGGTCCAATCAGGTGGGCTCGCTCCACTCTGGGACCCCTCCCCTGATCTGTGTGTGTAGGGTGTGGTATTGGGTAGGAGACAGGGAGGTGGGGTAGCAGTGGTACTCTCTGAGTGGTGGGCTGGTGTGTTGGGGTGGTCTGGAGTTCTGGGTCTGGTAGGGGCACTGAGAGAGAGAGTCCTCCAGAGGAGGAGCGCCTTGGTGGGCTACTAGGCTCAGCTGAGAGCCCCTGGGACTGGAGGAGTAGGGCTGGTGGGGGAAGGTCATGTAGGGGTCAGTAGGGGTCATGGGGGTCATAGCAGGTGTCAAAGGGCAGCTGTAGGACCAGGATGTACAGCTGAGGTCATCCAGTCTGGGCTCAGATCCAGCAAACATACACGCCTGCCGCTGCCCCGCCTCTGACCTGTAGAGGGAGTCAGAGAGACCAGGGGGATGGGGATGGACAGCGAGAGGAAGAGAGGGAGGAGGGTAAGCAGATGGGTGATAGTAAGACTCAACATCGCTGGGAGAACTGTTGATGTAGGACTTCCTGTACTGGTGATGCTCTGTTGTAGGACAGGTATCATCTGCTGGAGAGAGAGAGAGAGAGAGAGAGAGAGAGAGAGAGAGCGAGAGAGAGCGAGAGCGAGAGAGAGAGAGAGAGAGAGAGAGAGAGAGAGAGAGAGAGAGAGAGAGAGAGAGAGAGAGAGAGAGAGAGAGAGAGAGAGAGAGTGTAAGATTGTGGAATACACTAAGATTGTGGAATACACTATGAAAGGAACAGCCCAGCAAGCACATTTGGTTCCTTGGAAGTTGTGGGAACGTACATTCTTGGTTCTGGTAACGAAGTCATAAAGTTTCCTGGCCTACGAAATGTAACGTTTTTTTAAACGTTCTGAGAATGGAAGTGAAATTTTCTGCTGCTCTGGGAAAGTACATTTTTAGGTTGCAGGAAGGTTTGAGAGTGTTTTACTGTGGTTACCTGAAAATGTTCCTGGGAGGTTTTATTAACATTCTGAGAACGGAAATGATAGGTTATTTAGAGGTTTTTGAATAACTTCCTGAAAACATTCACTGAATGTTTCAATAACAATGATAGCTTGCATTAATGGTTTTGAACTCAAAGCACAGATAGGACACATGGAGATTCATTTGCTTTGGCAAACACATGTATTTTTTATTGGGGCACGGCATCAGTGAGATTCAAACCTATGATCTCCTGTTCTCTAACCATGGAATTAGTCCACTGCGCCACCAGGATGTAGCAAGCATGCCATGTTTTTGGAACTCATACAAAGCTGTTCAATTTAGCTCATTCAAACAGACCCTATTTCAAAGGAAACAAGCACTCATTAAGATCAGGTGTGGCCAATAAGTGGGCGTGACCACACACCTGAACACACTTAACAAGATGCTGAGACGGAATGTAAACGTTTTCTTCGTGTTCTGAGAACATGACTTTAAATAGAACCATGAGGAAACCTGTAGTAAACATTATGCTGAAGTAGTGAAATTCCCAAAGGAGAACGTTGTTTCTTAACGTTCTCTGAACTATTTGAGACCAATCCCAATGTAAAAGCAGTTGGAGAACGTTCCTAGAACATTACCAAAAATGTAATTAAATGTAACCATGCTTGAACCTTTAGGAAATGTTCTGTTAAAGTAATGAAATACCAAGAAAATAAAGTTACTTTGTCAAGATCCTTCAATGTGCTGAGAATATTCCAAAGTTAAGCAACTGTCCTGCACCACTCCTAGAAGGTTGTGGGAAGGTTATATGCAAATTAACAACAGGACAACCAAGCTCCCATTAAGCTCTAAGAAACATATGGTTTTCAGAAAGCTATGTGCTAGCTGGGTGGTCTTCCACTAGCAACGACAATCATAGAAACAAAACATGCCAGACTCAAAGAGACATAAAAAACGAATCCAGTGTCTAGAGCAGGGGTGTCAAACTCATTTTACCATGGGGGCCGCATTCCATCTTCAACAAGGTCTGGAGGTCCGCAATGAAAATTGGTTATATTTCCTTGTCGTCAAAATGTGCTAAACATTTTCCTCTATCCATCATTATTGGAATTTTTGATGCTCCCTGATCTGTCTTGCTTTCATTTAGGTTATTATTCAACAAGTTCTCAGTCTCACATCAGAATGAGACATTCATCCATATTTGTCATTCAAATTTTTTGAGTTTGTTACAAAGTCAAATTTCGAAGTGTTTAAGGTTAAGTTTAGGCATTAACTCTGAATTTTTAGGGTTAGGGTGGAGTTTAAGCATTAACTCCAGATGGTTGAGGTAAGGGTTAAGGTTTGGGATACATTTAAAACCAAAATATTCAAAACAACTTTCTATCGCTGGCCTTGAACTTACAGATGCTTACGCCCATTCGCTATCCCCATCCACAACAGCCTAGAAAACCAAACCTACTCGAAGGTAACAGCGCTCACTGTTGCCCCTAGTGGCCGGCTTCCACATCATCTCCCGACGTCCTCAGACATGGATGGACGTTGAATACAGACTTGTATAAAGGCTGATCTGGCTGGTTTATTAGCAATCTGGACACAGTCAGGTGACATGATAATTTCTACACAGTTTTGATTTGGTTTTAGACATTTGAAAGTATATTGGAAAAAGCAAAAAAACGAATCTAAAATCTAAAAATAAATACTCAAACCACCCGTGGGCCGGATGTTTGACACCCCTGTTCTAGGGTGACAGTAGGCAGACAAATGCAGCGTTGCGTACCTTTCCTCTTGTTGCAGTGGTACACCTGCATGTGTTTGTGTGGGTCTGGTTGGGGGAGGGTGTAGGGGGTTGGAGGGGGGGTGAGGAGATCCTGGGTGGTGCTGCTCACCCCATTCCCACAGGTATAGGGGTGTGAACCCAACCCCCTCGGTTCCCCCTCAAACGGACTCACACTAGGACACACCCTCTGACACTCCTTACTGAGAGAGAGAGAGAGAGAGAGAGAGAGAGAGAGAGAGAGAGAGAGAGAGAGAGTCCAAGCACAGTAATTAGACAGGTCTCCAGTCACTGCAGATATATGAGTATATTGTAGGCCAAACCGTCTAATTAAGGTGAAAATATTGTCTGAGCTGCTTGCCAAGACATTACACAAGAATTTAGTTCAGCCTGTTCTTAAATGTACTGTATATTTCCATACTTGTGTCTACCCCTTCAGAATCAAACCACAGTATTTCTTTATTTTTGCACTCTCCCTCCCAGTTTCATCATTCTTGTTCTATTATAGACTTGCATTTTATGAAGTATTTACCTGCTGTACAGCAAATATTCACTCTGCAAAAAATACATATTTCATTATCTCTACTTGCTTTTCCTCCACTCTTTCTCCCTCTCACTCCTTTTCACATCTACACTGGCCTCAGCTACCTCAGTGTTATGTAGGGGACAGTGGGCTGTCTCTCTACCTCTCATCCTACCGTGACACACACACAAACACACGCTCACGTATGCACACGCACACAACACACACACACACACACACACACACACACACACACACACACACACACACACACACACACACACACACACACACACACACACACACACACACACACACACACACACACTCTGCTGAGAGATAATATGCTTCTCTAAAAATAAACTCTCAGCCACATGCCACTTCAGATACTCTCCTGTTTCCCTCTTCTCTCACTCTAACACCACAGTCCATCCCCTTTCTTATTTCCTCCTTCCTTTCTCCTCACATAGAGCAGTGACTAATACAATACCTTTCCAGTCCTCCCTTCTCATCCTCTCTCCTCCTCTCCTCCTTCTCCTAATCTACAGTCTCTCTCTGAGAGGACATAGAACTCTAAACCCCTTAAACTGCTGACACAAAACAGACTGTCCCTTTCAAACGTCTGAGGCTCTGTACTCCAGTATCTTGGATTTGAAATTATACAATGACTCTGAGGTTAAAGTGTAGACTGTCAGCCTGAATTTGAGGGTATTTTCATTCATATCGGGTGAACTGTTTAGAAATTATAGCACTTTCTGTACATAGTTCCCCCAATTTAGGGGACCAAAAGTATTGGGAAAAATTCACTTATATGTGCATTAAAGTAGTCAAAAGTTTAGTATTTGGTCCCATATTCCTAGCACGCAATGATTACATCAAGCTCATGACTACAAACTGTAGATGCATTTGGATGCATTTGGATGCATTTGCTGATTGTTTTGGTTGTGTTTCAGATTATTTTGTTAGCAATAGAAATGAATGGTAAACAATGTATTGTGTCATTTTGGAGTCACTTTATTGTAAATAAGAATAGAACATGTTCATGTAGATGATACCATGATTACAGATAGTGCTGAATTAATCGTAAATAATGATAAGTAGGAAAGTTACAGATGCACATGCAGTACCAGTCAAAGGTTTGGACACACCTACTCATTCAAGGGTTTTTCTTTATTTTTTACTATTTTCTACATTGTAGAATAATAGTGAAGACATCAAAACTATGAAATAACACATATGGAATCATGTAGTAACCAAAAAAGTGTTAAACAAATCAAAATATCTGATGAGTCCAAATGTGAATTTCTTGGTTCCAAACGCTGTGTCTTTGTGAGATGCAGAGTAGGTGAACGGATGATCTCTGCATGTGTGGTTCCCACCATGAAGCATGGAGAAGGAGGTGTGATGGTGTGGGGGTGCTTTGCTGGTGACATTGTCAGTGATTTATTTACCGACAGTGATTTATTTAGAATTAACCAGCACAGTGATTTACTTAGAATTAACCAGCATGGCTACCACAGCTATCGGTAGCGATACGCCATCCCATCTGGTTTGCGCTTAGTGGTACTATCATTTGTTTTTTAACAGGACAATGACCCAACACACCTCCAGGCTGTGTAAGGGCTATTTGACCAAGAAGGAGAGTGATGAAGTGCTGCATCAGATGACCTGGCCTCCACAATCACCCGAACTCAACCCAATTGAGATAGTTTGGGATTAGTTGGACCGCAGAGTGAAGGAAAAACAGCCAACAAGTGCTCATTGTATGTGGGAACTCCTTCAAGACTCTTGGAAAAGCATTCCAGGTGAAGCTGGTTGAGAGAATGCCAAGAGTGTGCAAAGCTGTCATCAAGGCAAAGGGTGGCTACTTTGAAGAATCTAACATCTAAAATATATTTTGTTTTGTTTAACACTTTTTTGGTTACTACATGATTCCATATGTGTTATTTTATGGTTTTGATGTCTTCACTATTATTCTGCAATATATAAAATAGTAAAAATATAGAAAAACCCTTGAATGAGTGGGTGTATCCAAACTTTTGACCGGTACTGTATATCATACCCCCCCTCGAAAATAATAACCTTCCCTGTTATTGTAATGGTGAGAGGTTAGCATGTCTTGGGAGTATGATACTTGTGCGTCTGTAACTTTCTCACGCATCATTATTTAATTTTCAGTTAGGACTATCCGTAATCATGGTCGCATCCACAATATGGGACCACCCAACTAAATACTAAACTTTTGACTACTTTATTAATACACATACAAGTTAGCTTGTCCCCTAAACTGGGGGAATATGTACAGAAAGTGCTGTAATTTCTAAAGGGTTCACCCAATATGAATGAAAAAACACTCAAATGAAAACTGTCAGTCTGCACTTTAACATCGTAGTCATTGTATTATTTTTTAATGTGTCACTGTCCCAATACTTTTGGAGCTCACTGTATATGCTCCAATGTGATCTGGCCCGCACCAACCCCAGCAGGACAGCTCTGGGGTCCTTCCACCCCACATCTCACGTTTCCTGGTCTTCCACACTGCCATTTTTTCCTGCCCCAACAAGTAGTTTACTAGTCAGTCCCTTCGCCTGTTGGCTACGCTACAGTGGCTTCGGAAGGTATTCAGACCGCTTGACTTTTTCCACATTTTGTTACGTTACAGCCTTATTCTAAAATGGATTAAATTGTTTTCTCCCCTCATCAATCTACACACAATAGCCCACAATGACAAAGCAAAAACTGTTTTTTAGAAGTGTATATCATATTTACATAACTATTCAGACCCTTTACTGAGTAATTCAAGCACCTATGTCATCAATTACAGCCTCGAGTCTTCTTGGGTATGACGCTACAAGCTTGGCACACCTGTATTTGGGGAGTTTCTCCCATTCTTCTCTGCAGATCCTCTCAAGCTCTGTCAGGTTGGGTGGGGAGTGTTGCTGCAGGTCTTTCCAGAGGTCTCTCCAGAGATGTTCGATTGGGTTCAAGTCCGGGCTCTGGCTGGGCCACTCAAGGACATTCAGAGATTTATCCCGAAGCCACTCGTGCTTTGTTTTGGCTGTGTGCTTAGGGTCGTTGTCCTGTTGAACCTTCGCCCCAGTCTGAGGTCCTGAGCACTCTGCAGCAGGTTTTCATCAAGGATCTCTCTATGCTTTGCTCCGTTCATCTTTGCCTCAATCCTGACTAGTCTCTGAGTCCCTGCCGCTGAAAAACAACCCCACAGCATGATGCTGCCACCACCATGATTCCATGTGGGATTGTGCCAGGTTTCCTTCAGACGTGATGCTTGGAATTCAGGCCAAAGAGTACAATCTTCATTTCATCAGACCAGAGAATCTTGTTTCTCGTGATCTGAGAGTCTTTAGGTGCCTTTTAGCAAACTCCAAGCGAGCTGTCGTGACTTTTACTGAGGAGTGGCTTCGGTCTGGCCACTCTATCATAAAGGCCTGACTGGTGGAGTGCTGCAGAGATGGTTGTCCTTCTGGAAGGTTCTCCCAACTCCACAGAGGAACTCTAGAGCTCTGTCAGAGTGACCATCAGGTTCTTGGTCACCTCCCTGACCAAGGCCCTTCTCCCCCGATTGCTCAGTTTGGCCGGGCGGCCAGCTCTAGGAAGAGTCTTGGTGGTTACAAACATCTTCCATTTAAGGATGATGGAGGCCACTGTGTTCTTGGGGACCTTCAATGCTGCACACATTTTTTGGTGCCCTTCCCCAGATTTGTGCCTCGACACAATCCTGTCTCGGAGCTCTACAGACAATTCCTTTGACCTCATGGCTTGTTTTTTTCTCTGGCATGCACTGTCAACTGTGGGACCTTTATATAGACAGGTGTGTGCCTTTCCAAATCATGTTCAATCAATTGAATTTACTACAAGTGGACTACAATCAAGTTGCAGAAACATCTCAAGGATAATCAATGGAAACAGGATGCACCTGAGCTTAATTTCGAGTCTCATAGCAGAGGGTCTGAATACTTATGTAAATAAGGTATTTCATTTAGATTTAAAAAAAAAAATCTAATATTTCTAAAAACCTGTTTTCGCTTTTTCATTTTCGGGGTATTTTATGTAGATTGCTGAGGATAAAAAAAAAAAACTGTACTATACCAACGTATAGTACAGGTCCAGAGTCAGCCCAAACCCTAGGCCTGTACACCACCCACCCAGGACAGAAAACACCCCTACCAGTCTGGAACAAGAAAATAACAGATGCTCAACTGTCTCCTCTTCCCCACAGAATCCTCTACTGTAGATCACTAGAGAGAGAGAGAGAGAGAGAGAGAGAGAGAGAGAGAGAGAGAGAGGAGAGAGAGAGAGAGAGAGAGAGAGAGAGAGAGAGGAGAGAGAGAGAGAGAGGAGAGAGAGAGAGAGAGAGAGAGAGAGAGAGAGAGAGAGAGAGAGAGAGAGAGGCTGTACTCACCCCTGTATCTTAGCCATGCGGTGCAGCTCCATGTCATCACTGCCTCTGAAGCCCTTAGCGAACGGGTTGTTCTCTATCTTCAGCTGGGTGATCTGACAGGGACACAACATACTTCCTTAGATCACTTAACACCCAGCCCAGTCCTGTGTTATACTGTATCCTACTGATCCATAAGGAATGTTGGATCTGGACCTGAACAGGGGTGGATTTGGGGACTCTGGATAGCAACATGAACATTTCACAGAACCACATTCTTAGAAAGGAAAGGTGCTATATAGAACCTAAAGGGGTTATTTGACTATCCCCGTAGGACAACCCTTTGAATAATATGTTTTGGTTCCTATAAGGACCCTTTTGGGTTCAATGTAGAACCCTTTCCACGGAGGGTTCTACATGGAACCCAAAAGGGTTCTATCTGGAACCCAAAAGAGATCTACCTGGAACCCAAACATGGAACCCATGTTCTGACAGAATACATTTTTTAACCAGCAGAAGATCCCAGTGTAAACTGCTTCCCTAAACAGTCGCCAGGTTTAAATACATCAAGCCAAATATACTGGTTCTTGGAACATTTGGAGTGAAAAATATTTATTTTCACTGTCAACGTCACAATGGGGTTGGTTTGTGTTTTTCTTGTTAAGCACGGGATGTATTTATCACAATACACGTGGGCTTTTACTATGGAGCTATAATCAATGCCAACAGAAGTGTAATTTGAATCAAAGAAAGTTGAATTTCTGTTCAGAAATGTTATTTGAATTCAATAGTTTAAAATGTTGTATTGCAAAAATATAATTATTGAACGCATACATTGAATTTGTATTGCATGTCTTTGTGTGTGTGCCTGCATGACAGAGAGAGAGAACTTCTGTGAGTGTAATGTTTACTGTCCATTTTTATTGTTTATTTCCCTTTTGTATATTATCTACTTCACTTGCTTTGGCAACGTTAACATACAGTTGAAGTCGGAAGTTTACATATACCTTAAGTGTAGTTTACATACACATTTAAACTCAGTTTTTCATAATTCCTGACATTTAATTCTAGGTCAGTTAGGATCACTACTTTATTTTAAGAATGTGAAATGTCAGAATAATAGTAGAGAGAATGTGTAACGGCTTTCGTTGAAGGAAGGAGAGGAGGACCAAAATGCAGCGTGGTACGTATCCATAATATACTTTTAATGAGAATGAATACAAAATATAAAAAGAACAAGAGAAACAAAATGAAAACCGAAACAGTCCCGAATGGTGAAAACACTAAAACGGAAAACAACTACCCACAACCCATAGTGGGAAAACAGGCTACCTAAGTATGATTCTCAATCAGAGACAACGATCGACACCTGCCTCTGATTGAGAACCATACTAGGCCAAACACATAGAAATATAACGACTAGAACAAAACATAGAAAAACAACATAGAATGCCCACCCCAACTCACGCCCTGACCAAACTAAAATAAAGACATAAAAAATGAACTAAGGTCAGAACGTGATAGAATGATTTATTTCAGCTTTTATTTCTTTCATCACATTCCCAGTGGGTCAGAAGTTTACATACACTTAATTAGTATTTGGTAGCATTGCCTTTACATTGTTTAACTTGGGTCAAACGTTTCGGGTAGCCTTCCACAAGCTTCCCACAATAAGTTGGGTGAATTTTGGCCCATTCCTCCTGACAGAGCTGCTGTAACGGAGTCAGGTTTGTAGGCCTCTTTCTCACACAACCTTTTTCAGTTCTGCCCACAAATGTTCTATTGGATTGTCAGGGCTTTGTGATGGCCACTCCAATACCTTGACTTTGTTGTCCTTGAGCCATTTTGCCACAACTTTGGAAGTAAGCTTGAGGTTATTGTCCATTTGGAAGACCCATTTGTGACCAAACTTTAACTTCCTGACTGATGTCTTGAGATGTTGCTTCAATATCTCCACATAATTTTCCTCCCTCATGATGCCATCTATTTTGTGAAGTGCACCAGTCCCTCCTGCAGCAAAGCACCCCCACAACATGATGCTGCCACCCCCGTGCTTCACGGTTGGGATGGTGTTCTTCGGCTTGCAAGACTCACCCTTTTTCCTCCAAACATGACGATGGTCATTATGGAACCATAACAGACATGATCAAAGGAAAGGAACAGGTCAGAACTGCCCTGTGAAGTGTACACACTGTTATCAAACTTGACATGTTGAATTGAGAACAGTGACCCCGGGGAATAATGCACTGATTCACATGGAAAAAAATATACACCCATAAGACAACTCTGGCCTGCTTTAGCTGCAACTCATTTATATAATCTGCACAACTGGACCTGGATAAATCAATTGTATCTATGACAAAATAATCCAGAAATATCTGACCAAATAAAATGAACAAAAATGTGACTTTGTTAACTAAATAATAATGACTTTGTCTTTTCAGTGTTTCAGTACCTTGTGGTTCTGGTATGATGTCACGGCGATGAATGAGGTCTCTGAGAACATGTGCGTGCAGAAGGCTGTGTTCTTGGAACCAAACCCATTGTGTTCATCTGCTTTGACGATGTGGAGGCGGGGTTGGTATTTATGCATTGAGTTTAATATAATCTGCAATACAGCAAAAACAGAGACATACAGTAAACAGTAAAACACTGAATGCTGTAGCGCCATCCCACTTGTAGAATGATATTCAATAGGGCCACAAAATTGCCCTTCTGTCTACTCTGGACCCATGCTAAATTGTTAATTTCCAGATGTGTCTCTTTTTGTACCAATTTACTGGGTGTATCTTTGTTGTGGTCCCTCTCTAGCGTGTGTGTGTGTGTGTGTGTGTGTGTGTGTGTGTGTGTGTGTGTGTGTGTGTGTGTGTGTGTGTGTGTGTGTGTGTGTGTGTGTGTGTGTGTGTGTGTGTGTGTGTGTGTGTGTGTGTGTGTGTGTGTGTGTTCGTTGAGAGAGCTAATCCTAACTGATGTGATAGTCCCACCAGGCAAGGGTACGAGGCATGAGCTAATGGCCCTGAACGTCATTAACATCATTATTGTGGTTACCGCTGTTTTATCAGCAGAGCTATCCATCCTCACACACACACACACACACACACACACACACACACACACACACACACACACACACACACACACACACACACACACACACACACACACACACACACACACACACACACACACACACACACACACACACACACACACACAGGTAGAGCGAAGTAAAGGACTGACGTGTCCAAAGGGGTCCAAGTGGTTGTTAGTGAGTTTGAGTTTCTGGAAGGAGACAAGCTGGCGTGTCCAGTGGCTCCCAGTGGCTGGAGAGTCAGGGTGGACGTACAACCTCCCTGGCATGGCCGGCTCTGCCTTCCCCGAAACAGACCTGACACACACACACACACACACACACACACACACACACACACACACACACACACACACACACACACACACACACACACACACACTGAATTCACACGTCGACAACTCAACCTAATATCAGTTACAATTGGACGCTGATGTGCATGTCAGATGGCCCTGCTTTGACCCAGCCCTGCCCTTTTCTGCCGCCACGCCACTCGTACTGTATGTCGCTCTCTCTCTCTCTCTCTCTCTCTCTCACACACTCTCTCACACACACACACACACACACCACACACACACACACACACACACAGTCTGACCCGGCCATGCTCTATACTGTCACACTGGCACAGGAGACACACAGATCTGACGTGCCTCTGGCTGTATCTATTATTATCTATTCTTATTATTAGACCAACATCCTCCTCACATTTAAACTGCTTTCAACATGAAGAGAGACACAGCTGGCCCCCATCAGTGACATCAGGATATGTTAATACCAATCCAGGTGTTAATCAGAGCGATGGATGACGTACAGGCAAATCACAACCATGTGAGCATGAAAGATGTTTCCAAAAATGATCATCCTTGTAGGACAATAAACTAATCTGATCTATTTCAAACAGGCAAAATGTTCTGGTTCACATTAAATACAATAGACTATGACATGTGTGCGTGTTGTTGTCGGTGTGTATGACTTCTTAAGGGAATCTGTCCGAGAAGAATGCCTCCAACTGGCCACAACTGGACCGAGCTGGAAAACATGTTCACTGAAGTTATTTCACGTCTGTCAAATGGGACAGGGAAATGACAGAGCACCACGGATATTTACAAACAAAGAACCTCCCTTAGAGGGAGATCTACCCACGCACAACAGCGTTCACATTAGACATTAACATAGGTCCTTGTCCTAAACATGACTGAAAATGGGCCATCTGCCTCCCATTGGGCCAGTGGGATCAGCTGAATGAAGCGTCTTTTAGGGTGCCACAGGGCATCATCACGTGACCAGGGAGAGGATGACAGCCTCACGCAGCACAAGTGGGTTTAGATCTCCCCTGCAGCCTCATGCTGGTGTGGACCTCAGAGAGACCCGGTCTTTAATCTGCCCGCCACATGAACCCATGGTACTGAGACTGAACCGGTGGTCAGGGACAGGGGGAGTGGCGCGCGGCCAGCAGGCAAACACAGGGAAATAGGCCACAGGGCACGGGGCACGGGGCACGGGGTAGGACTAGAACATCACTGCAGCATTTTAGTAGGGCACTGTGTTATATATTTCTCTCTCTATGATGTTAAAATACAGCATATAGCATTTTATCATGGGCGGCAGGTAGCCTAGCAGTTAAGAATGATGGGCCAGTAAGCGAAAGATTGCTGATTTGAATCCCAGAGCTGACTAGGTGAAAAATCTGTTGAGCACCGCACTTAATCCTAATTGCTCCTGTAAATCGTTCTGGATCACAGTTTCTGCTAAATGACTCAAATGTAAATGTAAATGTTATCAGCATAGTGTTATTGGGATGAAATCTCTAATAGGAGAGATAGATATAAGCTTTGCTCCTGGTTTTCTGATACTTTGAAGCTTGAAACTTGGCTATGGGTTATTGGGTGGGTTGAGTCAGTTATAGGCTACTAAACCCATTTCAAGTATTTATTCCATCAGTTTATGAGATAAACATTAGTCTACATTTAACACAAACAATACACATCAAGTAGGCTATTTAAATATGCAAAGATGTGATATGAAGCTTGCCATTTATTATCAGCGAACTTGTAGCGGTGGTCATCTGCGGGCACGATATCCATGAGGAGAATATACTTGCTTTTAGGGTTGAGGCCCGTCACCTTCACCTTGTAGCAGGGGAACATCCGCCTGGTGAGACAGGAAATCCACCGACCGTAAGGAACATAGCAAAAAAAATCCATATCCGTAGGCCTATCACTGAGGCATAACAACCATCGCTGCGGTTGTGAGCAAAAACCGAAACAAAACATACTTGTGATAATTATAGGCTAAATAAAAATGTTAGGCTACAAACATTAATCACAAAAATGTGACTAAATATTTGAAGGTTTAACAGGTCTATAGGCCTAGTAGATTCGTTTTTATATTTTCCTAAATGCTCCTTGGTAATTACCATATAGCCTAAACCAAAGTAAAAAGAGAGAAACGATATGTTTGTAAATTTATAGGGACACGATTTTCATTCTCGTTCTCACCTAATACAAAAATACATTCAGAAAAGAATAGGCTACTTTTACTTTTTCAAAGCATTCAGCACTGATGTTTGAAGATAAAAATGAAGAGATTAAGACAGGCAATTTTACCTTCCCGCCTTAGTGATGATCATCTCCGTTCCAACCTTGTGGAATTTATCCCACAGTTCCCGCTCTTGCATGTATACTTTTATTCCATCCAGTCCCTGAGAACAGAGAGAACAGAGGAGATAATAAATATATTAAACATTTAAACCAAAGACCCACTCCCTCCGCCATGAATGTCCTACCAATAGGTCTACACAAACTTGTTATTTCAACATTGTAAAAACAATAAATAAATAAAATCAAAATATGTTGGCCTGTAATGCCTGCCCATTTACATTGTATTTCATCTTAATGAGACTAGGTCGTATTATTGGAACAGGTTTACTTTACATTAATAACAATAACTAGTGTAAGACTATGTATTACATACATAGGCCTACACTGTTAAACAGGCTACTGAAGGTTTCACATTTATCCGTCAACAACGATATTTTAACGGAGTTTGACAGAGATTTGACCAGAGAGAAGCAGTCAGTCAGTGTTGCTCTGGGCATGTTCTTGGTAACCAACCGACAGTTTAGAAACCAAATCTAGGTCATATTCAGCTCCGGCATTCCTAAAACGGACTGTTTGTTTCTGCTTTGACATGACATGGACTACTACCTAGCTGACTTTAGTTATTATATTGGGGGAATAAGCTAATCGTTTAAATTAGTGGCCTAGGCCTATATTATTCTGTGAAAAAAAAAGGTATCTCTAATAGGCTAAAACACCGTAGATTATTAGCCTAATAATTACATTATTTTTGGAATTTTTCCATATCACTTAAAGGAGAAAAAAATCATGCAATTTCGGTGCATGCAAAAATCGTCATCACCCACAATTTAAAAATAAATGGAAGTGCATCGTTTTTATGTTTAGAACAATTAAACACACGCGCACACACGCGGTTAGTTACCTGCTGTGTGCACGTTGTCTGCGGTGAAGGTGGCGAGCTCAGGGAGCGAGTATGATTCTCCGGTTTGTTCTCTTTCGGGGAGTCCTTGTCGGTGTCCACGTGCTCTTGGATGGCGTTAGCCATGACACTACCTGACACGGAAGGACACACGGACGGGATAGACGCAACACACACACACTATTATCTGATATTATATTATCAGTCAATACTTTACTATTAGCCAATAAGAGCTACCACAGAGACCATCATTCCATATTCCAAGAGAGCTAATAGCCAAAGGAGATAGGCCTATATGGACGCTGTATTTTCAGAATCATCGGCCTAGGCCTATACTGTACACTGTGTGTAGAAAACAATGAGAACACCCCCCCCCCCCCCCCCCCCCCCCAATCACCACCACACTTTTTGCCCTCAGAACAGCCTCAATTCATCAGGGCACGGACTCTACAAGTGTAGAGTGTCGAAAGCGTTCCACAGGGATGCGGGCCCATGTTGACTCCAATGCTTCCCATAGTTGTGCCAAGTTGGCTGGATGTTCTTTGGGTGGTGGACCGTTCTTGATACACACGCGAAACTGTTGGGCGTGAAAAACCCAGCAGCGTTGCAGTTCTTGATACAAACGAGTAGCACCTACCATACCCCATTCAAAGGCACTTCGATCTTTTGTCTTTCCCATTCACCCTCTGAATGACACGCACACACAATCCATTTCTCAATTGGCTTAAATATCCTTCTTTAACCTGTCTCCTCCCCTTCATCTACACTGAAGTGGACTTAACAAGTGACATCAATAAGGGAAAACAGCTTTCACCTATTCACCTGGTCAGTGTCTATGTCACGGAAAGAGACGGTGTTCTTAATGTTTTGTACACTCAGTGTATATCCGGATTCAATTATATGCTTAGTTTATCATCCAAATGAAAAGCGTTCACTAAAGCGTGCATTATAGGCTACATTGAAACGTTGCAAAATAAAGCAAATATGATCTCCACTAATATATTAACATGTTGACTGTAGAGCTGATAATATTGACTTGAATTCAATGTGCAGCTCAGTCTCATTTCACAGAAAATATGGCAAAATAATAATGCAATTCAAACTAAAAATATACTACCAAATAATCTGTTTTATGCATTTTGAAACACGTAAAGAAACATGCTCATGCACAAATGGTCTAGATAATCAAATTAAACAAATTAAGAAATCAAATATCAGTAGGCTAAGACTTTGTGACAAACTATTATTAGGCTATATTGAAAATAATTTCATGATTATGTCACATGGTGGGCATATTAACAACGTAATAATAACAACAATAATAATATCAACAATAACAACAACAATAATAATCGTCACCATCATAATCATAATCTAATAACAGTCTAATAATGAATAATGTAGTTTATGCATACATGAATTTAGGCCTATAAATAATGTATCAATAATAACCTAAGAATGACACTATTTTAGGCTACTAGAAATCAAATATGTTATTAGTAAGCTATACAATGATATGATGCTATAAACTGTGAAAGATCAGGGCACACTGGTAAAAAAAAACATTGTTTTCAATATATTATTGACTATAACATTTCTAGTGACGCTAAAGGCTCTTTCAATCTGCAAAACTGAAGCGTTACATATACGCGATAGAAATGTAAAGGTCATTTCCGATGGAGCCGAAATATGCAGCGTTTACCGTGAATGCAGTCCCCGCTGAATCAGGAACATTGACTTTAAATTTCAATCATGCTGTAAAACTGAATTTACGCGATGAGACTGAATAGAGCCCAAAATCTAAACAGTGTTTCTAGATGACCGATGAGAGGTCCAGTTTGACTTATTGTTGGTAAAATCCCAGACTGCACATGAATATCTCTCACTGAACAGCATCCGAGTTGAAATATATATGCTATGTGTGGTAGCCTACTTATTTTTCTGTGTATTTTTGTACTGTCAAATAATGTGGTCAAATCAGCTACTTCTATTTAAAGTAGCCTATTTGATAGTATTTTCAAATAACATCCTATAAATAGCCGAAACTATTTACAAATACTTGTTTCCAAAAACACATGATTTCAAATACCCATAGGACCAAACTGGGTTCAAATGCATATAGTATTTAAATATTTGTGTTTAAAATTTAACTTTGTGTATTTGAGTATTTTCACATGCCAATATTTTCCAAGTGTATTTCCAAATAGGCCTACATTCCAACATTAAACTACTTTTATTTTCAAAATAAAAAAATATCCAAATACTTAGACTACTTCGAAATGACTTTGAAGTAATGGAAATCCCTACGTGAAATACTATTTGAACGCAGGTCTGCACTATACATCAACTCTGGACAGGAACGTCATGGAGTCCGCGTCTAAAGCCAAGCTGCTGAGACTAAACAATTCATTCATACTCAAACACTTCTCAAACACTCCCTACTCTTTGGGTGTAGGCCGCCTACCTTATGCGCTCTTCTGTTTCGTTCCTGGAGAACACAGTTCAACGGTCATCCTGGTGTGTGTGTGTGTGCGTGTGTGTGTGTGTGTGTGTATTGTGTGTGTGTGTGTGTGTGTGTGTGTGTGTGTGTGTGTGTGTGTGTGTGTGTGTGTGTGTGTGTGTGTGTGGTGTGTGTGTGTGTTAAATCCGTGTCCAGAATCGCTGTGTTACCTATGTCCGAAATTCCCACAGGCCCACACTCATGCACTTAAGTAACCGAATTAATTAGAACACTCTGTGAGCAGACCTCCGTCAGTAACGCAATATACCGTGGATATCATACTGGACGAAGGTTATATACGTCTTAGTATTTTAAAACTGGATTGTAGCCTATGTCTGGACAAACTTTCCTACACTGTCTGACTCTGTCTGTTGTCGCAGCCAGCCTGGTCGACCCTTAAGAGACCCCCGTGTTCCCGCCTTCCCTCCTCCTCTCTCTCTCTCTCCGTGCAGGGGAGCTCTCAGTTTGTCCCTCAAATCAGCAATGATAAGCTTCAAGGAAATCCCTTCGTTTTTCAGCCCCACCCCCATCATACCCCCCCCCCCCCCCCCCCATAGCCTATACTCCTCCAATTCTCTCTGACAACCGCAAGTGTTCCCATATTTAGGATGCCCTAAATATCAGGAGTCAAATCGATCAAAGTAGGCCTATCACAATTATCAATTTATCAGTCACTGAAAGATTGGATCATAAGATGCCTCTCTCTCGCTCTCTCTCTCTCTCTCTCTCTCACACACCACACACACACACACACACACACACACACACACACACACACACACACACACACACACACACACACACACACACACACACACACACACACAGACAGACACACACACACACACACACACACACACACATACACACATTGAGAGAGAGATAGAAAACATGTGTAAATGGGGGGGTCGTCGTTTTATGAGGATTTGGTTTGGTTTAATAGCATGAAAGTAGACTACCTAATCCCTATTGAAGAGAGGAGCAACAATAAATAAATACACGAATGCATTCTCAGAATATAAATAGCTAGGCTAGCCTAGACATGTATATTATCTCATAGGCTACCATCCCCCAAAGCAATTTGGTGCAGTGAGCGCGAATATGTCTGGATTACTGACAATCGACATAATCAACCGGTTGCGCGCATTACCGTGCAGCTCTAGACCAGAGTCAACCGGAGTTGAAAGTTGAAGGGGTCAGCGCGAGGTAAACTGGCGTTCGTTTGGACTCGGCTCTCTCCGGTTGGCGAAATGAATTTGACTCTGATTTCCATGAAATAATCCATCCGCAATCACACACACTGAAATAGTCTGTCAGGGCTACATTGCAGATGTAGTCTATTATAATAGCCAAATTGTGTTAAATTATAGACCTGCGCATTATGCGGTGGTGTAAGAAGTTGTCTTTGTGTAGGCCTAAATAATTATAGCATATAGGCTATTTTATATACTTTTCTCACATTTTCTTGGCTTCGACTCATAGGCTACCGATAATGACGCCATATCCTTGACATTCTTCTTTGATATTAGTTAATGTTCTTCAAAACGGTCATTTTTGTCGGTAATAAACTCATTATTACAAGTTTCCCACCAGAATTTGGGTTGTTATATATGCAGTGTCCCGCGCGCCCTAACGCGCAAGTTTCCCTTCAACCTAACAATTATTTTCTCAAGTGATAGCCTAGCAGATCATTTAATAATAGTCCTATATTAATAGTCTTATATTATATGCTTTCATAAATATATGCTAAGTAGGATAGATCTCTATTTTATCACAAATAAAAAGACAAACGGCTATAGCCTGTAGGCCATGCACCTCTCCAAAACAGACCAGGTTATTTCAACAATTGTTGTGTCTTACCGTGTTCAGATGTCAGTTCAGCGCTGGGACATTTATAGTCTATTGACTCTATTCGGTCTGTAGACTACTAGTCTGTCAACAGTCCTCGACGGTCTCATATGAAGCAGTCCATACGTCTGTGCGTTGGGGCATTCATATAGATAATGTGCTGTCATGGAGTGGCATTAGGATTGTGGCTGTTGTGGAGTGGAGATGGTGTGTGTTGAGTTGGGGGGATGCTCTGATAACGGTTTCCGTCGCCACGTACACCACACACGTAACCGCGCTCACACGACTGACCCCCCGCGGACCCGCACGGTTTGGTTACACTGTTAATGATCAGAGATGGGCCTATATAGTAAACATTAGGCCTAGTCTACTGCTACCAATCTGTGGTATTATAAGCATTTCAACTGCCAAAGAAATGGATGGAAATGACCGATGGACACATATCAACCTGCTATTGATAACTAGGCGATGTGAGGGTGTTTTGCGAATATCAGACAACGACTGTTTTTAAACTTCATGTGCAGCGGAACGCTCTCCTCTCTCTCCTTGCGCCCTCTGACCTGTAGGTGTTCTCTTTCCTCATATGGGGGAGAGAGAGAGACAGCGAGTGAGCGAGAGAGTTAGACCCCTCAATGTCTCAAATCCTAATCCTGCGATAAGAAACAGCAGCCTTAGTTGGTAAGTGTGAGATATAAAACAAATTTTTCTAGAAATATTTTATACAAATGTGTAGAAGATTTAGAATTATGTTAAACAATCGTTTCGAGATAATTGGCCTACACTCGCAGTATATTTATTGAATAGACCTATTTAATTTTTAACTGTCAAGTGATTCTTTGGCTGCATAAGTGAACATGTAGGCCTATAATTCACATAATTCAGATTAAATAAAGTCTAATGCTTTGTCACTCAATACGGCTAATGTCAAGGAAAATAGTTAGGTCAATTCAAACTCAAGACCGACTGTTTTAGTTGATTGCTATAATTGTATGTGTCATCTCCTTTTGAATGATCAGGAACGAAAACACTACGCTACATTCATTACGAACAGCAACTGTTCATGAGAAAATGTGTTTGGTTAGATGGTTTGACTGGCGCGTCTGCCGAGGCCTAAAGGACGCGCATTTCCAATTCACATTTTTAATCATTCATATTTCATCTAACAACTGTTAGGCATAACACGAAAAACGTTATTCTTTATAACTTCAATATTACAAATATGTCAGATTGTTATAAACGAATGTAGGGGCCTATCACTAAATTCAAATAGTTAGCCTATTAAACTAGGAATTTTTATCAGGTCCGGGGGTCAAGTGCGGTATATAATAATGCAATTGGTTAATTTAAACAATCTTAAACTGACTGGCAGGGAGTAAAACATCCCATAATCAAGTCAAACCTTTAAAAATTGAGAAATGTATAGCATATTAATTATAATGTCACATTTTTGACAACTTTTATATAGACCTGTCTTTTTCCGGCATCTTTGAGTTTTCTAATACTCATTGAGTGTTGTTTCATAACATTTTGTCGTCTCGAGCAATATCTGAAAGACCATGATTTTAAAGAGATGTTAGTTATGCCTAATGCATTCATAATTGCAGATAATATAGGCTACCCTACATTTCGTCTCTGTCTGTAGCAGTCTAAAGTAGACTAACCAGTTTTAGGCTACATTATTTGAAAAAAGGCCAATTAATCAATCAACGATTTATTGACTTGTTTTCACAAATATTCATCACAAATCGAAGTTGATTGTTTGCTGTGAAAAACTCGACAAACGCTCAACACTTGAACTTTTCATATTTGAAAATGTTGCATAGCATTATGAGTTATATTAAATATTCTCAGTTGGAATTGAAGGGGCAATCAGCAGTTGCTACATCCATTTTTGGACTTATAAATTAATTAAATGTGCCCATTGATTCTAGGAGAATATAATTTATAAATGCATCATGAGTTTAGTTCATTTGTCCTACCCCATCAGACCCCAAATATAAGCTTGTTGTCTTCAATGGTGGTAAACAAAGTAAATGTAAACAAACACTATGGCGAGCTTGAAGTTCCTAAATGTCCACATCACTAAGGAATTATCATGTTCCACATACAGCAACACAGTCATGAAGAGGGCACAACAACGCCACTTCCTTCTCAGCAGGCAGAAAAGATTTGGCATGTGCCCTAAAATCATCAAAAAGTTCTACAGCTGCATCATTGAGAGCATCTTGACTGGTATGGCAACTGCTTGACATCGGCCCGCAAGGCGCTACAGAGGGTAGTGCGTACGGCCCAGTACATCACTGGGGCCAAGCTTCCTGCCATCCAGGACCTCTATAACAGACAGTGTCAGAAAAATGCCCTAAATATTTTCAAAGACTCCAACCACCCAAGTCATAGACTGTTCTCTCTGTTACCACACAGCAAGCGGTACCAATGCACCAAGTCTGGAACCAAAAGGCTTCTAAACAGCTTCTACCCCCAAGCTACAATACTACACTAACCCTTTTGATTCATCACATACTGGACGCTGCTGCTACTGTTCATGATTTATCCTTTTGCCTAGTCACATTATACCTACCTATAGATACATACAGTTGAAGTCGAAAGTTTACATTCTCTTTTTATATTTTTTTTATTTAACTAGGCAAGTCAGTTAAGGACAAATTCTTATTTACAATGACGGCCTACCGGGGAACAGTGGGTTAACTGCCTTGTTCACGGGCAGAACAACATATTTTTACCTTGTCAGCTCGGGGATTCGATCTGGCAACCTTTTGGTTACTGGCCCAATGCTCTCACCACTAGGCTACCTGCCGCCCCAGGCGGGGCCAAATACATTTAAACTCAGTTTTTCACAATTCCTGACATTTAATCCTAGTAAAAATTCCCTGTCTTAGGTCAGTTAGGATCACCACTTTATTTTAAGAATGTGAAATGTCAGAATAATAGAGAACGATTTATTTCAGTTTATATTTATATCACATTCCCAGTGGGTCAGAAGTTTACATACACTCAATTAGTATTTGGTAGCATTGCCTTTACATTGTTTAACTTGGGTCAAACGTTTTGGGTAGCCTTCCACAAGCTTCCCACAATAAGTTGGGTGAATTTTGGCCCATTCCTCCTGACAGAGCTGGTGTAACTGAGTCAGGTTTGTAGCTCGCACACACTTTTTCAGTTCTGCCCACAAATTTTCTATAGGATGGAGGTCAAGGCTTTGTGATGGCCACTCCAATACCTTGACTTTGTTGTCCTTAAGCCATTTTGCCACAACTTTGGAAGTATGCTTGGGGTCATTGTCCATTTGGAAGACCAATTAGCAACCAAGCTTTAACTTCTTGTCTTGAGATGTTGCTTCAATATATTCAAGTAATCTTCCTATCTCATGATGCCATCTATTTTGTGAAGTGCACCAGTCCCCCCTGCAACAAAGCTCCCCCACAACATGATGCTGCCACCCCCGTGCTTCACGGTTGGGATGGTGTTCTTTGGCTTACAAGCCTTCCCCTTTTTACTCCAAACATAATGATGGTCATTATGGCCAAACAGTTCTATTTTTGTTTCATCAGACCAGAGGACATTTCTCCCAAAAGTACAATCTTTGTCCCCATGTGCAGTTGCAAACCGTAGTCTGGCTTTTTTTATGGCAGTTTTGGAGCAGTGGTTTCTTCCTTGCTGAGCGGCCTTTCAGGTTATGTTGATATAGGACTCATTTTACTGTGGATATAGATACTTTTGTACCTGTTTCCTCCAGTATCTTCACAAGGTCCTTTGCTGTTGTTCTGTGGTTGATTTACACTTTTCGCACCAAAGTATGTTCATCTCTAGGAGACAGAACGTGTCTCCTTCCTGAGCGGTATGACGGCTGCGTGATCCCATGGTGTTTATACTTGCGTACTATTGTTTGTACAGATGAACGTGGTACCTTCAGGCATTTGGAAATTGTTCCCAAGGATGAACCAGACTTGTGGAGGTCTACAATTATTTTTCTGAAGTCTTGGCTAATTTCTTTTGATTTTCCCATGATGTCAAGCAAAGAGGCACTGAGTTTGAAGGTATGCCTTGAAATACATCAACAGGTACTCCTCCAATTGACTCAAATTATGTCAATTAACCTATCAGAAGCTTCTAAAGCCATGATGTAATTTCTGGAATTCTCTAGGCTGTTTAAGGCACAGCGTATGCGTATGTTAACTTCTGACCCACTGGAATTGTGATACAGTGAATTATAAGTGAAATAATCTGTCTGTAAACAATTGTTGGAAAAATGACTTGTGTCATGCACAAAGTAGATGTCCTAAACGACTTGCCAAAACTATAGTTTGTTAACAAGAAATTTGTGGAGTGGTTGAAAAACGAGTTTTAATGACTCCAACCTAAGTGTATGTAAACTTCCGACTTCAACTGTATCTACTTCAATTACCTCATACCCCTGCACATTGACTCGCTACTGGTAACCCGCGTATATGAAGTCACCATTGCCCATGTTGTATTTATTCCTTGTGTTATTCTTTTTCTATAATATCCCATAAGTAAGCATTTCACTGTTAGTCTACATCTGTTGTTTTGCAAGGCATGTTACAAATAACATTTTATTTCATTTGAGCCTCAAAACATGGTTTAAATTATGATGTTGATATCATGGATGGTCAGTCCTTGCATCCATAGCTCTGTCTATGAAATTGAGAGTGGTTACGTTTTTACAGCCCCATTCCTCAGCTGTTTACTGAAACAGGGGCAGAGAGTGGTTACGTTTTTACAGCCCCATCCCTCAGCTGTTTACTGAAACAGGGGCAGAGAGTGGTTACGTTTTTACAGCCCCATCCCTCAGCTGTTTACTGAAACAGGGGCAGAGAGTGGTTACGTTTTTACAGCCCCATCCCTCAGCTGTTTACTGAAACAGGGGCAGAGAGTGGTTACGTTTTTACAGCCCCATCCCTCAGCTGTTTACTGAAACAGGGGCAGAGAGTGGTTACGTTTTTACAGCCCCATCCCTCAGCTGTTTACTGAAACAGGGGCAGAGAGTGGTTACGTTTTTACAGCCCCATCCCTCAGCTGTTTACTGAAACAGGGGCAGAGAGTGGTTACGTTTTTACAGCCCCATCCCTCAGCTGTTTACTGAAACAGGGGCAGAGAGTGGTTACGTTTTTACAGCCCCATCCCTCAGCTGTTTACTGAAACAGGGGCAGAGAGTGGTTACGTTTTTACAGCCCCATCCCTCAGCTGTTTACTGAAACAGGGGCAGAGAGTTCGCTTTGTTGTTGTTTCTACTGCTGATTGCTGCTTTAAGAATTAAGAGTTATAAAATATAATCTCAGTTGATAAAGTGAAGGCAAGGTATAGGGCCTATATGATTTCACACTAGTAGGCATGTTCTCTACTTTCCAACGGGCAGAGTATAGAAGCTGAAAAATCAAACAAACTTCACCTCCGGCTCCATTTTAGAACTAACTTCAAGAAGCCTAGAGACAGAAACAGGTGAAAGATATATTTTTGTGGCCATGGTTGCACTACACACTGTCCCATCCTTACTTCTACAGTCCATCCTTATTTATACAGTCCATCCTTATTTATACAGTCCATCCTTATTTATACAGTCCATCCTTACTTCTACAGTCCATCCTTACTTCTACAGTCCATCCTTACTTCTACAGTCCATCCTTACTTCTACAGTCCATCTTTATTTATACAGTCCATCCCTACTTCTACAGTCAATCCTTACTTCTACAGTCCAGCCTTACTTCTACAGTCCATCCTTACTTCTACAGTCCATCCTTACTTCTACAGTCCATCTTTACTTCTACAGTTCATCCTTACCTCTACAGTCCATCCTTACTTCTGCAGTTCATTCTTACTTCTGCAGTTCATTCTTACTTCTACAGTCCATCTTTACTTCTACAGTTCATCCTTACTTCTACAGTCCATCCTTACTTCTGCAGTTCATTCTTACTTCTACAGTCCATCCTTACGTCTACAGTTCATCCTTACTTCTACAGTCCATCTTTATTTATACAGTTCATCCTTATTTATACAGTCCATCCTTACTTCTACAGTTCATCCTTACTTCTACAGTCCATCCTTACTTCTACAGTCCATCCTTACTTCTACAGTTCATCCTTACTTCTACAGTCCATCCTTACTTCTACAGTCCATCCTTACTTCTACAGTCCATCCTTATTTAAACAGTCCATCCTTACTTCTACAGTCCATCTTTATGTAAACAGTTCATCCTTACTTCTACAGTCCATCCTTACTTCTACAGTCCATCCTTACTTCTACAGTCCATCCCTTTTTAAACAGTCCATCCTTACTTCTACAGTTCATCCTTATTTAAACAGTCCATCCTTACTTCTACAGTCCATCCATATTTAAACAGTCCATCCTTACTTCTACAGTTCTTCCTTACTTCTACAGTTCCTCTATCAACTCCATCAGGTCTGATAGTAGTAGTTCCCAGAGC
Organism: Salvelinus fontinalis; assembly: GCF_029448725.1. NCBI lineage: Eukaryota > Metazoa > Chordata > Actinopteri > Salmoniformes > Salmonidae > Salvelinus > Salvelinus fontinalis. Next base: position 22,891,845 of record NC_074692.1, read on the forward strand.
TCCAGCACTCAGCAGCCTTGTCCCACACACCTACAGCCAGGCCAGAGGGAGTGTGTGTGTCTGTCTGTGTGTAGGTGCATGTATGTGCGTGTATGTGCGTGTCTGTATGTGTGTGTCTGTGTGTGCGTGGCAGCAAGGGGTAAGGTCAACCAATTTCTCTGTAAACAATCACATCACACAGGGTAAGTCACATTCCTACCCTCCCTTTCTCCCTCTCTCCGCCCCCACCCCTTTTAGTCAGGTGGTCTCTCTCAGGTCCTGTTGTGTGGAAAAGAGACGGCTGTCCACATCATAGACTACATAAAGAATGATTGTAGGTTGTCCTGATTGGATTCTGTTGAGAGACGCCGAAAGGCACAGAGAATCAAGGAAGGTTGTTTCACTTCGTTGATACTTTATATTTTAGTTTGATTGCAGTACATACAGTAGCTTTCTAGCACCAGATTGCAGGTTGCAATACACACTCTGTTAGCACACTCTACTGTCTAGTAACCCACACTACACACAAGGTAACATGACTGTTGTTCACCATGACTACCATCACAAGTAGGCTAACTAGGTACTTGGCAATGTCTGCAGCAGTAAAACAACATCACTACTGTAAATGCCAGAGGGTGCGCCACTCTCCGGGGGTGTCTTAGGGGGAGTGAGATTTCTATTTCACACCACACACTTGTAAGGGTTCCACGAGACAAAAACAAGCACCCCCTATTTGACCTTTTTGTGTGTGTGTTCCCCAGACAGGGCTAGTCTCTTCTACAGTCGCCGTCTTGATGGGGAGTGGTGCTTGGCCTTCATTCCCATCTAGTGTTTTCCCTCTGCTCTGACAGACACACAACAAAACATGGATTCAAGTTACAATAGCACAGAGAAACCCTGAGCTAAAATTCTCTGAGGAGTTGCTAAACTGTCAGGTCACACACTCCAAAACTCTTCTTAACACGTGTCTATACACAGACGGCAGTGTTCCTAACACACAGACGACAGTGTTCCTAACACACAGACGGCAGTGTTCCTAACACACAGACGGCAGTGTTCCTAACACACAGACGGCAGTGTTCCTAATACACAGACGGCAGTGTTTCTCTGCAGAAAAGTGCCCATTATTCTATCCGCTGGCATTTGACCAATGAAGTCGCAGGTGCAGAGTTTGAGTGCACAGGGGACAGAGAGGGTGTGGGGTTAGGGTGAGAGGGGCAGAGGGGGCACAGAGGTGTCCATGTGGGAACATTAACATTTGGGGGACCAGCATCTGTGCCTGGGTGCATGTCCCCTGAGAGGAACCCGTCACCCACAAGCCTCACTCTGGTGTTAATAAACACAGGCCTCACTCGTGTTAATAAACACAGGTGATCTTCTTTACGCACTGGTTGCCACTTACACACACGTGAGGGAGAGAGAGCGCGAGAGAGAGAGACAAAGTGTGGCTTAGAACTGCATCAGAACAGGGTTATCTCAAGTTGAACTACTTTTCACCTCCTCTCCTCCTCACCTAGACGTCATCCCCTCCTCACCTAGACATCATCACCTCCTCACCTAGACATCATCACCTCCTCTCCACTCCTCCTCACCTAGACATCACCTCCTTTCCTCCTCACCTAGACATCATCACCTCCTCTCCACTCCTCCTCACCTAGACATCACCTCCTCACCTAGACATCATCACCTCCTCTCCACTCCTCCTCACCTAGACATCACCTCCTCTCCTCCTCACCTAGACATCATCACCTCCTCTCCACTCCTCCTCACCTAGACATCCCCTCCTCTCCTCCTCTCCTCCTCACCTAGACATCACCTCCTCTCCTCCTCAGCTAGACATCACCTCCTCTCCTCCTTACCTCCTCACCTAGACATCACCTCCTCTCCTCCTCACCTAGACATCATCACCTCCTCTCCACTCCTCCTCACCTAGACATCACCTCCTCTCCTCACCTCCTCACCTAGACATCACCTCCTTTCCTCCTCACCTCCTCACCTAGACATCATCACCTCCTCTCCACTCCTCCTCACCTAGACATCACCTCCTCTCCTCACCTAGACATCACCTCCTCTCCTCCTCACCCTCTCACCTAGACATCATCACCTCCTCTCCACTCCTCCTCACCTAGACATCACCTCCTCTCCTCCTCACCTCCTCACCTAGACATCATCACCTCCTCTCCACTCCTCCTCACCTAGACATCACCTCCTCTCCACATCACCATCCCTCCTCCTCACCTAGACATAATTACCTCTTCACGTAGAAACCACCACCTAACCTAGACATCACCTCCTCTCCTAGACGTCATCACCTCCTATAGACTTTGTCACCTCCTCACCTAGACATCATTATAACCTCCTCACCCTAACTTATTTTCAACCTTCCTCTTCCTCCTTCCTTAGTCAGTCCTGTTTAAGTGCTGCCTTTAAAAAGCTTCTTCCAGTTGGATACCTTATCACCTCAGGGATGTCAGTCTTTAAAGGCTGAAAACTCACGTCAACACAGCTGACATTTGTGATGCTCAGAGGCCCTTTACTGTGGCCTTTACTGTGGCTCACACCTTTCACCATGGTACAGAGCTCAGGAGGCCTGGCCCCAGGTGGGGTGACCTGGGTTAGTGTTGGGTCACAGGTTTCAGCGCTGGATGTGTTAAACACTTCACTTAACACAGCCTCTGGCTGGGCCGGCCAGGGTGGCGGTTCGGAGGTCACTTTATCTCACCTCCAAGAGAGAGAGGAGAGAGGAATAAGAGAGAGAAGAGGAGATACAATAGGAGAGAGACAAAGAGCCGGTCGGTCTGTCTGTCTGTTTGTCTCTTTCTGAGACTGTCTGTTCAGTTCTTTGTGCTGCTTGTATCTAGCACTACAGTGACACTACCCGATCACAGGATGACAAACAGTACTACTACAGCAGGACTATGTGGGTCATATACTCACTTCACATCAAAGTACGGGCCAATATGAGATGGGGTTCAAATCAGATACCTTTACAAAAGAACTAAAAAGCTACCCTTATTATTTAATGTGCTTGCTTACAAGTCAAAAAACAACACCATTACATCAGGAAGGTGAGTGGACACCAGGTAACCAGGTAAAATACCTATGCAAAACAACAGGAATGAATCAGAAAACACTATCCAGAAGAGAAAAATACATTAATCGCACATTAGCATTTAACCATTCTCTTTTCTGGAATGACAGTACTTCATGTTGAAAATATTCTTCCCTTTAAAAACAAACATTAGGTGTATGTTTGTACTTGGTGTAAAGTAAAAAATAGACAAATACATCTTGTTTCTAAAATGTTTGGCCAGCCAGTCAACCATGACAAGAATACACACACACGTTTGTGATTAATAACACGAGTCTATACATAGAATCATAAACATGACATTTTTGGTTTTGAAGAGGAGAAAAGCACACCTGGACCAGGTTGGTGAGGTGCAGGCAAAACATAAGACGTGACATAACACAATACCATGGGCGATTCCACACCAGCTGAAAATATTTTTGACATCTCAGATTGTTCTGGCATTTCTCACATAGTAATTTCATTGGAAGGAAGGATGTTTGAAATGGTTTTTACATTTGTATCACAAACTATTTTTGAGAAAATCATGATGAAAGTGGGCATTTTTGGCCCTTTTAAGACTTATACAGTGCCTTGCAAAATTATTCATCCCCCTTGGTGTTTTTCCTATTGTGTTGCATTACAACCTGTCATTTAAATATATTTTTACTTGGATTTCATTTAATGGACATACACAAAATTGTCCAAATTGGTGAAGTGAAATGAAAAAAATAACTTGTTTCAAAATAAAATTATAATTTCAAAACGGAAAAGTGGTGCGTGCGTATCTATTCACCCCCTTTGCTATGAAGCCCCTAAATAAGATCTGGTGCATCCAATTACCTTCAGAAGTCAGTCACATAATTAGTTAAATAAAGTCCACCTGTGTGTAATCTAAGTGTCACATGATCTCAGTATATATAGAGCTGTTCTGAAAGGCCCCAGAGTCTGCAACACCTCTAAGCAAGCAACACCAAGACCAAGGAGCTCTCCAAACAGGTCAGGGACAAAGTTGTGGAGGAGTACAGATCAGGGTTGGGTTATGAAAAAATATCTGAACATTTTAACATCCCACAGAGCACCATTAAACCCATTATACATTTTTGGCACCAATACAATATGGCACCAAAATAAACCTGCCAAGAGAGGGCCGCCCACCAAAACTCACGGACCAGGCAAGGAGGGCATTAATCAGAGAGGCAACAAAGAGACTAATAATAACCCTGAACGAGCTGTAAAGCGCCACAGCGGAGATTGGAGTATCTGTCCATAGGACCACTTCAAGCTGTACACTCCACAGAGCCGGGCTTTACGGAAGAGTGGCCAGACAAAAGCCATTGCTTAAAGAAAAAAAATAAGCAAACATGTTTGGTGTTTGCCAAAAGGCATGTGGGAGACTCCCCAAACATATGGAAGAAGGTACTCTGGTCAGATGAGACTAAAATTGAGCATTTTGGCCATCAAGGAAAACGCTATGTCTGGCGCAAACCCAACACCTCTCATCACCCCGAGAACACCATCCCCACAGTGAAGCATGGTGGTGGCAGCATCATGCTGTGGGGATGTTTTTTTATCGACAGGGACTGGGAAACTGGTCAGAATTGAAGGAATGATGGATGGCGCTAAATACAGGGAAATTCTTGAGGGAAACCTGTTTCAGTCTTCCAGAGATTTGAGACTGGGACGGAGGTTAACCTTCCAGCAGGACAATGACCCTAAGCATACTGCTAAAGCAACACTCGAGTGGTTTAAGAGGAACCATTTACATGTCTTGGAATGGCCTAGTCAAAGCCCAGACCTCAATCCAATTGAGAATCTGTGGTATGACTTAAAGATTGCTGTACACCAGCGGAACCCATCCAACTTGAAGTAGCTGGAGCAGTTTTGCCTTGAAGAATGGGCAAAAATCCCAGTAGCTAGATGTGCCAAGCTTATAGCGACATACCCCAAGAGACTTGCAGGGGGTGAATAGTTACACGCTCAAGTGAATAGTTACACGCTCAAGTTCAGTTTTTTTTGTCTTATTTCTTGTTTGTTTTCCCCAAAATATTTTACATCTTCAAAGTGGTAGGCATGTTGTGTAAATCAAATGATACAACCCCCCCCCCAAATCAATTTTAATTCCAGGTTGTAAGGCAACAAAATAGGAAAAATGTGAAGGGGGGTGAATACTTTCACAAGTCACTGTACATGCCTCCTGTAAGACCATATGATCTGTGAACCGTTCATGATTCAGAAAACATCTGGGTGTCATTACACTCCGTATAGTGTTCTCTAAAATACGGACTATGTCTAGATTCTGAAATAAAATGTTCACATTCATTCAAATATGAATACCCCATAACGACTCTTAGATTTAGTTCATTTTAAACACATTGTTTGGATAATATACACTGCTCAAAAAAGTAAAGGGAACTCTTAAACAACACAATGTAACTCCAAGTCAATCACACTTCTGTGAAATCAAACTGTCCACTTAGGAAGCAACACTGATTGACAATAAATTTCACATGTTGTTGTGCAAATGGAATAGACAGAAGGTGGAAATTATAGGCAATTAGCAAGACACCCCCCAAAACAGGAGTGATTCTGCAGGTGGTGACCACAGACCACTTCTCAGTTCCTATGCTTCCTGGCTGATGTTTTGGTCACTTTTGAATGCTGGCGGTGCTCTCACTCTAATGGTAGCATGAGACGGAGTCTACAACCCACACAAGTGGCCCAGGTAGTGCAGTTCATCCAGGATGGCACATCAATGAGAACTGTGGCAAAAAGGTTTTGCTGTGTCTGTCAGCGTAGTGTCCAGAGCATGCAGGCGCTACCAGGAGACAGGCCAGTACATTAGGAGACGTGGAGGAGGCCGTAGGAGGGCAACAACCCAGCAGCAGGACCGGTACCTCCGCCTTAGTGCAAGGAGGTGCACTGCCAGAGCCCTGCAAAATGACCTCCAGCAGGCTGGTATCATCCCAGCCATAATGATACTGGTATCATCCCAGCCATAATGTATAGGTCTAGAAATGGCCACTTTTATCAAAATAATTGTTTGTGATACAAATGTAAAAAGCATGTCAAACATCGTTCCTCCTAATGAAGTTACAATGTGAGAATTGCTAGAACAATCTGAGACACCCAAAATATTTCCAGTCCCTCTGGAGTAGTAAATTCTTTGCAGTCGAGCAAGAGAACGAGGCTAATGGAAAAGTGTGCAGAAATACCATAAAATGTGCTGCTGATGAAGCGATTTAATGCAATTGGATTTAGTCTAACAAGGGAACAACATTGTCTACAGAGACAAGCAGAGCCACAGACACGAACATCGTCACTATTCTATGACCAGGTTATGGATTGAATGGGACTCTTGGGTTGAGTCCCAATTGGCAGTGGTACCATATTCATTATATAGTGTACTACCTTTGACTAGAGCCCATAAGGCTCTGGTCAAAAGTAATGCATTGATATAGTGCATTAGGGTGCCAATTGGGACATACTGTAGATTTGGTTAATACAGGTAAAAGACCAGCTGACTAATACTATTAGAGGGTATTTGGTAGACAGACAGGCTCCAACACAATACAAACCTTCCTTCATCTCAGTACATGGGAGAACTACATTCAGGTTTTAAGAGGAAATCGTACAACACATAACTTAACCCTTCGCAGTCTACCAGACACTCCAACACTGATAATCCCTCTCAGTCTCTCCGAATAACCCTTTATACCAGAAGCCCACAGCCACGACTAACACACCCCTCACTGAGAAAACACATCCAGGAACCCCAATTTGCATCACTACCCTCCCCCACCAACAGGGGGCCACAGGCCTCCAGAGAGAGAGATGGATGGAGGGATACTTCAGCAAACAGCCCACAGCAGCCACAGCAGTCGCAGCCAAAGCAGCAGGCCTATGGAACTCTCAGAGGAAAGTGGCTGGGGGAGGGAAGGTTTAGTCTTTCAAAGGGAAAAGCACTCAATCAAGTGTCATTGTTGCTCTAGATATTGGTTCTATATGTTGGTGGTTCTACATATTGTTGGATCCAGAGTTCTGTTAGTTCTAGACGTCGGTGGTGCGGATGCCATCATGGTCCAGGCTGAAAGGGAAGCTGCGGTCTGTGATGGGCTGAGGCTGAGAGCGGTGTCTCCTCCGGCTGCTGGAGGGGCCTGGGGCTATGGGGCCTGGGCTGACTGAGACCCCCACACCACTGGCTGGAGCTGAGACCCCCTGTGGGGTGGGAGTGGGGAGGGAGGATAAAGATGAGGAGGTGGAAAGAGAGAGAGAGGAGAGGCTGGGCAGCAGAGAGCTAAAGGGACCGTCCTTATCTTGTATGCCCAGTGCGGGAGCCTCTCTTTGGGGTACGGGGGTCCAGGGCTGCCATCCCGGGGCCACGGAACATGACTTCACTAAAGGGGGTCTCTTGTCATCTCCCTGACGACCACGGAGAACAGAGGGTTGGTGGGAGGAGTTACCATGGCAATACAGAGAGGAGGCATGTGTGAATGCAGAGCTCTGAGAGGGAAAGAAAAAAGAGAGACACCATTTTGTGATTCCCCCACTGAATCAGAATTCCTCATCTCCCTGTTGTGCAATGACACTTGTATGGACGTGCCACCAGGACCACTAATAGTACTGGTCGGAACTGTAAGTGGAATTTAAATACCCCTTTACCTTGCCCGGGCCTCTGAAGTCCTGTATTTTCCCCTCAATGTCTCTGATCCAGCCCTGCATGTCCTCTGGAGTGTCTGTCTGCAACAAAACCAGCACACGCTTACACATTATGCTTATACAACAAAGTAAGCACACACACAGTTACCCCTCTCTGATCTAAGGCCCCTGCCCCTAGTCAGCTGTTCTCCCATGGGGGGACAAGAGATGTTGTTTTATGGTTAGTGTTTGTACAAACCTTCCGTTCGTTCAAAAACAGAAGTAAGGCCACACATGAGCAACAGAGTATCAAACCAGAGAGTAGTCAACACAGAGGGAAGCCCAGCTGACGACAATACATGCAACACACACACACACACACACACACACACACACACACACACACACACACACACACACAGCTTTATTTGAGAAATTTCAGGACTTGTTTGACCATTAAAAATCATATTTTCTTTAATCCCGGGCAGGTAGCCTAGCAGTTAGAGCGTTGGACCAGTAACCAAAAGGTTGCTGGTTCAAATACCCGAGTTGATCAGGCGAAAAATCTGTCAATGTGCCTTGAGCAAAGCACCTAACCCTAATTTGCTCAGGAGTGCCGTACTACTATGGCTGACAATGTAAAACAACACTTTCCTTTTTTTAACCCTAAACCTTAATCTTAAAGTTCTTGTTTTCCTACTTTGTACGGACATTTGGGTGAATTGTTAGGACATTGGGGTCCTGATAAGGTAGGAAAACAAGTACACACTCACTTACCTGGACGTAGAAAACCCTAGAGCTGGTGATAATCTCAAACAGGTTATCCCTCATCAGCAGGTCCCTGACAGAGAGATGACTAGGTAAGACAGCAAGCTTGTGTGTGCATGTATTAGATTAGATAGATTAAATAGATATGTGTGACTCTCACCCAGATTTGACCAGACATTCATGGACCTTCTGAATGTCTCTCAGAAGAACCGCTCTTAGCGGCTCCTTATGCTGAAATACATATCAAATACAGGTTACACACACACGCCATCGTGCATCAGAGAAACACCAAACTTTACTCTGTTCCACTGACAGAAACACATCTGTCACACAGGACACTGAAACACACACCACACCAAAGCAGAAACAAAGACAAACATGGAGGACATATGTTTTTCCCACAATGTAATTTCTTGGTTTGAATTTACTCCCCAAAGCCATTTGAGGACATCTGTAATTACAACCCACTGTGGTTTAAACAGCAACAGTTACCACCCAGAGCCACTCACAGAGGAGAAAGGTGAGGAGAGACAGGATATGACCTCACCGTCTCACACTTGTAGTAACTGACAGAATTGTTGTCCAGCATGAAGAAACGCCTTTTCCAGCTTTTCCTCTGAAACATACAACTGATTAGTTCAAAGTGTGTGTGTATGTGTAGGGCTGTGACGGTCATGACATTTCGTCAGCCGGTGATTGTCAAGCAAATAACTGTCGTCTCACGGTAACTGACCGTTAATTAACATAAACACATTTAGCATCTCCTGGCTTCCACACAGTGGCCTACAAGCATTTTAAAAAGTCTATTAAAACCATGTAATATAGCCTATACCTTCACAATAAATCCATTATTTTAGACAGGTCTAAAGAAGCATGATATGAAGAAAATGTAGTCTATTTCAGAAGAAAATAATAGCATACTGTGAGTGGTCCTTATGTTCGGTCCTGATGTGGCTATGCCAAATGGCTGTGGACTACACTAGTTCATTTAGCAGACAAGATTTGCTTATAATTCCGTGGCATTATTTTAGTATGAAGAATACAATTGAACAAAGCTGAATAAAATATAAATATTTTCTCCAAACGATTTGAGGGAGTGTGCACATGCTGCTATTCTATATTGAGCGGTTAACAAAGAAATAGGTACTCCTATATGTTTCATGTAGAGTTATTAATCTAACTTTAGTTGTTCTACAAATGTTGGGCTATATGTTTGGAATACATTGTAAGGCTGCATGATGAGACTAATGATGATTTGAAAAAAGCTTGAAAGTCATGAGCTCCTCTTTGTTTTTTGGCAGGTTGTACACCCTCCAACAGTCTCTCATTCACAATTTGAAAAGTACTTGATAATGCCTGGAATTTCGCGCCGGCTTCCCCTTTGTGGCCGTAATGCACCCTAAAAAAATCCATGCCTTTTGCGACCCAGAGTGCTGCGTTGTGCCCTTCTCTCTGAGTGTGCTGCGCAATCCGAAGCCTCTCTGTCATGTGATCAGGTCTTTCTCACAGGCTACAAGTAAAGACAGACACATCAGGGACGCAACTGCGTGTGTCCTTATCCAATTCCGAGGTGAATATTGAAGATATTGATGAACTGTCCACAATTACTTTTCATCAGCCAACAAGATGAGTAGGCCTAACGAACAGCAAAAGCACTAGCGGATGTCAATCTACTATCCCCCACAGCACAAAAGTCGACCTATTCTATTCTGTGCAATAAATAAATATTCCAAACATAGTCTGGAACAGTTGTGGGATGCGATAGATCCCAAATGAATACAACCACTAGCATCAAAAATCATTTTTTATGCAATGTGGCTGACACAATAGCTTTAGCTTGAAATGTTGATAAACTATTAGGCTATTTCTTCACATTATAAGCGCAGCAAATCACACATGGTAGTAGGCTATTAAGCACGAATGTTCCATTAGCGGAAAACACCATTATCAAAAGTGACCACAAATGCAATTATGCATGTGTAACGGCTTCCGTCGGTAGAAGGAGAGGAGGACCAAAGCGTAGCGTGGTATGTATCCATATTTATTAGAATACTTCTTCAATACGAACAAAACAATAAACAGACGAAAACCAACGAAGCTACAGTCCTGAACTAGAGAACATAGAACACATGAACGCACGAACAGGAACAATCACCCACAAACAAACAGTGAAAACAGGATACCTTAATATGGTTCCCAATCAGAGACAACGTAAAACACCTGCCTCTGATTGAGAACCATATCAGGCCAAATGACAACCTAAACATAGAAACACATAACATAGACTACACCCACCCAGCTCACGTCCTGACCAACTAAACAAAGACTAAACAAAGGAAATAAGGTCAGGAACATGACAGCATGTAATGCTTTTATTATAAAGGTGCATTTTTATGGTGAAAATTTACTTTCCCAAACTTGAAACTACATGCTGCTTATATACACACACACCAGTTAGGCTCTACACCCCTTGTAAAGCGGATTAATGTGCTTCATTTTAAGAAGTTATTTGGCAACTTTAGTTGTGATACATACCTTATTAAAATGTAAAGGCCTATGGGCTAGGCTACATGTGGTGTTTGACTTTGATTAGAAAATGTCCCAAAAAAGCATTATTTCTTATGCTGGGCATCATTCACAAGAGATAATATATCATTCACAAGTGATAGTCTGATGGGTGACAATATTAGCCTATTCCTGATTTAATCTAGTCTTTACACATGCTAAATAATATATGTGACATTTGTTTTGATTTAGAATGGACCATTATCATGGACCTGTATCGAAAACAGGGGCAGTGGGAAAAAATACATGTCATCTATGCACTTACAGTGACTGGAGGACGCTTTTCCATATGGTTTATTTTCATACCAGCCAGGTAGGCTATACTCCTGTTGTAAATATAAGCAATGTTCTTAATATTAGGAAAGTTCAGAAATAAATATAGTAGGCCTAGCCTATAGAAAGCTGATGGGAACCTCCTCTTTTTAGTAGAGGCCATCACTCTGCTTTCTCCCGCAATTGCATAGCCTATAGAAATGTTGCACAACATGAGGTCATGGGCTCTTATGAAGAGTTTGATTTGATTTTTGAATACATTTGCATTGGTGTCAGAGTGATTAGAGGGACAATAGAGTGCTGAGTACCATGCAGTTAGCACGTTTGGTAGGCTACTAATTACTAGCAGCAGCAAAGTTTGGAGAAGCCTAATTTCTGTGACTAAACGGCAATGTGGAATTTGACTGCCTTCATGACTCGTGGCCGCCGGTGTGTCGGTAATACGATCACCGCACCAGCCCTATGTATATAGCAACGTGCATGCCCAGCCTACCTGAGGATATGTCTTTTTCAGAAATCTATTTCCTGTGTTTGAGGGGTGGAAAATCCAATTGTCACAAATCTCGCTGGATTGGTAGCTTAAATTTTTTCCAGTTAACTTTACAAGCGCAGAAAATGTTTAGTAATGACCTGTCAAACACACCCCGGTAAATACTAAACTTAGTCTGGGATTTAACGCATCTTCTCAACACTTACATCACAAAAGATAAAGTTATTTTGATGGGTGTACATTTTTTGTGGAATTGAAAAACTTTATAATTTAATACAATTGAAATGTTTACAAATGAGATGCGCCGAAATGAAAGCAACTTCTGAAAATGAACACTCGGATTATAGTGATATTATGTCTGATCTCACAAACAATGTAAAGTACACTACTGTATACAGTGCATTTGGGTGCATTTGGAAAGTATTCAGACCCCTTGACTTTTTCCACATTTTGTTACGTTACAGCCTTATTCTAAAATTGATTACATGTATTTATTTCCTCATCAATCTACACACAATACTCCATAAAGACAAAGTGAAAACAGGTTTTTAGATAATTTTGCAAATTTATTCAAACCAAAAAATGGAAATATAACATTTACATAAGTATTCAGACTCTTTATTGAGTACTTTGTTGAAGCACTTTTGGCAGTGATTATAGCTTCGAGTCCTCTTGGGTATGAATCTACAAGCTTCGTGTACCTGTATTTGGGGAGTTTCTCACATTCATCTCTGCAGATCCTCTCAAGCTCTGTCAGGTTGGATAGAGAGCGTCGCTGCACAGCTATTTTCAGGTCTCTCCAGAGAGGTTAGATCGGGTTAAAGTCCGGGCTCTGGCTGGGCCACTCAAGGACATTCAAAGACTTGTCATGAAGCCACTCCTGCGTTGTATTGGCTGTGTGCTTAGGGTCATTGTCCTGTTGGAAGGTAAACCTTCGCTCCAGTCTGAGGTCCTGAGAGCTCAGGAGCAGGTTTTCATCAAGGATCTGTCTACTTTGCTCCGTTCATCTTTGTCTCGATCATGACAAGCCTCCCAGTCCCTGGTGCTGAAAAACATCCCCACAGCATGATGCTGCCACCACCATGCTTCACCGTAGGGATGGTGTCAGGTTTCCTCCAGATGTGATGCTTGGCATTCAGGCCAAAGAGTACAATCTTGGTTTCATCAGACCAGAGAATCTTGTTTCTCATGGTCTGAGAGTCCTTCAGGTGCCTTTTGGCAAACTCCCAGCAGGCTGTCATGTGCCTTTTACTGGGGAGTGGCTTCCGTCAGGCCACTTTACCATAAAGGCCTGATTGGTGGAGTGCTGCAAAGATGGTTGTCCTTCTGGAAGGTTCTCCCATCTCCACAGAGGAACTCTAGAGCTCTGTTAGAGTTACCATCAGGTTCTTGGTCACCTCCCTGACCAAGGAACCTTCTCCCCCGATTGATCAGTTGGGCCGGGCGGCCAGCTCTAGGAAGAGTCTTGGTGGTTCCAAACTTCTTCCATTTTAGAATGATGGAGGCCACTGTGTTCTTGGGGAACTTCAATGCTGCAGAAACGTTTTGGTACCCTTCCCCAGATCTGTGCCTCGACACAATCCTGTCTCGGAGCTCTACGGACAATTCCTTCGACCTCATGGCTTAGTTTTTGCTCTGACATGCACTGTCAACAGTGGGACCTCATATAGACAGGTGGGCCTTTACAAATCATGTCCAATAAATGTAATTTACCACACATGGACTCCAATCAAGTTGTAGAAACATCTCAAGGATTATCAATGGAAACAGGATGCACCAGAGCTCAATTGAGTCACATTGAAATGGGTCTGAATAGTTATGTAAATAAGGTCTGTTTTTTATTTTAATAAATGTGCAAACATTTCTAAAAACATGTTTTCTCTATGTCATTATGGGGCATTGTGTGTAGATTGAGTGAAAAAAGATTCAATCAATTTTAGAAATCTTAATGCTACAGCATACAATGACATTCTAGACGATTCTGTGCTTCTAACTTTGTGGCAAAAGTTTTGGGAAGGCCTTATCCTGTTTCAGCATGACAATGCCCCCGTGCACAAAGTGAAGTCCATACAGAAATGGTTAGTAGAGATCGGTGTGGAAGAATTTGACTGGCATGCACAGAGCCCTAACCTCAACCCCATCAAACACCTTTGGGATGAATTAGAACGCCGATTGCGAGCCAGGTCTAAATCGCCCAACCTCACTAATGCTCATAGCTGAATGGAAGCAAGTCCCTGCAGCAATGTTCCAACATCTAGTGGAAAGTCTTCCCAGAAGAGTGGAGGCTGTTATAGCAGCAAAGGGGGGACCAACTCCATTTAATGTCCATGATTTTGGAATGAGATGATTGTCAAGCAAGTTGTGGTTACAGCCCTATGCCACCCATTTATGTTAATCTATTCAAATACACCCAGTGTATTTATGCAAATGAGGCACAAAATATTTTTACAAATACCTGATACCATTATAAAATGTATATGAGTGAATAAAAGTGAAATTTGACAATAAATGTAATACCAGAAATCCCACCAAAATCGCTGAACTTCATTATTTGTTCGTGGCAGTAAAATGTTTTGTGCTATAATTCTGTCAATATCTGATGGATTACAAAAATGACAAAAGGTTTGGAGTATCTTCCTCCATTGTCCAACTGTTGCATTTATTTAAACCTTTTAACAATTTTGATGACCGTTGCTAGTGTGTGTTTGTACTCACCATGTTACCCTGTTTGACACAGTAGCCACACCTCAGGACGCCTGGTCTACTGCCTACAGCGTTGACCTTCCTGTCCCCTACCTCCATCTCCTCCCCCTCATTCTGCAACACACACACAATCATCATTATTATCACCATCACTGTACATCATCCTCACCCTCCATTGTCATCACCACCATCATCACAATCATCAACACGGTCACCATGGCAATGGTGCGTTTGGACTAGAACATAGTACCTGGTACATGGGGGTGTGCACCACCACTCCCCCGATGATCTCAGTCTTATAGGCCTGCCTCTTACCCCCCGCCTCACCGGTTACCATAGAAACCTCTGTCCTGGGCTGGAGAGGTCCAGCTTTCGGAACCTACAGAAAACAACAGTTTGAGCATTAAGTCAAACCCATAGCTAGCATTTAGCATTTATCCAACCATACATTATCATTAACTTTCACTTATTGATAAACCATGAAACTATAATATAACATATTTCTGGAGTGATAAACAAGACATTTCATATAAACATGGCCCACATGTAGGCCTACAGGGTTTCTTCAGGGGGAGCCAAAGAGGAAGTGGAATAGAGAGAGCATCTGTGTTTCCTGTGTGAGGGCAGGTGACAATACAGAAGAAACAGAGCAGCACCACACTCTAGCCTCACAGAGCCAAACACAGTGATGACTATTGGGTCACAGGTCCCAATCATTTCTCCCGAAGTGTGCACTTGTTCACCTCCTTTCATGTATTGAAAACAAAATGACTGGTATATGGAAACTCCCTCTAGGCCCTGCCTATACCAATCCAATGATTAAACATTTGTGTGAAGTGGTGAACTTCAGGAGAAAAAGAGAGAGAGAAAAGAGATTATTGGGATGTAATCACTAACTGCTGTTCTCAGCCTTCTGTAGTGGTGTGGAGGGGAGGAGTTACAGGCCTTATGACCTCCATGACTCAGCATTAAACTCTCTGACCCCCCCCCCCCCAAAAAAAATGTGTGGTCGAGAAGTTTGCATGCGTGTGTGTTCTATAGCTCCACAGCACAAACATCAGCAGTCTGTTAAAACAGTGTGTGTGGAAAGCCCCCCACAGGCTGGATATAAGTTTCAACACACACACTTTTCTTACCTAAATGTAAATATGACCCCGTACATTGGCTCAGTACTCCCTGTATATAGCCTTGTTATTTTATTGTGTTACTTTTTTAACTTTAGTTTATTTAGCAAATATTTTCTTAATATGCATTGTTGGTTAAGGGCTTGTAAGTAAGCATTTCACGGTAAGGTCTGTTGTGTTCGACACATGTGACAAATAACATTAGATTTGATATGAATTTGCTATGTGAAACCTCAAAACAACTCCCACTGTCCTGTTTCACCATTTCCTCATATTTTAAATGTGTATGTTTGTGTGTATGTGTGTGTGTGTGTGTGTGTGTGTGTACACCCTGGCCAAACAGTTGAATGTGAGACCACAGACTTCTTCCTCTTGAGTGCTATATACAGGTAACTACCAAAATAAAGGAAACACCAATATACAGTCTTAATAGGGCTTTCGGCAACCAAAAGCCAGAACAGATTGAATGCATAGATTTGACAAGTGTCTGGAACTCTACTGGAGAGATGCGACACCATTCTTCCATGAAAAATTCCATCATTTGGTGATTGTTTTGATGGTGGTGGAAAACAGTGTCTCAGGCGACGTTCCATAATCTCCCATAAGTGTTCAATTGGGTTGAGATCTGGTGACTGAGACGGCAATGGCATATGGTTTACATTATTTTCATGCTCATCAAACCATTCAGTGACCACTCATGCCTTGTGGATGGGGACAATGTCATCCTATGGGGGCATAGCTTGCCTATTATTTTTATACATCCCCTAAGCATGATGGGATGTTAATTGCTTAATTAAGTCAGGAACCACACCTGTGTGGAAGCACCTGCTTTCAAAATAGTTTGTATCCCTCATTTACTCAAGTGCTTCCATTATGTTTGCAGTTACATGTATCTATTGCTCTGTGTCAGTGTGATTGTAGTTTCAGCTGCACCTAGCCTACAGGTTTACCGAAATCAAACATGAACATATTACATGTAATGTTAGAGTCAAGTTATAAATGCAATATCAAAAGGTAGAGTCAGACACAGTTACACTAATATATAATTAGTGTAACTATGCACATCAAAAAATATATATTAAATCAGTATTTCTTCTAAAATAATTTGAAACTGAAATAACTTTTGGGCTTCATATATTTTTTTTGTTTGATTTACAACTGCACAGGACTCCCCCAAAAAATAATGGCCTAGACTAAACCATTACGAATTCAGAAGAATTCAAATAAATTTGGTTTGAGGCAGGTGATTCTCATTTACAGTGAATTTCTCTCACCTGTGGGAAGTTGCGGGTCCAAATCAAATCAAATTTGATTGGTCGCAGACACATATTTAGCAGATGTTATTGCGGGTGTAGCGAAATGCTTGTGTTCCTACAGTAGCTCCAACAATGCAGTAATATCTAATACACAACAACAGTTGCAGGTGCCTACAAGGTAAAAATAACATTTCAGCCAGTTTTGAGAAGAGAAAACTGAACATTCCGCTCCATACCACTTCATTGTAAAGTGCAGGGTGCCAATATATTACAGTATAACTGTATGCACGAAGTAAACAGCAATGTTAGGCCCATTGCGTAGTGAAATGCAAACCTAAACTTCTCCGGTCTTTCTGATTCTCAGCAATCAGGTTGTAGCTATTGAAGCGCATCCGTGCAGATGCCCTGTGATACTCTGAGTGCCAAAGGTGACACCATTGGTTCTAAAGTGTTTGGCAAAATTCGTTACGTGTCTTTTCTGGGGCCTTTCACATCTCAAAATAGGATGCTGCCCCTTTAAGACAAACATTCCAAAATAGACATTGACTGGCTACAGTTGGCTAGCCTAGACCAATGCTAGGTGTCTTTTTGGATCTTTCTTTATACAGACTATCAACAGTAGCCAGCATATTGCTAATATGTTCACTATTGAAAGTTTACTTTTGTAAATTACTTTCCCTAAAATAAATAAGCTCAGCGAGTAGATTGATGGGCGCTTATTTTTGCTCAAGACAGCTCGCATCTGCGTTGTGAACGTAGCCATTAACTTCTGTACTGCTCAAGAAGTGGTGACTCGCCGGAGCGTAGTGGTGCTTGAATGAACGGCCAATCATATTGCTCAAATAAAAACAGCGCAACTTTTCTGTGTGTAGTTTTCAATGGTAGACCGCGACAGAGCAGGTAGATGCTGAACTGGAACGCAAAAATGTGCTGAGAAGTTACTGGCCGGGTTGGTGCTGCTGCCTTGAAAGTGGTGTGCGATTGAAAAGTACTGGGGCTCTGGGGAGTGCATTGTCTTGCATCACGCTCATCTGCAACATATGCAGTGCTGTTTGTGGCAACTTAATATCGCTAAGTCTCAGTTTGATGGAACGTTATACGTGTATTGATTAGATGTCTGAATGTAAAAGTTGATTTGAAGCTACATGAGTTGGGGTACTCACAGTGATCTTGGTGGCTTTGTTAAGAGCAATGACCCAGTCTCTGAGGTCAGCAGCATCGTTGGCTTGGAGGAAATACCGCCGAGATACTGCATTGATCACTGCAGACATAGTGATATACAGTACCATTTAAAAGTTTGGACACACCTACTCAGTCAAGGGTTTTTCTTTATTTGTACTATTTTCTACATTGTAGAATAATAGTGAAGACATCAAAACTATGAAATAACACACACATACATACATACATGTATATATATATATATTAATCAAAAAGTGTTAAACAAATCTAAATATATTTTAGATTTCAGATAATTCAAAGTAGCCACCCTTTGCCTTGACAGCTTTGCACACATGGCATTCTCTCAACCAGCTTAATCTGGAATGCTTTTCCAACAGCCTTGAAGGAGTTCCCACATATGATGAGCACTTGTTGGCTGCTTTTCCTCCACTCTGCATTCCAGGTGAAGCTGCGGTCCAACTCAGCCCAAACCATCTCAATTGGGTTGAGGTCGGGTGATTGTGGAGGCCAGATCATCTGAGGCAGCACTCTATCACTCTCTTTCTTGGTCAAATAGCCCTTACACAACCTAGAGGAGTGTTGGATCATTGTCCTGTTGAAAAACAAATGAGAGTCCCACTAACTAGATGGGATGGCGTATTGCTGCAGAATGCTGTGGTAGCCATGCTGGTTAAGTGTGACTTGAATTCTAAAAAAAAAAAAATCACTGAGTGTCACCAGCAAAGCACCAATCACACCTCCTCCTCCATGCTTCACGGTGGGAACCACACATGCGGAGATCATCCGTTCACCTACTCTGCATCTCACAAAGACACGGTGGTTGGAACCACCATCTAAAATTTGAACTCAGTCTGTCATCTTTCTAGGCCCAAGCAAGTCTCTTCTGCTTATTGGTGTCCTTTAGTAGTTATTTGCAACAATTCGACCATGAAGGCCTGATTCACACAGTCTCCTCTGAACAGTTGATGTTACTTGAACTCTGTGACTTAGCGACTTTCTTTATTTTGATAGCTTATAGTTTATTCGCCTCAACACAAACTTTTATTCTGGGTGTGTGCCAGCTCATGTTTTTTTATCTACTTGAACTCTGTGAAGCATTTAAACTCAGCAAAAAAAGAAACATCCACTCACTGTCAACTGTTTATTTTCAGCAAACTTAACATGTGTAAATATTTGTATGAACATAACAAGATTCAACAAGTGAGACATAAACTGAACAAGTTCTACAGACATGTGACTAACAGAAATGGATTAATGTGTCCCTGAACAAAGGGGGAAAAAATCAAAATCAAAAGAAATAGTCAGTATCTGGTGTGGCAACCAGCTGCATTAAGTACTGCAGTGCATCTCCTCCTCATGGACTGCACCCAAATTTGCCGGTTCTTGCTGTTAGATGTTACCCCACTCTTCCACCAAGGCACCTGAAAGTTCCCAGACATTTCTGGGGGGGAATGGCCCTAGCCCTCACCCTCCGATCCAACAGGTCCCAGACGTGCTCAATGGGATTGAGATTTTTTATAATTTTTTTCACCTTTATTTAACCAGGTAAGCTAGTTGAGAACAAGTTCTCATTTACAACTGCGACCTGGCCAAGATAAAGCAAAGCAGTGCGACACAATAAACAAATAGGCAGGCCTATAAGACTGAGATCATCGGGGGAGTGGTGCTGCACACCCCCATGTACCAGGTACTATGTTCTAGTCCAAACGCACCCTTGCCATGGTGACCGTGTTGGTGACAATGGAGGGTGAGGATGATGAATAAACAAGTGTACAGTCAATAACACAATAGAAAAAAAGAAAGTCTATATACAGTGTGTGCAAATGGAGTGAGGAGGTAGGCAATAAATAGGCCATAGTAGCGAAGTAATTACAATTTAGCAGAATAACACTGGAGTGATAAACGAGCAGATGATGATGTGCAAGTAGAGATACTGGTGTGCAAAAGAGCAGAAAAGTAAATAAAAACAATATGGGGATGAGGTAGGTAGATTGGGTGGGCTATTTACAGATGGACTATGTACAACTGCAGCGATCGGTTAGCTGCTCAGATAGCTGATGTTTAAAGTTAGTGAGGGAAATATACGTCTCCAGCTTCAGCGATTTTTGCAATTCGTTCCAGTCACTGGCCGTAGAGAACTGGAAGGAAAGGCAGCCAAAGGAGGTGTTGGCTTTGGGGATGATCAGTGAGATATACCTGCTGGAGCGCGTGCTATGGGTGGGTGTTGTTATCATGACCAGTGAGCTGAGATAAGGCGGAGCTTTACCTAGCATAGACTTATATATGACCTGGAGCCAGTGGGTCTGGTGACGAATATGTAGCGAAGGACAACCGACTAAGGAATACAGGTCGCAGTGGTAGGTGGTATAAGGGGCTTTGGTAACAAAACGGGTTGGCACTGTGATAGACTGCATCCAGTTTGCTGAGTAGAGTATTGGAAGCTATTTTGTAGATGACATTGCCGAAGTCGAGGATCAGTAGGATAGTCAGTTTTACTAGGGTAAGTTTGAGTGAAGGAGGCTTTGTTGAGAAATAGAAAGCCGATTCTAGATTTGATTTTGGATTGGAGATGTTTAATATGAGTCTGGA
Source organism: Salvelinus fontinalis (assembly GCF_029448725.1). Taxonomy (NCBI): domain Eukaryota; kingdom Metazoa; phylum Chordata; class Actinopteri; order Salmoniformes; family Salmonidae; genus Salvelinus; species Salvelinus fontinalis. Next base: position 22,912,482 of record NC_074692.1, read on the forward strand.
AGGAGAGTTTACAGTCTAGCCAGACACCTAGGTATTTGTAGTTGTCAACATATTCTAGGTCAAAACTGCCCAGGGTAGTGATGCTAGTCGGGCGGGCGGGTGCGGGCAGCGAACGGTTGAAAAACATGCATTTGGTTTTACTAGCGTTTAAGAGCAGTTGGAGGCCACGGAAGGAGTGTTGTATGGCATTGAAGCTCGTTTGGAGGTTAGTTAGCACAGTGTCCAAAGAAGGGCCAGATGTATACAGAATGGTGTCGTCTGCGTAGAGGTGGATCAGGGAATCACCAGCAGCAAGAGCGACATCATTGATATATACAGAGAAAAGAGTCGGCCCGAGAATTGAACCCTGTGGTACCCCCATTAGAGACTGCCAGAGGTCCGGACAACAGGCCCTCCGATTTGACACACTAAACTCTGTCGGTAAAGTAGTTGGTGAACGAGGCGAGGCAGTCATTTGAGAAACCAAGGCTATTGAGTCTGCCGATAAGAATACAGTGATTGACAGAGTCGAAAGTCTTGGCCTGGTCGATGAAGACGGCTGCACAGTACTGTTTTTTATCGATGGCGGTTATGATAACGTTTGAGCGTGGCTGAAGTGCACCCGTGACCAGCTCGGAAACCGGATTGCACAGCGGAGAAGGTACGGTGGGATTCGAAATGGTCAGTGATCTGTTTGTTAACTTGGCTTTCGAAGACTTTAGAGAGACAGGGCAGGATGGATGTAGGTCTATAACAGTTTGGGTCTAAAGTGTCACCCCCTTTGAAGAAGGGGATGACCGCGGCAGCTTTCCAATCTTTAGGGATCTTGGACGATACGAAAGAGAGGTTGAACAGACTGGTAATAGGAGTTGCAACAATGGCGGCAGATAATTTTAGAAAGAGAGGATCCAGATTGTCTCGCCCAGCTGATTTGTAGGGGTCCAGGTTTTGCAGCTCTTTCAGAACATCTGCTATCTGGATTTGGGTGAAGGAGAAGCTGGGGAGGCTCGGGCAAGTAGCTGCAGGGGGGGTGGGGGTAGCCAGGAGGAAAGCTTGGCCAGCCATAGAGAAATGCTTATTGAAATTTTCGATTATCATGTATTTATCGGTGGTGACCGTGTTACCTAGCCTCAGAGCAGTGGGCAGCTGGGAGGAGGTGCTCTTGTTCTCCATGGACTTTACAGTGTCCCAAAACTTTTTGGAGTTAAAGCTACAGGATGCAAATTTCTGTTTGAAGGATGTTTTTGTGCTGGTCAAGGGCAGTCAGGTCTGGAGTGAACCAAGGGCTATATCTGTTCTTAGTTCTACATTTTTTGAAAGGGGCAAGCTTATTTAAGATGGTGAGGAAATTACTTTTAAAGAACGACCAGGCATCCTCGACTGACGGGATGAGATCAATATCCTTCCCGATGCCCGGGACCGGTCGATTAGAATGGCCTGCTCGCAGAAGTGTTTTAGAGAGCGTTTGACAGTGATGAAAAACCTTGTGAAGAGTGACGTTTGACCTCTGTCATTGCCAACAAAGGGTATATAATAAAGAATTGAGATAAACTTTTGTTATTGACCAAATACTTATTTTCCACCATAATTTGCAAATAAATTAATAAAAAATCCTACAATGTGATTTTCTGGATTTTTTTTCTCATTTTGTCTGTTATAGTTGAAGTGTACCTATGATGAAAATTACAGGCCTCTCTCATCTTTTTAAGTGGGAGAACTTGCACAATTGGTGGCTGACTAAATACTTTTTTGCCCCACTGTAAGACAACAACAGCTAATCAACTAAGACAACAACAGGTAAAATGGTGATGAATGGGCAGAGAGGGTCGGTTAACTACACACAAGGCCTGAGTTCAGGGCTAGGGCCGACAGATAACATTTTTTTTAAATAAAAAAATAAACAAAATGGAGTACCGTGATAAATGAACAGTCCAGTAGGCATCAGCTTTGTAGACAAGTGATCATATGGTCCAGTGAACAGCAATAGATGGAGCAGGGAAGCCGCGGCGTAGTCGTTACTACGCTAGCACGCGGGAGACACGGCGTTTAAAGTTAGCAGGCCGGGGTATGTAGAAGCGTCTGCTCCGACGTCCGGCAACAGCCGGTTGAGGACACAGCAGATGGAATTAAGATCCGGCCTCCTCGCTGGCCATGGCAGAATACTGACATTCCTGTCTTGCAGGAAATCACACACAGAACGAGCAGTATGGCTGGTGGCATTGTCATGCTGGAGGGTCATGTCAGGATGAGCCTGCAGGAAGGGTACCACATGAGGGAAGAGGATGTCTTCCCTGTAACGCACAGCGTTGAGATTGCCTGACAACAAGCAATGACAACAAGCTCAGTCCGATGATGCTGTGACACACCGCCCCAGACCATGACGGACCCTCCACTTCCAAATCGATCCCACTCCAGAGTACAGGCCTCGGTGTAACGCTCATTCCTTCGATGATAAATGCAAATCTGACCATCACCCCTGGTGAGACAAAACCGCGACTCCTCAGTGAAGAGCACTTTTTGCCAGTCCTGTCTGGTCCAGCGATGGTGGGTTTGTGCCCATAGGCAACGTTGTTGTCGGTGATGTCTGGTGAGGACCTGCCTTACAACAGGCCTACAAGCCCTCAGTCCAGCCTCTCTCAGCCTATTGCGGACAGTCTGAGCACTGATGGGAGGGATTGTACAATCCTGGTGTAACTCGGGCAGTTGTTGTTGCCATCCTGTACCTGTCCCGCAGGTGTGATGTTCGGATGTACCGATCCTGTACAGGTGTTGTTACACGAGGTCTGCCACTGCGAGGACGATCAGCTGTCCGTCCTGTCTCCCTGTAGCGCTGTCTTAGGCGTCTCACACTACGGACATTGCAATTTATTGCCCTGGCCACATCTGCAGTCCTCATGCCTCCTTGCAGCATGCCTAAGACACGTTCACGCAGATGAGCAGGGACCCTGGGCATCTTTTTTTGTGTGTTTTTCCAGAGTCAGTAGAAAGTGTCCCAAGTTTTAGTGTCCCAAGTTTTCATAACTGTGACCTTATTTGTCTTCCGTCTGTAAGCTGTTAGTGTCTTAACGACCATTCCACTGGTGCAGGTTCATTAATTGTTTATGGTTCATTGAACAAGCATGGGAAACAGTGTTTAAACCCTTTACAATGAAGATCTGTGAAGTTATTTGGATTTTTACAAATTATCTATGAAAGACAGGGTCCTGAAAAAGGGACGTTTATTTTTCTTCAGAGTTTATTTGGGCTGCAATTTCTGAAGCTGGTAATTCTAATGGACGTATCCTCTGCAGTAGAGGTGACTCTGGGTCTTCCTTTCCTGTGGTGGTCCTCATGAGAGCCAGTTTCATCATCGTGCTTGATGGTTTTTGCGACTGCACTTGAAGAAACTTTCAAAGTTCTTGACATTTTTCAGATTGACTGACCATGTCTTTAAGTAATGATGGACTGTCGTTTGTCTTTGCTTATTTGAGCTGTTCTTGTCCTAATATGGACTTGGTCTTTTACCAAATAGGGCTGTCTTCTGTATACCAACCCTACCTTGTCACAACACAACTGATTGGCTCAAACACATTAAGAAGTAAAGAAATTACACAAATTAACTTAACAAGGTACACCTGTTAATTGAAATGCATTGCAGGTGACTACCTCATGAAACTGGTTGAGAGAATGTCAAGAGTGTGCAAAGTTGTCATCAAGGTAAAGGGTGGCTACTTTGAAGAATCTCAAATATAAAATATATTTTGAATTTGTTTAACACTTTTTTTAGTTACTACATGATTCTGTGTTATTTCATAGTTTTGATGTCTTCACTATTATTCTACAATGTAGAAAGTAGTACAAATAAAGAAAAACCCTTGAATGAGTAGGTGTGTCCAAACTCTTGACTGGTACTGAACGTAGAAATATATAATATTATATAGCAATACAGAACATAAATACAGAGGCTATAATAGCATTGATCACTGCAAAGAGGACAGCACAGGTATGATAAACATAGGAACACATTTTACTGTACGTGTTTCACCAGGGCCATGAGAACACCCTACACCCTACACGTTGACTCACCAAAGCAGAACTCAGTCTTGGGCTTCTGTTTCCCCGTGGCCTCGCTCACCTAACCCCAAAACAGAGGAGGAGAAGACAAGAGAGAGAAGATGAGAGTTTGGAATTAGTCAAAAACATTGCCCTTAATAAGTCATCTGTTTTAGGGTGTTGTTACCTTGGAGATATACGTCAGCTGCAGACTCCCGACTGCGTTCGCTCCACTGGGCAGGTTCTACAGGCAGTGATACAACACAGTAACACAACACTCAATATAACAAACACTTCTGCAGGCAGAGATAGTTAAAGACACAGAGAAGCCTTCTACTCCTAGTCTCACTTCCTCTATAGGAGGTGTGTTTCTACTCTGCTAGTGGCGGAACACAACCACTATCTGAACACACTCTGCCCAACTCTGCCTCAGACACATCAGAGATCATGTGTGTTTGTACAGGCAGTATGATGTGCGTGTTTGTGTGTACCTGGGGGTTGTCCATGTACCACAGCAGTGTGTTGCCCTGTGTGTCCAGTATAAAATAGCGTCTCTGGAAGCGGCTGCTGCCCTCTTTCTCCTCGATGTCTAGAAAGCCACACACACGGTTCTGTCTGTCCACGTACGGCATACTGCTGCCTGCTACCACATAACTGAGAGATGGGGGGGGAGAGGCATGTCACACACACTCAGCAGTTTTTCATGTGACGTTATTGAGGCAGCCTAGCTAAGCCTAAGGCCCGAGGCTGTGCTGCTAACCAGAGGATTCACCACAGCTGGAAATTATAGACTACTGAACAGATCTGCATACAGGCACATTTCATCTGGCCAGATAGAGAGAGAGAATGGGGGGGGGGGGGCAGAGAGAGAGTGACAAGGGAATGAACATCAGAGGACAACCTAACCTAACTGTCAGAGAGACTGACATGCTGAGGACATAACATCATCATGACATCATCTGTGCAGTTATTGCACCTACCTGGTCACATGAGCATACAAAGACAACTTCCCCTCTGGAACAGGCAATATGAACAACATTTTGTTTTAGGAAATAAATAAATAAAAACACACATGCAGACACACAGCCAATGCTTGGTATAAAACAAATAATATATTTTTGGCATTAAGCATAGCAGTAGTAACCAGTGGTGGAAAAAGTTTTCAATTGTTATACTTGAATAAAAGTAAAGGTACCTTAATAGAAAATGACTCAAGTAAAAGTCCCCCAAAAGTATCTGGTTTTAAATGTACTTAAGTACAGTGGTGGAAAAAGTACTAAATTGTCATACTTGAGTAAAAGTAAAAAGTTAATCCTGTACATCAAACCTCTTACATTAATTAAGTAAACCTGACTGCATGATTTACAGACAGCCAGGGCACACTCCAACACAATTGACAAAAGCAGTATTTGTGTTTAGTATGTCCGCCAGATCAGAGGCAGTAGGGATGACAATGCATTATATTGATAAGTGTGTGAATTGGACCATATTGCTGTCCTGTCTGAACATTTGAAGTGTAACTAGTACTTTTGGGTGTCAGGGAAACATGTATTGGAGTAAAATGTACATATTTTCTTTAGGAATGTAGTGGAGAAAAAGTAAAAGTTGTCCAAATTATAAACAGTAAAGCACAGATACCCCAAAAACTGCACAGATACCCCAAAAACTGCACAGATACCCCAAAAACTACTTATGTTTTTTACTTAGTTACTTTACACCACCAGCAGTAACCAAGTCTGAAATTAGGCTACATGTTGGCATAGATGGAAAACTTAAAGTAGTTATCCATCTTTACAATACATGGTGATTTGTGTGTGATTCCATGCTGATTGTTCCATAGGCCTGATTCGTGTAAATATTTATTTTTGTTTAAATGCACAGTTATTCCCCAAACCGAATGAGGAGATAGATACCTCTACTATATTGATACTATCTATATATCTATATATCTATCTATCTATATATGGACACTATCTATCTATCTATAGGATCAGATACAGACGGAACCCATCCTGTATCATATATACATTATTTCGTCAGGTGCTCAGTGGGCTTTGTTCCATAGATAAACTGTCTGTCAGTTATTTCACTAGTTGTCGACCCGTATGGATAACTTCGTCAGCCAATAAAGCATGATTTAGGATCAGGTTGAGATGACATGAAAGTTTCATGATTCAATTATCTGCCGACCACAACCCCTCCTTCCCAACAAGACGCGCGCACGCGCACACATACACACGCAGACAAATTCTGCGAAAACTTACCCGTTTTAGCTGGTCAGTGTGCGCCAGTGCGTCCGAAGTGGAAGAGTAAAACGCGTCTCACCGGGGTAAAATGAAAGTTTATATCCGCTGTTACTCTGAGTTTACATGACATAGCCTGACATCTGAAATGTATGTGTGCAGCACCCGAACACCGCTGTGGCTTCTTTCCGGGTAGAGCTCGTAATTATAATATATTTTCGACCTAGAACCAACCCCGGAAATGATCTAGTCTCTTGCTCGTTGTTACTGGACAAAAACGACATCTATATACCTCTCTGGCATCAACTACAGTAGCCCATGAAGAACTGCGTTGACTTGAATTCTTGACTGGCTCTGATCTCTCGGTTTTTGCTTCGTGTTTGAATTGTCCTCATGACTGTCATTGTGCTCTGCGCTACAATGTAACTTTCTGCAGCAGCTGTCAATTTAGCCAGCAGATCCGACCCGCTTACTTACAGCTACACTAGGGTCGGACAGGCTTCCTGTGTAGATTGACACATTGGAGCAGGTGAGAGATATGGCTCAGAAAAAATACCTCAATCCAGGCATGAGAAATGAGTTTGTACTCCAAATTGTCCCATTATCCCAACTGTTACACAAGACGATTGAACCACTGCTATTAAACCTTGGAGAAACAGTTGGGATAATTTGGAGTACAAACTCATTTCTCATGCCTGGATTGAGGTAACAGTTGGGACAATTTGGAGTAACTGTTTGGATAATGGGACAATTCTCATCCCTGGATTGAGGTACATTTCTGAGCCATGACCCTACTGCAGCTGTAAGCAAGCGGGTAGGATCTGCTGGATACCTTCAACTACTGTAGGGTACAGCAGGGGTGTATTTAATAGTCGGAATCTGTTGCTAAGCATTTTTTCTGTTGCAAAACATTTGTTGCAAAACGTTTTGCAACAGAAACCATTTACTCCAAATGTAAAACATTATTCAACAAAAACAATAGTTTCTATTGGACTAATTCAGGTAAGTCCCTCCCCATTTTGTTTCGTTCCTAGAGTAAACAATCAATGGTTTCCATTGCAAAACGTTTTGCAGCAGACATAAATGTTTTGCAGTGGAATCCGACTAATGAATACACTCCTGACTAGCCTGGAGGCTGAATGTAAGAGGCTGAATGTATCTCACAGGAGTAAGCATCAGAGTGAGCAAAACAGCACCCCTCTGTCTCTCTGTGTAGACCATCTATCTGATGCTGTCTGGTCCAAACGAGTATGACATTGTTGCTGGCTGTAGCATTGAATGAAAGGGAAGCCAGTGAGCATTTGGTATTAAAAAAAAATATATACCAATCAACGTTGAGCTAAACTGAGTGAGCTCCACTGTGAATGGTCCTAGCTTAGGTTAAAAAAAAGTGTCCTGGGAAGCCAGCTTGGATTTGGTGTCTCTCCTATCATATTGCTTTGAGAGCATACGTCATTAACAGAAACAACTTGAATTGTTGCATATTGTTGTGTTGTCCGCTGGTGGCTAGCTAGCTAAAATGGGCCCTTTCCTAAATTAGCCATGGATGGAGATAGGGATTTGGACTTGTGGTTATACTTAATTCTCCGTACTGGCCAATGATTATAACGGTGATTCTGATCCAACCATTAATTCATACATTGTTGTGCCCCTGACCTAAGAGGATGGAAGTTCAATATGTAGTTAGATGTAGAAGGCTAATGTTAACTAGCTAATGTTGCCCATGATTGAAAGTTAGGCAGGCGAGCAAGCATTTTAGCCAGGTAGCCTAGGAGAACAAAAAATAAGAGTGTACTGTATGACAGAGTGATAGACCGTTTCGTCAACATGAACGAGAGAAGGATGGCATTGGTGTTTCTCTAGAAGTAGGTTGAGTCAACATGTTTCTTCTTCCACGAACATGCGTGTAAACAGATTAGAACCACGGACAGCCACATTATTTAGCTTACATTGATTGGACTAAATTGCTTTTGGTATCTTTTAGTTGTCACTGTATTAGATTAAGCAGAGGTGATTTGATGATGTTGAAATGGTGCTGGAACAGTGGAGGCAGCTCCTGTTTTCTTTAACTTGTGGTAACTCTGTGGTTTTAAATCAATAGTGGTCCGAAAATGTCAGAAACATGAACTTGCTTAATCATGCTGTAGGTCATGTAACTGCCTGTTACATGCAATATGTGTCGCGGACTTCACCGGGCAGAGGTTGCTATCCGGTATTGTGATAAAACAAAGGTGTGGTTGAATTTATTCTGCCACTGTCCTATTTTCTCTGCCTTTATTAGCCTAAACATCAGTCGTTGTTAAATTATCATCTATGCTACAGAACGGAAAAGTTGCGCATCTTGATTGTTGACCAATAGTGCCCCACAGTGGAGGTGTCATAATACCCATAACCTAGCAGTCAAACAGGGAAATAGTTCCAATTGTTTTTCAAACATACATTTTTCCCTTATGTAATTTTAGAAACACTTAAAATAAAAGCTGTGTTTTGTGGTAGGCTTACCTTAGCGTGATGTTTTGATAAACGTGTAAATCTCTCCCAGACAAGGTGACTTTTATCAATATATTCAGCTCTATTTACTTTCAGATCCGAAAATGCATCAAAGTAGATATCATGCAAGAGTACAAATCCCTGCAAACTCCTGCACGTCATCTCTAGCTGACACCTTTGCTAACAGGTATTGTGTCAATTTAGAACTTGCACAAAACAGTTCACTGAATTGTCAATTTACAGAAATGAAGCCAATGTATTAATTACTACATTAGATAGTTAATCCAGATATTCTTAACTTTGTCTCGATTCGGCAGTCTCGTCCAGATCATGGCATTTGTAGTTCTTTGTTAGCCACATTAGCATTAGCCTTTAATTTGGTAAATACAGGCAAATATATTGATAAAATTCACCTTGTCCTAGAGAGATTTACACGGTTATCAAAACGTCACACAAAACACAGCCCTTATTTTACTGTTTTTAAAATCCCCTATGGAAAAAAAATATGGGTGGGGGTGGGGGGGGGGAACTATTAGAACCATTTCCTTGTTTGACCGCTAGATTTTATGGGTATTATGACTCTTACTGTGGTACTCTGTCAATGATCAGCATTGAAAGGGGGATACCTAGTCAGTTGTCCAACAATGTATTCAACTGAAATGTGTCTTCCGCATTTAACCCAACCCCTCTGATCATTGGCGCAAAGGCTGGTTCAAATATCCAGATTAGTGACCAGAAATAACTTGTTACCTGGAGGAAATGAGTAGGCCTATGTTTATCATCCATATAAAATACAGTTTAGCAATCTACTAGTGACTTATTATTGCCTGAACAATGGGCTACCTGGTGATTTCATTGATAATTTTTCAGATAGGTCTTGTTTGGTTGGCTATGTGTCTAAATAAGCAGCTGTTACATCGCACTGCCTTCAATATTACGGGATGAAGATGTAACATATTTTGGTGAATTTATTATGATATTTGTTAGGAAGAACAGGGCTAACCAGGATGGCAATAAGCACTGTAGGCAGGCTGCCTTCAAGTGTTGGTGTGGTGCAGACCAACCTGGTCTCAGAGCATTTCACATTATTCTGTACATATATCGGAGACCTCCATTTTAGTATGGTATGTATTAATTTCTGGATGTCATCCCCCATTTCGTATGATATATTACAATTTGTATTATATGTTACGAATTTGCAAAACATACAATATGTTACGAATTTGAAAAACGTATCATATGTTACGAATTGTAGCTAGGTGGCTAATGTTAGCAGGGTTAGGGTTAAGTTTAGGAGTTATGTTAAAGGGTTAGGGTTAGGGGTAGGGTTAGCTAACATGCTAAGTAGTTGCAAAGTACCTAAAAAGTAGTTGAAAAGTTGTCAGTGATCAAATTCGAACTTGCAACCTTTGGGTTTATACGCCCACCCAACCAGCCACCCTACTTTCGTTTTTGCCTTAAGTAACAAGCTGTCCTATGTAAGCATACCAAATGTAACATATCATATTAATTTGAATGTCCTGAATATACATAAACTATGTTACGTCTAGTCTTGGAGACCAAGCTGCGCAGACAGAACATGCTTTCCATCTACCAATCCTGCAACCTCTGCTATAAGCAGACCATATGATTTTGCCTGCTCTGGACTCTAGAGAAGTGACATGATATATCCCTAGTTGATATTGGCTGCTAACATGAATGACTTTCAGTTCCAAATGCAGGTCTAAAATGCGATTTATTTCTGCATTTTGAAAATGTATCAGCGTTTATGGGTATAATGACAGGCAACATTTACGCTCCCGAGTGATGGATCGGTCTAAGGGACTGCATCTCCGTGCTAGAAGCGTCACTACAGACCCTGGTTCGATTCCAGGCTGTATCACAACAGGCCGTGATTGGGAGTCCCATAGGGCGGTGCACAATTGGCCCAGCGTTGTCCAGGTTAGTTTGACCGGGGTAGGCCGTCCATTGTAAATAAGATTGTGTTCTTAACTGACTTTCCTAGTTAAATAAAGGTTAAATAAAATGTAAATAAATACGCAGCAGATGTGCGTGAGGGGGTCGCAAGTTTTGTACCACTTCTTTTTGGGTGTTGTGGGTCAAAAAGTGTGAGCCACTGGGATACATGATAGCGGCAAAACATGGAGAGGGGTTGGACATAGTAATGGTAGGCCACAGTATTTCTTAATCTTCTATTTTTACTGGAATTGTATTGGTAATTCTTAATACGTTCAAAATAGTTTTGTAAAATAGGCAAATTTACTCATCAGATTGTGCTGCTTTCCCTTGTAATAATTGCTCAATCCGTGACCATGGTTGCGGGAAAAACATTTTTTGTTTGGTTTAAGTACATAGCACCCAAAAGGTTGGTGTATGGCCTTGAGCCAGACTAACAGCAGGCACTGTCTCAAACATTAATTGGTCTACCACTCACTAGGCTTCATGTATATCTGAAACAGTCAAATTGATTGTGGACCTATGCTTTATTTATTGTAGGTTATAGGGCCTGAATATGCTAGTTCAATACATTTTTAACCCTGCATTTATGATCCATTCTCATAAACAGAGTGAGATATTCTAACCATTTATCTCTTTCCTTGTTGTCTTCTATCATTCTTTCCTCCCTCTCTCAGCTGGCAGCATCGCTATGGGAACTGGGTCAAAGTCACATCATATGATTCAGGATTACACCCCCACCCCCTCTGTTTGTGTGTCTCTCTCTCTCTCTCTCTCCCCTCCCTCATTCTCTGTGTTTGTCTCCACCCCCCCCCCCCCCCCCCCCCAGATGGAGACTAGGCTAACAGGAAATAGAAGTTTAGTCTTCTATGGTGCACAGAGCTACTGTGTCTAGCCTGAATGGGGTAGATATTCTGTCTGAATTGGATGATCAGGGGATGTGATCTGTATCCTTGTCTAGACCAGTTGTTTTCTCTGCCTCATATCCAACTCTCCTTACCTGAGCCTGCCATGAGTTATTATATAGTCTGAGACTGAACGGAAGCCAGTGTTCAGTAGAAACATGGACCTGTGTGCTCTCTCTATGGAGAAGACTGGAGGTCGGAGGAGGAAGTAAGTGTGGTCTGTTAACCACCAGCGAGCAAAATGCTACCTGAGTAACCTCACGTCCTGTGGGCTGTAACTAGGTCAGAGGTCACAAACAGCGGAGAGAGTCTAAATCTACGGTCTCAACATTTCCAGTGATGCCACCCACTGACAGTCTCATGCTAGCATGCTGCACAGGGGCGGATTGGCAATTCTGTCAAATGCCAGATGGGCTGGACCATTATTTAGTTGGATGGGCTGGTCGAAATTGACATACAGAAATCAAACAATTGAGAAAAAAAGGTGACATGGGCCTATTAAGATTTCTCTGTTATCCTAATTTATAGTGAGCCTTTGGCTGATCAGTGGGCAACGACTGGCCCCCCCTACCAAGACAGACCAGCCTGGTTTTCTAATACTTGAGGTCACGCAAATTCAAAGTCAAACACGGCATCAGCAAAGAAACCTGCTCCGACGACTCTTGTTTTCATCTATTTTTTGGGTGGCTTAAACCATGATTTGGTCAAACAGTAAAGAGCATTATTCTCATGATTCCTGTAACGAAAGTGTCTGCCCTGTGCCCTCGCTGAGGCCTGCTGCTGTGATGAGCGAGACACTTTCCTCTCCCCCATGTGCTCAAGAGAAATGCATTTAAAAATAAAATTGTGGGAAAAACACCGCTTTGGAAGATTCATCCTCTTGTTCCTGTCAAAGAGAGGGTCTCAGCTTTCTGTAGGTATAGTGTTTATTTATCAACTTTCAATATTCAGCTAAATAAAACAACCAAGATTTTTGATATGGCTTTGAGATATGGAGCGGCACGTGCACAAAATGCACACCGGCCATGGTGAGACCTTAGACCTATAGGTCTCATGGGTAGTAGCCTACAACTGCAAAGTTTTTATAGGACATTACATTTACTGTTGGATGAATACATGGCTACTAGCAGTGGGTAATATATTTAGAGTTAGTGGTTCGTCCTTTAAAAGTTTCAGTGTACTGCAGCACAGCTTGCGTGGTGCCATGGAATTCTATGGCACGTTATATAAGTGCCAGCCACTGGTACCATTAATGCTAGTTAGTGCTAGTTTGACCACCAGAGGGCATCTTTGAGAAGCATTTGATACCCCTCAAGTGTCTGTACTAGAAAATTTAAACCCTTTTTTTTGTAACAACATAGTATATAGGCCTGATTTTTTTTTTTAAAGAAATGTTGCATAATTCATTTGCTTAATATTATGGTGTTTCTATTCCAAGGAAAATGAAAAACCCTCTGGGATTCCGTTAGGATGGAACAGAAAATATGGCGCTGTACAACGTGATGGTCGGGAGTAGGCTACAGTACTTGGCTATTTAGCTAAAGAATCCCAGTGTCGTGCAGGCACGCAGAGACCGGGGTTTAATTCCCCGATGGGGAGGAAGGAGTAGGCTGTCCTTGAAAATAAGAATTTGTTCTTAACTGACTTGCTTGCCTAGTTAAATAAAGGTTACACTAAGAGCATAACATTTCTACACCCTAATTGTGTAATTGTAGTCTAACCAATACCCAAACAGAGATTCAGTGAAAATAAAAATCTCATTGATTTATCAAGACCAGTCCCCATGCTTGACTCAGAGCAGCACGAAACAGTGCTACAATAGTTGTAGGCTATTGCTTTGGACTTCAATATGCTCTTTAAATAAATAAGACCTACACCTCTTAATGGGCTATTATAACACTGTACATGGTGTCCAGGTCAGGATAACCAAAACATTTATTAAAGACTACCAGAAAGAATGATGGTACTTATTTATTTTGATCCAAAGCCATGAATGAGTGAGTCACTCAGCTTTATGTAGGTGCCGGACTATATGACACTGCCATCAACTTGATAATATATAACAATATTTTGGAGGTTATTTTGTTTTTTAAAAACGAAAGTGAGCAACTAATCTGAATAAAGGCCAAAATAATATTTGTAAAGTCCAAAACATTTCTGTTTTTAGAGGGAGAGAAACGCTGGGCCAATTGTGCACCTCCCTATGGGACCCCCAATCACGGTCGGATGTGATACATAATACTTTTTGTTGTATTATTTGTTTGTCTTTTCTGGTGGACTAAACTGAAATTTCAACCACTCACGGCCGGTTGTGATACAGCCAACCTAACTGAAGAATTCTCCCCCTACCCTCCTAGGCAAGTCTATTGTCCAGCTACCTGCTAATAGCCATAAGGGTGTTGTACAACGTGACCTTGTGTGTTTGATAGAGAATTTTCCAGTAAGCAACAATTTGCTTACCTTCATTAGACCACTTTGTTCCAATATTTCTGCAATTCAGTGATATTTATTCCCATAGTAATTCGTTATGGATCCATAACTAAATAAACATCGGTATTTTGAAAGAGTATTTTTATCATTCTTTTATTAACGAAAGCATAAAGATGTCATTATTATTTACATTGTTTTAGTTTGAACGTGCAGACTGGCACTAAGAACAGTGGGAATGTTTCCCTAGTCAGCACCATTATTAGTGCAATGCCCCTTAAAGTGTTGCTCTATGCTACCCAGTGTTGGTGGGGTGGGGGGTCCACCCCCCCTCCCTTCCCCACGGGCTAGGTCTGTCTTCTGTGCACGGCTCTGCAGGCCCATCCCGTGCCCCCTGCCCTCATGCCTTGAGCCTTGTGCACTTTCAGTGGATACAGCTGGAGAACTGCAAGCCAATCCCATTGTGCGCCACTCGGGAGCCATGACCAATATATATTGTCCTGCTAATGATAGGGTTAATATATCTGTGAGAATATCCAAGGGGCTTTTATATAATTCTAAATTAATAATAATAATTTTCACTTTGTTTAAAAAATAACATTTTGGATATTTTGTATTTTCAAAAAACAAAATGAGTGAGGAAAAAGGCCCTTCTCGAAGATGGGGAGAGACATTTATTACTAATTTGTAAATAAAGCCAGTTTGTTATTTTGAAATATTTCTTTGTGTTTTTAGAGGGCGAAAAACCATGGTTCTCCCAGTTGAGGCCGGCACAGGTATTGAACCAGCATCTGTAGCAGCACAGCTTGCACTGCTACGCAGTGTCTTAGACCGTTGTACCACTTAGGCACTGTACAACGTGGGCTACACTACAGTAAGAGTAAAATAACCTTAGTGTAACAACAGTTTTAGTAAGTAATACTGAACTCGTGCACAATTATCAGTTTCTATTTAGGCTTGTCACACATTCATTGTAGTTAGACACAGTAGGACCCAAAAGCATAATCAGTGCTCTAACTCCCCCTTGTGCTGGTCTGGAGCAATGAAGTAGTGATGCAGGGTACCATACTAAACCACAAATGACCTCTAAGTACTGCAGCATAATCACACAACTTTTAGTGGAGCAACCACTGTACCGATGTAGTTAATGTGTTGAAAAAAATACCAGCATATTCTGGAGTAAAATATAGCAACTATAGTCTAATTGTCAACCCAAAATTCATGTCAATCACTGGATTAGGTTGCACATCCAAAATATCTTGGAATCATTCATTCCTGTTAAGATGTGATAAATGAAACAACTTCGCAGCATGTTGGCGGCACGCACCGTGATTTGGGGCTGAATTCTTGTCTCACACACACACACACACAACAAAACCAACTGCAAAGCAATAGAAAGAAAAAGTAAGCGTGCAATAGCATGCTTATTTATAAGTATTGAAGCATAACAATAGGAGCAAACATGTTGTCTGTGTTTTAGTTTCTGTTTAATTCATGATGTTTGAAGGCTGAAGAGTGCCGTAACATACAGTAGGGGGTAACTATGGGAACAAGCCCAACACTAGGCCTACTGTGGGCTCAGCACTAACCAATAGTATCATACATGAACACAGGCTACTGGCATTTTAGATCTGCCCCAGCTATAAACCAGTGGAGGCTGCTGAGGGGAGGACGGCTCATAATAATGGCTGGAACGGAGCGAATGGGATGGCATCAAACACATGGAAAGCATGTGTTTGATGTATTTGTTACCATTTCACTCATTCTGAGCGAGTCATTACCACGATCCTGTCTTCCCTAATTAAGGTGCCACTAACGATATTGTGTAAACTGTTTAGAAATTAAAGCACTTTTTGTACATGGAACAAATTCACTTATAGTGTATGTGTATTAAAGTAGTGAAAAGTTTAGTATTTGGTCCCATATTCCTAGAACGCAATGATTACATCACGCTTGTGACTCTACAAACCTGTTGGATGCATGTTTTGGTTGTGTTTCAGATTATTTTGTGCCCAATATAAATAAATTGTAAATAATGTATTGTCACGATTCATTCAAGACTATCTGTAATCATGGTAGTATCTACATTAATGTAGAAGTGTTTAGAAATGTATTTTATAATTATTTACAATAAAAGTGACTCCAAAATGACAATACATTATTTACCATTCATTTCTATTGGGCAAAAAATGATCTGAAACACAATCAAAACAAACAAACGCATCCAACAAGTTTGTAGAGTCACAAGCTTGATGTAATTTAAAAAAGTGTACCTTTATTTAACTAGGCAAGTCAGTTAAGAACAAAGTCTTATTTACAATGACGGCTTAGTAACAGTGGGTTAACTGCCTTGTTCAGGGGCAGAATGACAGATTTTTACATTGTCAACTCAGGGATTCAATCTAGCAACCTTTTGCTTACTGGCCCAACGGTCTAACCACTAGGCTACCTGCCGCCCGCCATGTAATCTTTGTGTGCTAGAAATATGAGACCAAACACTAAACCTTTGACTACTTTAATACACATAAGAGAATTTGGAGGAAATATGTACAAAAAGTGCTTTAATTTCTGAACGGTTCACCTGACAAATTCAAAGTGCTGGCTTACAGAGCCAAAACAACAAAAAATGTGTCACTGTCCCAATCATTTTGGAGCTCACTGTACATGTATAGTTGTAAACCAGCCTGGATGCATGCACCCAGAGTCTACTGACACTACAGGAGCTCCAGTCCATCGCTGAACAAATCAAACAACTCATTTTTTACATATGACTGGTTACAGACACACAGCTGCATTATAGAGTCATATGGTATGATACATCAGTTCCATCTGTCTTTAAACTTGGTTGAATGTGCTTTTATGATCCCCCCCCACCGCCACCACAGGCAACACACACACATTCTCTACTAAACCCCGTAACCCCATATGATTCACCAAACCATGGCTCACCAGCATTCTGCTGACACAGCTGAAGGGAGGGGATGAATCGATAAATGGTTTTAAATAGTAGAGGGTTGTGTGTGTATGTATATAATCAGGAGTTTAGAGCCTGCTGAGGGCCATGCGGAGCATCAGAGCCCCAAGTAGTATAGCAGGGCTGGCTCCCAGACCACTAGCTGTGTTATTGTGCTCCCCGTGGCGGTGGCCCTTATGGGGCCCGTTGCAGTCATCCGAGAAACAACACTCCATCTTGGCTCCAGAGTTGCTATTGCGGGCCTGATCACAGAACGCCTTGTAGGAGCATGACTTCATCACCGTGTCTGAAACAGGAGAAAGGGAGTGTGGAGGAAAGGTGTGAGGAAGGAGAGTCAGTATTGGCTTATTCCAGCCCTGTTGAACCATGGTTTCCTACTCTCCTCCTCGTCCTTCAATCTGCCTCTTCTTGGCCCTAGCCCCTGCCCCGCTCCCACTTTTCCCTCTTCTTGGCCCTAGCCCCTGCCCCGCTCCCACTCTTCCCTCTTCTTGGCCCTAGCCCCTGCCCCGCTCCCACTTTTCACTCTTCTTGGCCCCTGCCCCGCTCCCACTTATCCCTCTTTTTGGCCCTAGCCCCTGCCCCGCTCCCACTCTATCCCTCTTTTTGGCCCTAGCCCCTGCCCTGCTCCCACTTTTCCCTCTTCTTGGCCCTAGCCCCTGCCCTGCTCCCACTCTTCCCTCTTTTTGGCCCTAGCCCCTGCCCTGCTCCCACTCTATCCCTCTTTTTGGCCCTAGCCCCTGCCCTGCTCCCACTCTTCCCTCTTTTTGGCCCTAGCCCCTGCCCTGCTCCCACTCTATCCCTCTTTTTGGCCCTAGCCCCTGCCCCGCTCCCACTTTTCCCTCTTTTTGGCCCTAGCCCCTGCCCTGCTCCCACTCTATCCCTCTTTTTGGCCCTAGCCCCTGCCCTGCTCCCACTCTTCCCTCTTTTTGGCCCTAGCCCCTGCCCTGCTCCCACTCTATCCCTCTTTTTGGCCCTAGCCCCTGCCCCGCTCCCACTTTTCCCTCTTTTTGGCCCTAGCCCCTGCCCCGCTCCCACTTTTCCCTCTTTTTGGCCCTAGCCCCTGCCCTGCTCCCACTCTATCCCTCTTCTTGGCCCTAGCCCCTGCCCTGCTCCCACTCTATCCCTCTTTTTGGCCCTAGCCCCTGCCCCGCTCCCACTCTATCCCTCTTCTTGGCCCTAGCCCCTGCCCTGCTCCCACTCTATCCCTCTTCTTGGCCCCTGCCCCGCTCCCACTTTTCCCTCTTCTTGGCCCTAGCCCCTGCCCCGCTCCCACTCTTTCCTCTTCTTGGCCCCTGCCCTGCTCCCACTTTTCCCTCTTCTTGACCCTAGCCCCTGCCCTGCTCCCACTTTTCCCTCTTCTTGGCCCCTGCCCTGCTCCCACTCTATCTCTCTTCTTGGCCCTAGCCCCTGCCCCGCTCCCACTCTTCCCTCTTCTTGGCCCTAGCCCCTGCCCTGCTCCCACTCTATCCCTCTTTTTGGCCCTAGCCCCTGCCCTGCTCCCACTTTTCCCTCTTTTTGGCCCTAGCCCCTGCCCTGCTCCCACTTTTCCCTCTTTTTGGCCCTAGCCCCTGCCCTGCTCCCACTATTCCCTCTTTTTGGCCCCTGCCCCGCTCCCACTCTATCCCTCTTTTTGGCCCTAGCCCCTGCCCCGCTCCCACTTATCCCTCTTTTTGGCCCTAGCCCCTGCCCCGCTCCCACTCTATCCCTCTTTTTGGCCCTAGCCCCTGCCCTGCTCCCACTTTTCCCTCTTCTTGGCCCTAGCCCCTGCCCTGCTCCCACTCTTCCCTCTTTTTGGCCCTAGCCCCTGCCCTGCTCCCACTCTATCCCTCTTTTTGGCCCTAGCCCCTGCCCTGCTCCCACTCTTCCCTCTTTTTGGCCCTAGCCCCTGCCCTGCTCCCACTCTATCCCTCTTTTTGGCCCTAGCCCCTGCCCCGCTCCCACTTTTCCCTCTTTTTGGCCCTAGCCCCTGCCCTGCTCCCACTCTATCCCTCTTTTTGGCCCTAGCCCCTGCCCTGCTCCCACTCTTCCCTCTTTTTGGCCCTAGCCCCTGCCCTGCTCCCACTCTATCCCTCTTTTTGGCCCTAGCCCCTGCCCCGCTCCCACTTTTCCCTCTTTTTGGCCCTAGCCCCTGCCCCGCTCCCACTTTTCCCTCTTTTTGGCCCTAGCCCCTGCCCTGCTCCCACTCTATCCCTCTTCTTGGCCCTAGCCCCTGCCCTGCTCCCACTCTATCCCTCTTTTTGGCCCTAGCCCCTGCCCCGCTCCCACTTCCCTCTTCTTGGCCCTAGCCCCTGCCCTGCTCCCACTCTATCCCTCTTCTTGGCCCCTGCCCCGCTCCCACTTTTCCCTCTTCTTGGCCCTAGCCCCTGCCCCGCTCCCACTCTTTCCTCTTCTTGGCCCCTGCCCTGCTCCCACTTTTCCCTCTTCTTGACCCTAGCCCCTGCCCTGCTCCCACTTTTCCCTCTTCTTGGCCCCTGCCCTGCTCCCACTCTATCTCTCTTCTTGGCCCTAGCCCCTGCCCCGCTCCCACTCTTCCCTCTTCTTGGCCCTAGCCCCTGCCCTGCTCCCACTCTATCCCTCTTTTTGGCCCTAGCCCCTGCCCTGCTCCCACTTTTCCCTCTTTTTGGCCCTAGCCCCTGCCCTGCTCCCACTTTTCCCTCTTTTTGGCCCTAGCCCCTGCCCTGCTCCCACTATTCCCTCTTTTTGGCCCCTGCCCCGCTCCCACTCTATCCCTCTTTTTGGCCCTAGCCCCTGCCCTGCTCCCACTCTTCCCTCTTTTTGGCCCTAGCCCCTGCCCGGCTCCCACTCTTCCCTCTTTTTGTCCCCTGCCCCGCTCCCACTCTATCCCTCTTTTTGGCCCTAGCCCCTGCCCTGCTCCCACTCTATCCCTCTTCTTGTCCCCTGCCCCTGCCCCGCTCCCACTCTATCCCTCTTCTTGTCCCCTGCCCCGCTCCCACTCTATCCCTCTTCTTGTCCCCTGCCCCGCTCCCACTCTATCCCTCTTCTTGGCCCTAGCCCCTGCCCCGCTCCCACTTTTCCCTCTTTTTGGCCCTAGCCCCTGCCCTGCTCCCACTCTTCCCTGTTTTTGGCCCTAGCCCCTGCCCCGCTCCCACTTTTCCCTCTTCTTGGCCCTAGCCCCTGCCTCACTCCCTCCCACTCTTCCCCCTTCTCTCCCACAGATACAGCGGGTTGTGGTTGATAAAAGCTGCTGGGAACTTATCCAGAAACCTCAGATGAGAGAACACACACACACACACTGATTACAGGGGCAAGGAGAGAGACTGCTGAAAAAAGAGAGAGAGAAAGACATACATATGTAGTCTTATCAAATTTGCCTGGCCATTAATTTAGTGTGTGATGTATTATAGTAGCATAAAGACATTTATTTAGCATTAAAATCAGTTTTATACAAGATGTGTTCAAGTCAGTTCCACAGTAGCTAGAACACTGATAATATACACCCTATACAGCCTCAATGGGGGGAATGCTTTAGTCTAATTACATATAACTTATACCTATCTAATCATATAGTGGTCCCATATAACTTATACCTATCCAATCATATAGTGGTGATGGTGGTGTTGTCCTAGAACTAGCCTGACATCTAGAGTCTGAAAAGAATGCTGCAAGCTTTGGTCATGAAAGTTATTTTTGTGCAGGTGGTGAGAGTTTGTGTGTGTGTGCTTACTCTGTCCTGTGATGGTGGAGCAGGCGTCGGCGAATTGAGGGCAGGTGGTGGAGCCTTGTTTGATACAATCACCCTCATTGGACGCTACGCATGAGTGACACTTCAGTGCGTGACCTTTAGAGATGGAACAGGAGAGAACATCTGAGATGAGACTAAGCAGCATTTACAACTAGCACTCACTCTGCAAGAAGTTGTATCCAGGCTACCGCTCAACATAATCCTAACTCTGTCTCACCATGCACACGTTGTCTCTGAGCAACTAGGAGCCCATAACAACGAACTGATATCTGATGATGTAGGAATAACTCTAAGGCTCTGTCTGTGACAACTCCTGTCCTGTCAACCCTTGGGCTTTTATGAACAAATAAGACCACGCTGAAACAGCAAAACACACACACAACCAGACAGACAGGTGAACACAGCCCTTCACTAGTTCTTCAAGGCACACCTTCCTAATATTGAGTTGCACCTCCCCTTTTGCCCTCTGAACAGCCTCAATTTGTTGGGGGCATGGGCTCTACAAGGTGTCGAAAGCGTTCCACACAACCCCTACCAATATGATGACTAAAACACAAACTGAAATATGACCATCTGGTACAGTTATGTGTTGACCTATGGTTAGGGTTAGCATCGACTACTCTCTGGGTCCCCGGGCAGTTCCGGGATCCAACTAAGCTCTTAACATTCCTTTGCCTCCCATCAGATAAACAAGACATCATTTCTAACCTGAACCCAGCTTTAACATGACCCAGTAGACTAGATTCAGACCCACCGTTTAACCCCTTGTAAACTCTTAGAAAACCCTGAAACCCCTAGAAGGTCCCCCTCTAGTTGAGTAAATAACCCTGCCAGCTACATGTAGAGAGACTGCCAGCTACATGTAGAGAGACTGCCAGCTATATGTACAGAGACTTACTGTGGCAGGCCAGGCATACCAACATCAGCAGAGCCAGGACAGTCTTCATAGTGCTGGATGGTCGGTGTGTATATCAGTGTATGTTTGGGAGTCCAGTGCAGTAGTGGGAGCAGAGAAGAGGTAAATGCAGAGGAGAGAAAAGAGAAGGGGTGGGGGTGTCTTGGGGCATTAACATCTTATCCCTAATCCCTATCAACCCTGCACACCCAGCG
This sequence comes from Salvelinus fontinalis, assembly GCF_029448725.1. Lineage (NCBI taxonomy): Eukaryota > Metazoa > Chordata > Actinopteri > Salmoniformes > Salmonidae > Salvelinus > Salvelinus fontinalis. Next base: position 22,934,301 of record NC_074692.1, read on the forward strand.
CCCTCTATTCGTGTGTTATTGGACTTACCCAGGGTAGTTTTGACAGGGTCAGGTAAACTCTCAATGCTGGTGTCTGTACTGTACTCATTCACTCAAATACACCAATACACACACACCCTGTGTTGGCTAAGTGATCAGTGAAATAGTACAACCACACTGGGTTGTCACAAACCGTTCTCACCAACTACAGGGAAATTCAACTTCAAAATGTGTCACTCGCATGCGGTTGCCCTCTAACTCAAGGTCAGAGCCTCATAACATCCATTTAGCAATGTGTGTGTTTCTGTGAGTGTGTTAGAGGACATTAGTGTTGTGTCAGCTGAACACTGTTCCCTGTTCAGCTGCTAGCCCGGGGCAAGGTTACAGTTCACTCTGGCAGAGAGAAGATGGTAGAGACTGAACATTCAGTAAAGTCAGTGATTGTGAGTGTGCTATGTAGCTGTGATGTCAGACCCAACCTGTGTAGCTGTGATGTCAGACCCAACCTGTGTAGCTGTGATGTCAGACCCAACCTGTGTAGCTGTGATGTCAGACCCAACCTGTGTAGCTGTGACGTCAGACCCAACCTGTGTAGCTGTGACGTCAGACCCAACCTGTGTAGCTGTGATGTCAGACCCAACCTGTGTAGCTGTGATGTCAGACCCAACCTGTGTAGCTGTGATGTCAGACCCAACCTGTGATGTCAGACCCAACCTATGTAGCTGTGATATCAGACCCAACCTGTGATGTCAGACCCAACCTGTGTAGCTGTGATATCAGACCCAACCTGTGTAGCTGTGATGTCAGACCCAACCTGTGTAGCTGTGATGTCAGACCCAACCTGTGATGTCAGACCCAACCTGTGTAGCTGTGATATCAGACCCAACCTGTGTAGCTGTGATGTCAGACCCAACCTGTGTAGCTGTGATGTCAGACCCAACCTGTGTAGCTGTGATGTCAGACCCAACCTGTGTAGCTGTGATATCAGACCCAACCTGTGTAGCTGTGACGTCAGACCCAACCTGTGTAGCTGTGACGTCAGACCCAACCTGTGTAGCTGTGACGTCAGACCCAACCTGTGTAGCTGTGACGTCAGACCCAACCTGTGATGTCAGACCCAACATGTGTAGCTGTGATATCAGACCCAACCTGTGTAGCTGTGATATCAGACCCAACCTGTGTAGCTGTGACGTCAGACCCAACCTGTGTAGCTGTGATGTCAGACCCAACCTGTGTAGCTGTGATGTCAGACCCAACCTGTGATGTCAGACACAACCTGTGTAGCTGTGATATCAGATCCAACCTGTGATGTCAGACCCTACCTGTGTAGCTGTGATATCAGATCCAACCTGTGTAGCTGTGATGTCAGACCCAACCTGTGTAGCTGTGATGTCAGACCCAACCTGTGTAGCTGTGATGTCAGACCCAACCTGTGTAGCTGTGATGTTAGACCCAACATGTGTAGCTGTGAACAGAGAAAGCCATGAGAACACAGTCCCTTATTACGACAGTCATGTTTACTCAGCACACACACTGCACATATTAGTCAACATAGTCTTTACAGTACAAGTCAGTACAGCTGAATGCTTCTTATTCACTTTACAAATTTTAATGACAATGCAAAAAGGGATCATCGGTGATGTACAAACTGTTAAAAACAATATTATCTAAAGAAACTTTCAATCAAGCTACAACTTCAGTATGGCACAAAGATGTGTATTATAGACACTGGCACATGTATGTATGTCTACGTGGTGTTTCACTGCATGCATGCATGTTATATTGTTTAACTATGTCATCCACAGTGCAGTGTGGCGGAGGGGGAACTAGTGAGCCGGTGTGAAACTCTCCACTGTGGAAGAGTATTTAAGTATTTAACCAGGTTAGCTGAGAACAGTGAATATGAGAAACACACTGTAACTTTCTATGCCACTAACTAGGTGCAGTAAAACACAGTGAATCCATCCCAAATGGCACCCTATTCCCTATATAGTGCTCTACCTTAGACCAGAGCCCTATTCCTTATATAGTGCTCTACCTTAGACCAGAGCCCTATTCCCTATATAGTGCTCTACCTTTGAGCAGGGCTCATGGGAGCTCACATAATCCCTGAACAGTTCTCTCTACCTCCATGCCGTAATGTTTCATACCCAAATACTACAGGTGCATATCCATGGCCACAGGAGATGTTAAACATTTCTGATTTTGAAAAAGCCAATCAAACACTCTCCCAGTTAACGGTATTTGTTTGTACATATACAAATATATAGTCTTTGTATTAACTTCACCATATCCAGTTTTCCACTTTCTGAGTATACGACTCTCTGCTCCACCCCTCTGGCCTGAGAAAGAGACTAACCAGGTATAGCTTAGGACAGTGGGAAACCCTCCCTTCCCCTGTGCAGTTGTGCTGAAGTCGTACAGAACACAGTCACTGTACAGCTCCTCTTCCTCTGCTAACACAACGCCTCATATACAGACAGAAGAAAAGCTTTATTTCCCAGGACAACCCTCCCACCCCACCCCTATCTATAGTAGTGCATCCTACTCCCACATCTCCCCCCTCCCTATAATAGTGCAGTTATACAAAGGGGTCAAACATAGCTCACCCCTGACCCCTGACTGTCCTGGAGCCTAGGGAGTGTCTACCTGGTCCTGCCCTAGTCTCCTAGTGTTCAGAATAAATACCATTTGTACAGTACCATATGTACAGTACATCTCAGCCAGGGTGTTTTGTAAGTGTGGGGTTTATGTGCATAATATATTAATAAATGCTTAACAAAATGTTATCCTAAGTTAAATAGGCACAAACCTATGCAATGCCAAGAAAGCACATTATATTGTGTTTATGTTACAGTCCAGAAAGACAAACGGGTGTGGGGTCTTGCGTGGTAAATAATGACCAAGCCAAAAAGTCCACATGTACATAACACAGGCTCAAATTACACCCTATTCTTCAAATACTGCACTAATGTTGACTAAGAGAAATGGGTTATCGTATGACATTTGACCAGTACAGCAGCAATAGGTGCAGGCGCCCTGTGGGGAAATAGAGCTGCTCATTGGCTGGATGCATGCACAGGAGTACACTATAGGTTGTAGGCAGGGTTGGCTTGGTGGGTCAAGATTGGTCGATTCGGAAGTATGGAATCTCTCTCAGTCTGTTCTGCCCATCTTTGCGATGAGCTCATCACAGATCTTGGTGAGCTCCTCGATCTCCTCGGTCTGTGAATAGACAGAAGACCACGTCAAGGAGACTGGTGATTCAGGACTTAGGCCTGGAGTTTTTCCTGTTCAGGTCACCTAGTCAGCAAAAAGCGTTGTGCATTACCTTTTGTTGCAGGGTTAGCATTAGCATGTAGCGTTAGGGTTGTGTGCATGGAGACAGCGGACTCTCGTGCCCAAAAGGCGGTTTTAGTAAAAGTGAAAGTCACCCAGTAAAATTCTACTTGAGTAAAAGTCTAAAAGTATTTGGTTTTAAATATACTTAAGTATCAAAAGTAAATGTAATTGCTAAAATATACTTAAGTATCAAAAGTATAAATCATTTCAAATTCCTTATATAAAGCAAACCAGACGGCATCATTTTCTTTCATTTACGGATAGCCAGGCTCATCCTCCAACACTCAGACATCATTTACAAACGAAGCATGTGTTTAGTGAGTCTGCCAGATCAGAGGCAGTAGGGATGACCAGGTATGTTCTCTTGATAAGTGTGTGAATTAGGCAATTTTCCCGTCCTGCTAATCATTCAAAATGTAACGAGTACAAAAAGTACATCATTTTCTTTAGGAATGTAGTGCAGTAAAAGTTGTAAAAAATATGAATAGTAAAGTACAGATACCCCAAAAAACTACTTGAAAGTACTACTTAAGTATTTTTACTTACACCACTTGGGTTAAGGAAGGATCACATAATTCCATCCAGTTCATCAGAAGGGATCAGCCAATGAATTATACTCGTGAGCAAACATTCCATTACTGCATGTGGCAGTAAATCGTCAACCTTGGCTTATACCTGTTCAAACACACTCCAGGTGGCAGTATGCACTCTTTCTGTTTGTTTACCAACTCATAGAAGTAGAAGAAGAACATTGACTACTTCGAAATGGAGATGGCCTCAATGGCGCTGCCCATGCTCTCACAGATGCCATAATGGTACAGATACAGTGTTGCATCCTCTAACTATCTCTATGGTTGTGTGCTACCTTCTGCTATAGGTCTAGCAGTGGGCGTTAGCATGTAGCTAGGTAATGTTAGCCCTTACCTTTTGCTGCAGAGCTTTCTCCAGAGACTCTACCCTCATCTGCTCCTTCCTCAGGCTGGCGGTCAGAGCAACACTCTCGGAGCTGGCCTTGCTGCGTACCTGGGCTATGTCCTCATTAGCCCTGAAGGGAATAGTAGAGGTTGGTAGTTACTGATAGACTCCTCTCTCTGTGTGTGTGTGTGTGTAATCATACTTGTCTAGTTTCTCCTCGGCGTGGAGTTTGAGGGTCTGGTATCTCTGCTCCTCCTGCTTGACTCTGGCCAGATACTCCTGAGCACACTTCTTCAACACCTCCTCATTCTACACGCACATAATAGTAAAACCACAATGTTACACATAACTAATATATGAGCTCAAAGACTAATCGTAGTAAGGTCAGACTATTCTTGATCCCTGAACTTTGACCCCTAACCTTCTTAAAGCCGTCCAGGGTGCTCTTCATGTTCTCGTAGCGGTGGAACATACCGGACAGCGAACGCTCTACTGAGTTCAGGTCTGTTAGCGCCGACTCCTTCTCCATGCTTACTGCCTGCAAAGACTTCTGGGAGCTCATGGTGTTGCGCTGTTCGTCCTCTGACAGAGAGAGAGGTCACACAGACAGGTCATTTTATGATTCTGTGCATCGAGGCCACCACACCATTTATGTAGAGGAATGTTTGAAGAGGTTTTGTTGACCTAAGCCACTTACCAATCATCTGGGCGATGGTCTTCTCATACTCTGCCACTATCTTTCTGTGAGAGAGGAATGACTACTGATGAATCTTGATTAGCTAACACTCAGTCTGTTCACTGCTCAGCACACATCACGTCATTACTAGCCTCACAGTACAGTTGAGGTGAATGGTAACAGAATGGTACATGTGAATTGGCCTACAGTACCTCATCTCCATGACTTCCTGTCTGCTGTCCTCATACTTCCTCCTCCAGTCATTGGTCTCCATCTCCTTAGTGATGATCTGGCACAGGAGACAGTTATTACCATGTTACCCTGTGTGTGTGTGTGTGTGTGTGTACACGTGTGGTCTGTTGTTTAACTTACCTCCCCTCTGATGAGAGTGAGAACAGCCGTCTTCTCTGCCTCGCTGATGCAAATCGAGTCTAGAACCTCACTTCCTGTCTTCTTCTGCATGTCACTTCCTCCCAGCTTGGCGTTCTTCAGCTGGCATGTGTCCTCATACTGCAAAAGCATAGGTGTCAACAACATAGCTCGGGCAGTAGGAGGCTCTCTCATCAATTTATAGTTGAAGTCGGAAGTTTACATACACTTAGGTTGGAGTCATAAAATTTGTTTTTCAACCACTCCACAAATTTCTTGTTAACAAACTATAGTTTTGGCAAGTCGATTAGGACATCTACTTTGTGCATGACACAAGTAATTTTTCCAACAATTGTTTACAGACAGATTAGTTCACTTGTTCACTGTATCACAATTCCATTGGCTCAGAAGCTCAGAAGTTAATTAACATACACTAAGTTGACTGTGCCTTTAAACAGCTTGCAAAATTCCACAAAATTATGTCATGGCTTTAGAAGATTCTGATAGGCTAATTGACATAATTTGAGTCAATTGGAGGTGTACCTGTGGATGTATTTCAATTTTTATTTTTTTTGAGCATTGAGCCAAGTGCCATGAAGCCGGCTCTACATATCTGGCCACCAGTACGTCTCCTTGGGCCGGCTTACATAGCACCAGCCTTACGCATGGTGTCCCCGGTTCGCCTACATAGCCCGGTGCGGGTTATTCCACCTCCCCGCACTGGTCGGGCGACGGGGAGCATTCAGCCAGGTAAGGTTGGGCAGGCTCAGTGTTCAAGGGAGCCAATACGCCTGCACGGTCCGGTATTTCCGGCGCTACCTCCCCGCCCCAGCCCAGTACCACCAGTGCCTACACCACGCACCAGGCTTCCAGTGCGTTTTCAGAGCTCTGTTCCTCCTCCACGCACTCTTCCTATGGTGCGTGTCTCCAGCCCAGTGCCTCCAGTTCCGGCACCACGCACTAAGCCACCTGTGCGTCTCCAGAGCCCTGTACACACTGTTCCTTCTCCCCGTACTCGTCCTGATGTGCGTGCACTCAGCCCGGTGCCACCAGTGCCAGTACCACGTACTAGGCCTATAGTGCGCTTTGAGAGTCCAGTGTGCCCTGTCCCTGCTCCCCGCACTAGGCTTGAAGTGCGTGTCTCCAGTCCGGTGCCTCCAGTTCCGGTACCACGCACCAGGCCGGCCAGAGTCTGCCGTCTGCCCAACGGCGCCTGAACTGTCCGTCTGCCAAGCGCCGCATGAACTGCTCGTCTGTATTGAGCCTTCAAAGCCGCTCGTCTGCCATGAGCCTGCAAAGCCGCCCGTCTGCCATGAGCCTACAGAGCCTTCCGCCAGACTGGAGCCGCTAGAGCCTTCCGCCAGACAGGAGCCGCTAGAGCCTTCCACCAGACAGGAGCAGCCAAAGCCTTCCGCTAGACAGGATCAGTCTGAGCCATCCGTCTCCGCAGCGCCATCTGAGCCATCCGTCTCCTCAGCGCCGTCTGAGCCATCCGTCTCCTCAGCGCCGTCTGAGCCATCCGTCTCCCCAGCGCCGTCTGAGCCATCCGTCTCCCCAGCGCCGTCTGAGCCATCCGTCTCCCCAGCGCCGTCTGAGCCATCCGTCTCCCCAGCGCCGTCTGAGCCATCCGTCTCCCCAGCGCCGTCTGAGCCATCCGTCTGTCCCGAGCCGTCAGAGCGGCCAACCAGACAGGATCTGCCAGAGCGGCCAACCAGACAGGATCTGCCAGAGCGGCCAACCAGACAGGATCTGCCAGAGCGGCCAACCAGACAGGATCTGCCAGAGCGGCCAACCAGACAGGATCTGCCAGAGCTGCCAACCAGACAGGATCTGCCAGAGCCGTCAGACAGTCATGAGCTGCCCTCCAGTCATGAGCTGCCGTCAGCCAGCCATGAGCGTCCATAGCCGTCAGCCAGCCATGAGCGTCCATAGCCGTCAGCCAGCCATGAGCGTCCAGAGCCGTCAGCCAGCCATGAGCGTCCAGAGCCGTCAGCCAGCCATGAGCGTCCAGAGCCATCAGCCAGCCATGAGCGTCCAGAGCCATCAGCCAGCCATGAGCGTCCAGAGCCATCAGCCAGCCCGGAGCTGCCAGTAATCCAGAACTGCCCCTCAGTCCAGAGCTGTCTCTCTGTCCGGAGTTGCCCCTCTCACCTGAGTTGCCCCTCTATCCTGAGCTACCTCTCTATCCTGAGCTATCCCTCTGTCCTGAGCTATCCCTCTGTCCTGAGCTATCCCTCTATCCCGGTGCTGCCCCTTGTCTCGATGTTACCCAAAAGATTAAGTGGGTGTAAAATGAGGGTGGTCATTTGTAGGGGGAGATGTAAGCTGGGATTGACTATGGTGGGGTGGGGACCTCGCCCTGAGCCACCACCGTGGTCAGATGCCCACCCAGACCCTCCCCTAGACTTTGTGCTGGTGCGCCCGGAGTTCGCACCTTAAGGGGGGGGTTATGTCACGTTCCTGACCTATTTCTGTTAGTTTGTTGTATGTGTTAGTTGGTCAGGACGTGAGTTTGGGTGGGCATTCTATGTTTTCTGTTTCTATGTTGGTTTAAGGGTTCCCTGGTATGGCTCTTAATTAGAGGCAGGTGTTTGGCGTTTTCCTCTAATTGAGAGTCATATTTAGGTAGGTTGTTTCACAGTGTTCGTTGTGGGTGGTTGTCTCCTGTGTCAGTGTTTGTCGCACCATACGGGACTGTTCGGTTTATTTGTACATCGTTCTTTTGTGTAGTCTATTTTCCCTGTTCGTGCGTTCTTCGTGTTTTATGTAAGTTCGTATAATTCAGGTCTGTCTACACATTCGTTTTGTTATTTTGTTAGTTTATTCAAGTATAGTTCGTTTTCTGTCTTGGTTGTTTTGTCGTGTCTTTATTAAATATGTCATTTCACAACGCTGCGCCTTGGTTCCATCACTACTCCTCCTCTTCGGTTGAAGAGGAGGAGGACTACCGTAACAGCTACGGTGTATGTAAACTTCCGACTTCTGTATATGTATATGATACAGTCTTATACTCAGCTGCCCTTCCCTGGATTTTGTGTTAAATGCTCTACAACAAAGCTTTCTTAGTGTCCAACAAGCTTTCTCTACCCTTAACCTTGTTCTGAACACCTCCAAAACAAAGGTCATGTGGTTTGGTAAGAAGAATGCCCCTCTCCCCACAGGTGTGATTACTACCTCAGAGGGTTTAGAACTTGAGGTAGTCACCTCATACAAGTACTTGGGAGTATGGCTAGATGGTACACTGTCCTTCTCTCAGCACATATCAAAGCTGCAGGCTAAAGTTAAATCTAGACTTGGTTTCCTCCATTGTAATCGCTCCTCTTTCACCCCAGCTGCCAAACTAACCCTGATTCAGATGACCATTCTACCCATGCTAGATTACGGAGACATAATTTATAGATCAGCAGATAAGGGTGCTCTCGAGCGGCTAGATGTTCTTCACCATTCGGCCATCAGATTTGCCACCAATGCTCCTTATAGGACACATCACTGCACTCTATACTCCTCTATAAACTGGTCATCTCTGTATACCCGTCGCAAGACCCACTGGTTGATGCTTATTTATAAATCCCTCTTAGCCCTCACTCCCCCCATCTGAGATATCTACCGCAGCCATCATCCTCCATATACAACACCCGTTATGCCAGTCACATTCTGTTAAAGGTCCCCAAAGCACACACATCCCTGGGTTGCTTATCTTCTCAGTTCGCTGCAGCTAGCGACTGGAACGAGCGGCAACAAACACTCAAACTGGACAGTTTTATCTCTTCATTCAAAGACTCAATCATGGAAACTCTTCCTGACAGTTGTGGCTGCTTTGTGTGATGCATTGTTCTCTCTACCTTATTGCCCTTTGTGCTGTTGTCGGTGCCCATTAATGTTTGTACCATGTTTTGTGTCGCTACAATGTTGTGTTGCCACCATGCTGTGTTGTCATGTGTTGCTGCCTTAGGTCTCTCTTTATGTAGTGTTGTGTTCTCTCTTCGTGATGTGTGTTTTGTCCTATATATATTTTACATTTTTAATCCCAGCCCTGTCCCCGCAGAAGGCCTTTTGCCTTTTGGTAGACCGTCATTGTAAATACGAATAAAATAAAGAGCATGAGAGGAGTTCCATAAATTCCTGACTGGATGTTAGATTAAAGTGACCCTAATCCTGATTTAGTCACAATGTCAGTGTGGTTTGTAGCATGGGTGTGGCAGGTTCAAACTGTTTATAGGTCATTTCCATCTGCATGTTCCACTCAATAATAAACTGATTATAGTACAATGCAGTATAGTGTTTATTGGAGGGTTGTGGTGATATTCTCATCTCCTCCATCCAGAGCCGTACAAAGACATCTCTGTATTGGCCCTGCCTTCATCAGCCTGATGCACAGGAGCTCTGAGGCTGTTTACACAGGCAGCCCAATTCTGTTCGTTTTTCCACTAATTGGTCCTTTGACCAATCACATCAGATATTTTTCAGAGCTCATCTGATTAGTCAATTAGTGAGAAAAAAAAAACTGAATTGGGCTGCCTGTCTAAACACAGCCTGAGAGGGAGATGGTAGTTTGAAGTTGAGGTCTTGTTCCTCAGTGGAAGAGTTAAGGGTGGTTACTTCATCTCTTTCTCTCGCCCTACCCCTCAACCCTCACCCTCCTGTTGTCCTTCCCTGGATTATAACTCAGTCATATCCTAATCCTATGGGTCTGGTAATCTCAATCCCTCTATCACCTGATGAGCTGGAGATGATGACAGGCTGAGGAGCTCGTGGTCAGTTCATGTACAGTGTGGGAGTAAAGCTACCATGGTACTGTACTGTAGTGGGCTACAGAGCACTGTTAGGCACTGGGTGGGTAGACCAATGAAGCCAGTCACCATCACCATCCCAGACAACCAGATACAATAGCACTAGCTCCTCAACATCCACTGTCAACACAGCTCTAATCCACTGCATCTACTAGAAACATGATGATAATAATGATGGGCCAAGATCAGCTAGATGGGATGGTGATTAAGTAATTGACTAACTAAACTTGGTAACCCTCCTAACTACAGTGACATAATGTGTTCCGAGGACAGCAATCTAAACTACTGGCTCACTAATGTCTCCATCTAGTAGTCACCAGGGAGATCACATGATTTTGATTGAACCATCACTAGATCCTTGGTCTCTGAAGTGGGCCAAACTTTCTGTGGGCTAAATGGGACTGTTAACAAGGTATTTTGTGGTACTCACCATAGAACAGCAGTCTGACTCCTCTGATCTGCATGACACACTCAGTTCTGTCCCTGAGAGAGAAAATGAAATGTCACAAAAATATCTGTGTGAAATATACCACACTGTATTCTCATAAGGAACAATTCTATTCTGACTCCAGTCACTGGGAGCTCCATGTGCTACTGCTGCTGCCTGACCAGAAGGGGGCAGTGCATGCCTGCAGCACAGAGGGCATGATGACACAATTCTGTCTCATAATAAACCTGTGAGTTGACAGAATCTACTGTATACATCTCCCCAGACTAGACAGAGAAGAACTGAACAGAGCAGAACTGAACAGAACAGCAGATTAGAACAGACAATAAGGCAAACTCAGCTCAACAGAACAGCGCTACAGTAGAAGTGTGTTACATGCAGCCTGAGGGACTATTGATCTGGTACAGTCTGTCTACTTCCTGTCACACTGCTGGGGTTCTGCTGTTGGGCTCATAAGCACACAGACCCACCAGTCATACATAACAGCAAGCTACATGACTCATATAGCCTACACTAGTGGTTGAGCTGAGGGGGGGGAGGGAGCCCAGATCAGAGCACAGGAACTTAGGAACACTCATACAGACTCCTTGGATCCAATGAAGCTTTTGTGGATGTTGACAATGAGTTACTAATTGATAACTGTTCCTGCGGGGCTCTATGAAAGACAACCATGACCTTCCCTGTGACATTGATTAACCAACACATGAGTTCACACAGACACTGATGTTTGGGTGTGTCTGATCCCCTCAACCCCCACTTACCGTTGTGATCTCTGTCTGCTCTGACTCCTGCTGTGCTGGCTAGCTTCTCCTCATCTGTGGCGTGGCCCTCGCCGTGGTCATCCTCCTACAGACAGACAGGGACATTTTAATCTGTTTAAGGGGGCAGTCTCCCTTTGCTCCCTGGTGCTGTGCCAGAGCAGGGCGGAGGTATACTGAGGACTGAGGTAGAGTAGAGGACAGGGCGGAGGTATACTGATGGAACGGCTCAGTCTCTCAGAGAGGAATGCCCAGGTTAACCAGCGTCACGGTCAGATACACAGAGAAATTGCACCAGAGTGGAAAACACTAACACTACATTACACACACACGCATGCATATGTAATACAATGATAGCCAAGGACAGCAATATACACACATTTATCTGAAAAACATTATTTTAAACATAAATAAAGTTTGCTGTCTTTATGAGTAAAGGAGGCAAGTGAAGCATTTCCTGTTTGAGGAGCTGGTAAAGAACATGAACCCTTACCTGTCCGCAGGTGTTCTGTAATGGAGTCTGGTTGTCCAGCTTCTTCACTTTACAGGAGTTCCTGAAGACAAAAAGCACTGAGGTCAGAGCTACTGAGACCAATCCTAACGCTAACCCTACCCAGATCGTAGCTGACCCACCGTGTGTGTGTGTGTGTGTGTGTGTGTGTGTGTGTGTGTGTGTGTGTGTGTGTGTGTGTGTGTGTGTGTGTGTGTGTGTGTGTGTGTCAGGGGAGCAGGTAGACCTAAAGGTATAGGATTCCTGTGATATGAGACTGAAACAATGTACTCTTACTGAGCATAGAGAGAGAGTACAGTAGGATAAAAGCAGAGAAAATAGAAGAGAAAGCAGGCTTTGAAATCAGCCCTCATTCTGTGCTCTCTCTGTTGCGTTGCTCTGTGCGTCTGCTGCTAAACTGCTCAATTGCAGCAGAAAGCAGAGGACAGACTGTTGCCTAATAGAAATAAGAGCGGGGTCCCCAAACCACTGCACAGAGCATGACTATGCTTATACAGAGAGTATCTGTGAAATTGCTGTAGAGTATTATGAGGTCACCTCTCTCTTTTTCTCGGTATTGAGGTCAGGTAGATGATGTAATTGACTAGCCCCGCCTGGGAGAAACTGATGACTGCGACAACCTGAGACTGCAGTAGAGAGTGCGGGCCAGGGCTGCTCTCTGTAGGATTGTGGTGTAGGAGAACATGCATGGGGGGCAGGGAGAGGAACAGGCAGGGGGAGAGGTAGCTCAACTGGGCAGGGGGAGACACAGAGTCTGGGGATGTGGTTGAGGCCTAGTGGAGGGCCTACAGAGACATACAGTAAACAGTACTTACAGCGTCATACAGAGGAAACGGACCTGCTCAGCGGTCCTGATGCCACACAGATAGAGACTCAGAGACAGGTCAGGACAGAGTATGGGGAGACAGGAGAGGGGGTGGGGGGAGAACGGAGCGGAGGGGGGAAGATTGGTTGAGGAAAGGAGAGATAAGATCATGTGATTTTATGCTAAGTGGTCAGGAAGGGAACTGTACTGGTAGAGCCAGGGTGGTTAGTTTGGTTCCTTAAACCAGAAGGGGAGGGTGTTAGGACTGAAGGATAGGCAACACAAGATACTGTAAGATAAGATGTCTTATAAGAGTGTTACTCACGTGATGCCTGTGCTCTTCCTAGGTGACTGTCTGTCTGAGTCCTCTGGTCTGTCCATTTCAGGAGTCAGGCTGTTGGGGTGAGAGTTGATGTTGCCATTGGAGTCAGAGGTCATAGGAGCGAGATCGTCAAACTCAGCGGGGACGGGGGGGTTGTGGACGGGGACGGGGGGGTTGTGGACGGGGACGGGGGGGTTGTGGACGGGGAGCGAGGGGGGATGTAGGGCGGGGGGCTGAGGCAGAGGGGACGGGGAGAGACCATCTTCTCCAGGTCTGGAGGTAAACATCAGGTTCAGGTTCTGGTCCAAACCTGCTCTGCTCTGGGAGCGGGAGGGGCTATTGAGGTTGTTCAGGGCATCCTGGACTTCCTGGAGGGAGGCGGGATAAACATCCTGATTGGAGTTCCTGTCCAAGAAGGCACAGGGCGTCAGCTGTCCGTCATCTCTGGTGAGGGCTGCAGAGAGGAGAGGCAGAGTCAGTATCTCACGCTGGAGACAAGCAAGACAGCAACCTTTCTTCAAAAGTTTTTTTCAGGGACATAATTTTTTAGATCTCTCTGTATATTGTTTCAGATAATATATTACAGAAAGTGTACATCTCTCTCTCACACTCTCTTCACCAATCCCTCTATAGCTTATCTTTTCTCTAAAGCCTATTCCCTCTCTCTCCAAGCGGTAAATCTGCTGTCATGTTATCGAGAAAAGCATGACGTTTGTCCTCTTCACGCTTTTGTGTGTGTGCGTGCATGCATCTCTCTGTGTCTATGTGTGTGTTAGTCTCTCTCCCTTAATGTGCTACAGATTTCCTGCCAGCGTTCTCTCCACCAAGGACACAGTGACCCTGGGCTGTAGAGCTTACTGTGTAATCACTCTTAGATGTGACTGTGGGGCACTCTCCCATTCTCAGAAACATCTCTGAATTTTAAGTCTTGCTGTAAAACACATTCATAAAATGTGTGGGAGTGCTCCTCAGTCCCCAGTGCGCAGGGTGGAAAACATCTCTGGAATAGGATGGGGCATGGGTGTATGTATACCAAATGGCACCCTATTCCCTACATAGTGCACTATATAGGGTGACATTTGGGACACATTGTGTCTCATCTTTAAACCCTACAGTGACTCAGACCACTGCAGCTTCACCGCCTCAGTTCATGGCTATTTAAAAGCATGTAAGGACTGAGGTATGTTTGAATATCCTCTCACTTCCTGTTAGAACACTCACAATGGCTCCTCACTTCTAGAATGCTAAGAATGGTACCTTACAATGGTTCCTGCGTCAACAAACACCTCGTCAACAGCAAACACTGACACACACACACACACACACACACACACACACACACACACACACACACACACACACACACACACACACACACACACGGCTATGGTCCTCTCCCTAAGGGCACAGTAATACAGTCATGGTTTAAGTGCATGTTCAGCCCAGGACCCTGTTGTGTTTAGGACAGCCTGCCATGATGCTAACATGCTTCTGTTCTCTGGGGGCTGGGGCTGCTCATTCCAGTCTGGGCTGTGTTGACACTGCTGAGAGGGGCTCTAGCCCAGGCCCCTGTCAACCACATTTGAGGGGTTAGGCTCCAGAGAGAAGGCATCGCTGAGCAGTCCTGCCACTATGTCCTGCATGTCTCATTAACATTGGGATACATGCAGCTCTACAGACACAAGTCAGTGTCCTTGGGTTATTTTGTGTGTGTGTGTGTGGTGTGTCAGGGTTGCAGACTCATACTGCTGTACAGTGATCTCTCTGTTACAGAGAAATCCAGCAGATTTCAGGAACACAGAACAATGAGACTACACAGCCATCCACACACACACGCACACAGACACACACCCTTGTGATATTGCGCTCTCTTTCTCAGAGAATTAGGGTGTGTCAGATCATCTTTCAATTGTCCTTTCTCAGAGATATCAATAACATGTTACAGTTAAACTGCCCTCTATGGATGTGTAATACAGAGCCATTATGACAATCCCAAATGTATGCTCTGTCAGAACGAAGAAACGTTCCTTAACCCTAACTAACCAGAATTATCTGGGAGTAGAGCAGGACAACCTCACCCCTGCCCTTTAGAACAGGCCTCACACTGTAGCCTACACCAGCTTCTAAACATTTTAAAGAGATTCTCTTGTCATCTTTTGTCATCTTTTTAGCCAGTAGTTTGGCTCATGAGACAAAAATTGCGTTCTACGCCACATAAACGCAGATATGTGCACCACGTCATTGCTCTCTCTCTCGCTCTGCAGTGTGTGCATCTTGCTAGTAGTAATCTGCTCATAGATGATGCATGTATGAACTACATACTGACACATCCAGCCCAACGTGAGATGTTTAACAAATATCTACTAGTCTTTAACAGGGTACCACATTGATGAGAGGGAGAGAGAGTACTTAATATAGAATTCTATAGTAAACTGTAGTATACTGTAGAATACTATACTACACACTGTAGTATGCCTCGATCATGTGTAGTACTTACTATATAATGTTGTAGTATACTGTAGTAAATACTACAGTCTGCAAAAACACTACTGTAATTACTATAGTATATACTATTATTTTTCTTACTGCAGTACTTCTACTATAGTAAACTGTAAATAGTACAGTATATTACAGTAAAGTCCACAAAAACACTACAGTGAATACTATTGTATTCAACCATAGTATATGTTGATATCAGACATCTAGTGTTGTTGTTACCATGTAGATTGCTCCCTGAGGTGACGTAGTGAAGTAGACTGTTATTATTCCTCCAGATTGAATTGTCTCTCAGTGAATGTTTTATTTAGGGCACTAACCCAAATATACACAAGCAGCATGTGATTGGCTGCTGTTCTATAAGAGGAGGGGTTGTTATTGTCTACAGAGACAGAGATGTAGTACATTTGGATCATAGAATGCCATCTTCTGATTGCATTGTGTCTAGATTTAGGATAATTAATCCAAAACTAAATCAACTAATCTGGTCCAAGACGCCACAGAGCAGGTCATTTTAAGATAACATTGTTTGTCTACAAACTCTACAATGGTCAACAACACATGATCTGTTTCATATGACCCGTGTGTGCTGTAGGTTTGGGGGATGTGTGTGTGTGTTTGTGTGTGTGTTAGAGGGGCACTCTCGTTTATGTTGTTGCCACTGACCCAAAAAAGAGTTGTCTATATTGGTCTCTGTGGCATTACTGAGCAATAATAGACTAGTTTATGACCAGCGGCCATCCGTCAACTTTTTCCCTCTGAGCAGGGGGAGGGGTTTCACTGATGCATAGGTAGTGAGCTGAGGATGGAGTCGCACCTTTGTCGGCAGAGTTATCCAGCTGGGTCAGGTCATTCTGCAGACCTGGAGACTCCGCCACTGGAGTCTCAAAGTTTCCTTCTGAATCTGAACTAGAGAGAGACAGCGAGAGATAGAGAGAGATTGATTACAGGTCAGTACACTCTGATCTATTTCCTTGGAACTTTCAGGACGTCTGGTGGAGTGAGGTCATATCCTCTCTATGATGTCATATCCTAGTGAACCACCTGCTGCTCGTAATGGCTCATTCAACAGCCCGCCAATGGAGTTTATAAGGAGTGTCACAGTAAGAGAAGTAAAGGGGGAGGAAAGGGAAAGAGGGAGGAAGGGAGATGAACCCTGCCACCTGCATCCACTAGCCTCCTCCTCATCCTGCCAACGTGTCCTCAATACACAAGGACAGACTGTGTCGCAGTCTCTCGCTCTCTTCCACTTTCTCTCTCTCGGTCTCTTTCACTCTCACACACACACACAGTCTTGTATAGCTAACCTTGTGGACACACACACAATTCAGTCCCCATTCAAAATCCTATTTTCCCACCTCCCAGGCATTGCAGTGCTAGCTGTGCCACCAGAGACTCTGGGTTCGAGCCCAGGCTCTGTCGCAGCCGGCTACGACCGGGAGGTCCGTGGGGCGACGCACAATTGGCCCAGCATCGTCCGGGTTAGGGAGGGTTTGTCTGGTAGGGATATCCTTGTCTCATCGCGCACTAGCGACTCCTGTGGCGGGCCGGGCGCAGTGCACGCTAACCAAGGGGGCCAGGTGCACGGTGTTTCCTCCGACACATTGGTGCGGCTGGCTTCCGGGTTGGAGGCGCGCTGTGTTAAGAAGCAGTGCGGCTTGGTTGGGTTGTGTTTCGGAGGACGCATGGCTTTCGACCTTCGTCTCTCCCGAGCCCGTACGTAAGTTGTAGCGATGAGACAAGACAGTAACTACTAACATTTGGATACCACGAAATTGGGGGGAAAAAGGGGGTAAAAATAAATATATCCTATTTTACCTAACCTTAACCTGTACTCTAACCCTAACACTAACCCTAGCTCCTAACCCTAAACCTAATTCTAACCTAACACTAATTCTAACCTTACTCCTAAACCCCCTAGGAATAGCATTTGACCTTGTGGAGACAAACAAAATGTCCCCAGTTGGTCAAATTTGGGTCTGTTTACTATTCTTGTGGGGACTTCTGGTCCCCACAAGAATAGTTAAACACGTCCACACACAGCTTGGAAATAAGTCTGGGCCTGGTGTCTGGGACCCAGAGACGGGTGTGTGTTTTCCCAGGCACTTAAATGCACATCAGACCGTCCACACACTAATGAAAAACAGCTCAGGGGAACAAAGACACAGGCTCCTGAAACACAGACAGTCAGCCCTCCCTCCCTCCCTCTCTCTCTATATATCACACACATCACATCTAAACCACACAGAGGTAATCCTTAAAAAACACACACACAAAGCAGGCCCAGACAATCAGTCCCAGCAATGGCCTCTACACTGCGATCTTGGACAGTTACTTGGAAACTAGAAACTGGCACAAAAAAATCCCACATCTTTAGAAAGCTCAAACTCCCTTCCCCCAATCCTCCTCCATCCTTCCCTAACCTTCCACCAACCCTCCTCCCACCAACCCTCCTACAACCTTCCCTAACCTTCCACCAACCCTCCTACAATCTTCCCTAACCTTCCCCCAACCCTCTTCCAATCTTCCCTAACCTTCCCCCAACCCTCCTCCAACCTTCCCTAATCTTCCCCCAATCCTCCTCCAACCTTCCCTAACCTTCCACCAATCCTCCTCCAACCTTCCCTAACCTTCCACCAACCCTCTCCTCCTGGCCCTCTCTCACAGACAGACATATTATGAAAGCAGACAGATTATTTGTCGTGCCATAAGAAAGCAGTACCAACAAAAACAGTTTTACCAGAAGGAAGGAGGGGCTGTCTGGGTGTGTATGAGTGGTCACCTGCTTTTAGACATGACAACATTATCTAATCACGGTTACGCAGAGCGGCAGGAAAGGACAAGAGACCACGTCAAAACAACATCACATCTTTCTCTTTCTGACTCTCTTTCTCTCTGTCTTTTACTGCCTCTCTCGCTCTCTTTCTGCCTCTCTCGCTCTCTTTCTGCCTCTCTCCCTCTAGGTTTCTGTCTCTCTCCCTCTAGGTTTCTGCCTCTCTCCCTCTAGGTTTCTGCCTCTCTCCCTCTAGGTTTCTGCCTCTCCTTCCCTCTAGGTTTCTGCTTCTCCTTCCCTCTAGGTTTCTGCTTCTCCTTCCCTCTAGGTTTCTGCTTCTCCTTCCCTCTAGGTTTCTGCCTCTTCTTCCCTCTAGGTTTCTGCCTCTCCTTCCCTCTAGGTTTCTGCTTCTCCTTCCCTCTAGGTTTCTGCCTCTCCTTCCCTCTAGGTTTCTGCCTCTCCTTCCCTCTAGGTCTCTGCCTCTCTCCCTCTAGGTTTCTGCCTCTCCTTCCCTCTAGGTTTCTGCCTCTCCTTCCCTCTAGGTTTCTGCCTCTCCTTCCCTCTAGGTTTCTGCCTCTCCTTCCCTCTAGGTTTCTGCCTCTCCTTCCCTCTAGGTTTCTGCCTCTCCTTCCCTCTAGGTTTCTGCCTCTCCTTCCCTCTAGGTTTCTGCCTCTCTCTCCCTCCAGGTTTCTGCCTCTCTCTCCCTCTAGGTTTCTGCCTCTCCTTCCCTCTAGGTTTCTGCCTCTCTCCCTCTAGGTTTCTGCCTCTCCTTCCCTCTAGGTTTCTGCCTCTCTCCCTCTAGGTTTCTGCCTCTCCTTCCCTCTACGTTTCTGCCTCTCTCCCTCTAGGTTTCTGCCTCTCCTTCTCTCTAGGTTTCTGCCTCTCCTTATCTCTAGGTTTCTGCCTCTCCTTCCCTCTAGGTTTCTGCCTCTCTCCCTCTAGGTTTCTGCCTCTCTCTCCCTCTAGGTTTCTGCCTCTCCTTCCCTCTAGGTTTCTGCCTCTCTCTCCCTCTAGGTTTCTGCCTCTCTCTCCCTCTAGGTTTCTGCCTCTCTCTCCCTCTAGGTTTCTGTCTCTCTCTCCCTCTAGGTTTCTGCCTCTCTCTCCCTCTAGGTTTCTGCCTCTCTCTCCCTCTAGGTTTCTGTCTCTCTCTCCCTCTAGGTTTCTGCCTCTCTCTCCCTCTAGGTTTCTGCCTCTCTCTCCCTCTAGGTTTCTGCGTCTCCTTCCCTCTAGGTTTCTGCCTCTCCTTCCCTCTAGGTTTCTGCCTCTCCTTCCCTCTAGGTTTCTGCCTCTCCTTCCCTCTAGGTTTCTGCCTCTCCTTCCCTCTAGGTTTCTGCCTCTCTCTCCCTCTAGGTTTCTGCCTCTCTCTCCCTCTAGGTTTCTGCCTCTCTCTCCCTCTAGGTTTCTGCCTCTCTCTCCCTCTAGGTTTCTGCCTCTCTCTCCCTCTAGGTTTCTGCCTCTCTCTCCCTCTAGGTTTCTGCCTCTCTCTCCCTCTAGGTTTCTGCCTCTCTCTCCCTCTAGGTTTCTGCCTCTCCTTCCCTCTAGGTATCTGCCCTCTCCCTTCTCTCTTTCTCTCTCTCTCTGTCTGTATGAATAATAAAAGAAAATTCCCCCCAGTCATCCGGACAGGTAGATGCAGACACACAGTCAGTCTGCTGCTAATCTCTCTGCACTTGTACATACACAATGACTCTCCTCTACCTCGCTCGTGTGCCAGACAGGCATCACACACACACACATACACACCTGTAGCCTACTTACTTTCCCCCTTCATCCTTGGTTCTGGGCGCTCCGTCCTCCCCCTCCTCCTCTCCTCCTCCCCGTACAGCTGACCAGGTCCATTTGGCCCATTGGACCGGAGACAGCAGAGACCCCCAGGACATCTTTATTGAGACACACCAGGTCCACTACCACTCCTTTATACAGTACACAATCCTTTGGGTCCGGTTCCACCGCTCTGGCTCTGATGATACTCCTGGTTCTAGTTCTGGTACCTGATGGTTCTACGGTTCCATTGTCGGTTCTGCTACTCCCACACAGAGTCCAGTTCTCGTCTTCCGCTAGTGTTCTGGATCTGACTATTTTCTTAGTTCTGCTGCTCCTCTGTGCATCAGCATCAACACACCAGAGGAGAGGAGAGGAGCAGAAAGGAAAGGAGAGGGGGAGGAGGAGTGACTCACCACAGAGTATGTTTACCTCTCTCTCTTCTCCTTCTGTCTCGCTCTCTCTTTGAGCTGTTGTGTGTGTTCTTTCTCTTTGAGAGGATGTTGGTTTTATGGCATCTCTCGTTTCTCTCTTCTCTCTTCACTTCCTCCTCGTGCTCTAGTTTCCCAGCTCTTTTACATTGTTGATTTCCGGAACAAACTGTGACAGAGGCTGACAGTTCTGTGATGACGCTGTTGGTTTCTGACTCTCTGTCAGATTACAGATTAATGTAGCATCAGTAGCCTCTTCTTTTCTCCCTCTGCCTCTCTCGGTTTCTCTCTGCCTCTCTCTATCCTCCGCTCCAACTCTGAATGCTAGACCAGCGATCAGCTGGCTGCCAGACTGCTCCCTCCTCTTTCCTCTCCCCGCTCCCTCCCTCGTCTGCTCTCACTCCCACCCAAAGACAGTTTGCCTAGCCCTCCACCCCTTCCCCCATCTCTCAGGCTGTTCTATTGTGAAATGGAGAGAGGCATGTTGTGAGAGGAGGGAGAAGAGAGGGAGGGTAGAAGGAAGGGGGTTAGAGAAGGAAGGGAGCAAGTTTCCTGTTTCAAAAGAGCCGTTGGATTTTTAAGAGTCAGCTGACTGTTTTCACAGAGTGGTAGATCCCTAGTGTCCCAAGGAGTGGGGAAGAGAAGGATGAAGAAGGGAGAGGAGGGGAGAGGAAGACACTTAACACAGCTAGGACAACAGGTAGTACACATGTTTCTGTCAGACCTGACCAGACACAATATAGATAGAGAGATAGATAGATAGAGTTGAAGTCGGAGGTTTACATACACCTTAGCCAAATACATTTAAACTCAGTTTTCACAATTCCTGACATTTAATCCTAATAGAAATTCCCTGTCTTAGGTCAGTTAGGATCACCACTTTATTTTATGAATGTGAAATGTCAGAATAATAGTAGAGAGAATTATTTATTTCAGCTTTTATTTCTTTCATCACATTCCCAGTGGGTCAAAAGTTTACATACACTCAATTAGTATTTGGTAGCATTGCCTTTTAAATTGTTTAACTTGGGTCAAACTTTTCGGGTAACCTTCCACAAGCTTCCCACAATAAGTTGGGTGAATGTTGGCAGATTCCTCCTGACAGAGCTGCTGTAACTGAGTTAGGTTTGTAGGCCTCCTTGCTCGCACACGCTTTTTCAGTTCTGCCCACAAATGTTCTATAGGAACGAGGTCAGGGCTTTGTGATGGCCACTCCAATACCTTGACTTTGTTGTCCTTAAGCCATTTGCCACAACTTTGGAAGTATGCTTGGGGTCATTGTCCATTTGGAAGACCCATTTGCGACCAAGCTTTAACTTCCTGACTGATGTCTTGAGATGTTGCTTCAATATATCCACATAATTTTCAATGCCATCTATTTTGTGAAGTGCACCAGTCCATCCTGCAGCAAAGCACCCCCACAACATGATGCTGCCACCCCCGTGCTTCACGGTTGGGATGGTGTTCTTCAGCTTGCAAGCTTCCCCCTTTTTCCTTTTCCTTTCCTTCATTATGGCCAAACAGTTCTATTTTTGTTTCATCAGACCAGAGGACATTTTTCCAAATAGTACGATCTTTGCCCCCATGTGCAGTTGCAAACTGTAGTCTGGCTTTTTTATGGCGGTTTTGGAGCAGTGGCTTCTTCCTTGCTGAGCGGCCTTTCAGGTTATGTTGATATAGGACTCGTTTTACCCTGGATATAGATACATTTGTACCTGTTTCCTCCAGCATCTTCACAAGGTCCTTTGCTGTTGTTCTGGGATTGATTTGCACTTTTCGCACCAAAGTACGTTCATCTATAGGAGACAGAACGCGTCTCCTTCCTGAGCGGTATGACGGCTGAGTGGTCTCATGGTGTTTATACTTGCGTAGTATTGTTTGTACAGATAAGCGTGGTACCTTCAGGTGTTTGGAAATTGCTCCCAAGGATGAACCAGACTTGTGGAGGTCAACCATTTTTTTTATGAGGTCTTGGCTGATTTCTTTTGATTTTCCCATGATGTCAAGCAAAGAGGCACTGAGTTTGAAGGTAGGCCTTGAAATACATCCGCAGGTACACCTCCAATTGACTCAAATTATGTCAATTAGCCTATCAGAAGCTTCTAAAGCCATGACATAATTTTATGGAATTTTTCAAGCTGTTTAAAGGCACAGTCAACTTAGTGTATGTAAACTTCTGAGCCACTGGAATTGTGATACAGTGAATTATAAGTGAAATAATCTCTCTGTAAAGAATTGTTGGAAAAATTATTTATGTCATGCACAAAGTATATGTCCTAACCGATTTGCCAAAACTATAGTTTGTTAACAAGAAATTTGTGGAGTGGTTGAAAAATGAGTTTTAATGACTCCAACCTAAGTGTATGTAAACTACCGACTTCAACTGTAGATAGATAGCTAAATAGATAGATAGTGTCTGCAGAAATCAGAGTGAATCAGGCTGGGTGGACAGGGAGTGACTCAGACATGCTCAATCTATCTCTATAACATTAACAACATTCAGTTTGCTACTGCTGTATTTGTTCCACTGACTCTTCAATCCTCATCATTACAGTTTTCTACATCTGTCACATCAAAACAAATCCAACCGAAACATTTAGTTCCTCTCATGAATAGACAACAACCATCCTTACAACCCTCCAGACCTGTTCTCTCTATTGGACGTGTCTGTAACTGTACGGCCGTGGCAGGCTGTGGTTTGTCAACCATGTGAAAACTCTCTTTCCCATCTCTGCAGACACGCAGACACACACACACACACACACACACACACACACATGAACCACACATGCACACACACATGAACATATACACCCACATGCCTGAATGGTGCTCATGATGGCTTACATAACTCACAAAATGCGCACACACAGACACACTCACACTGACACACAGCACTGAGTACCACATGTAGTGACAAAATCTGACTATCAACCATCCCACTCACTGAAACACATACACATAAACATACGCACACACACAAACTAGTCCAAGCCAAATGAGATGTGTTGTATGAGAAACATCAACCATGACTAATCTAATAACCATTTTCTACTGTGGAAGAGCGGAGCGAGGGATGGAGAGAGAGGAAACAGTTGACAGCTTCTCTTTTATCTCCACTTTCATGTCCTCTCTACTCTGCTCTCTTCTGCTCAGACGTAATCAGCAAGATGGAGAACACACAAAGACACACAGAGGGTACCCTCTCCCTCCCTCTGACACCTTCTCCATCTCAACCTCTCTCAGACCAAACACAATTTAGCACAGCCTTCTGTAGACCTTTGAGAAAGAGAGAGGAAGGGCAGAAGAGCGCGAGAGTGCGTACCGCGTATACTGTATATTTTGTTAGGACTTTTTGTCATGTCTATCAGGAATGCCTGGCATAGCTTTCCCTCCCCTCTCTATTGTCTGCTGTCTGTGGCAGGCAGGACAGACCTGTTGGGGGAGCTATTCAACCTTTTTTATCACAGCCTTCACATCTCTTATCACCATGTCATCACCCTCTCTCTACATCTGTATAGACCAGGGTCCACTCGCACTAGCCTGGTCAAGCAGACACAAGTTTTGTTTCAGAATGTGAGCTATTGCGAGCTCAGGCTGGTTTCACAAGGCTACACCCAGACTACATGTAGGATAAACAGTCCACCTTAAACACAAGCACACATGTACGCACGCACACACAAACACAGTTAGGTCTGACAGAGCGGAGGTTGAGAGTGCCTTGACTCACAGGCAGGCAAATGTGCAGAGGAAAGGAAAGAGAAGGAGATGAAGAGAAGACAGAGTGAAAGAAAGAATAATCAGGTCTTACATAACTCCTTTCCTTGCATCCAGAAATAGACCAGCACACATGGAACACTGGCGGAGCCACAGACATATAGCCATACTCTAGTCTAGAACCCATGCAGTCTGGAACACACTGACACTTCACACTGATGACACTTCACACTGATGACACTGATGACACTTCACACTGATGACACTTCACACTGATTACACTTCACACTGATGACACTTCACACTTCACACTTCACACTGACAATTCACACTGATGACACTTCACACTGATGACACTTCACACTGACACTTCACATTTCACACTGACACTTCACACTGATGACACTTCACACTGACGACACTTCACACTGATGACACTTCACACTGATGACAGTTGACACTGACACTTGACACTGACACTTGACACTGACACTTCAGACTGACACTTCTAGAACAACACCAAAGGTCTAACTCCATGAAGCTTCACAGAGCTTAAACCAAACAGAGGCTGTTTCTATAGAGTAAAGAAGGATATTAGAATTCTAACAGACATACAGCCAGTCACATTTATGACTATACATGGCTTCCCTGAGTAAACACAGAGGGTAACATTCCCTGAGTAAACACAGAGGGTAACATTCCCTGAGTAAACACAGAGGGTAACATTCCCTGAGTAAACACAGAGGGTAACATTCCCTGAGTAAACACAGAGGGTAACATTCCCTGAGTAAACACAGAGGGTAACATTCCCTGTGTCTGGAAGTCTGACCACATCCTAACCCTATCCCCCAGACAACTAGCAGACTAGTGCGTGTGTGTGTTGTGTACATGCGAACAGCCTAGTCTATCATCCCTTTTCATTTAATTAAGATGTGACTGAAAGTGACAGGTGTGTGTGTGTGTGTGTGTGTGTGTGTGGTTAGGAGCTAAATATAACTAGTATGATAAACATTCATTGTAGCCACATGAGGAGTGATATACCGTATGAGATAATTGAGTAGGCTAGGACACACAGATGGGGATTACCAAAAGCATTTTAATCCCTCCCATGACTCTGAATGATGATCTGAACAGTAAGTTTATCTTTCCTATAATAGCAGATCTGCCTGGTGAAGCCGTGGCACTGAGACAAAAACAGGTTCAACAACCCCATCTGGTGGTCAATAGAAGTCAACATATCTCTCCTTCTGGGCAAGTAGGCATACATACTATAATGTAGTGGTGAACCACAGCATTGGTGATACAGTCCCTCCAGTCTAAGGCCATACATACCTAAACACTTACAGCACCCTAACAGTTTTATTCATGGTTTGATCACAAAACACAACACTCAAACTGTCCATGTGAACTTATGGTGGATACACATGAATGTTGTCTGTCTTGTGCAAGAGGAGAGCTCCATCTGATGGTGATCAGTGGTCTCTGACCAGATCCAGTCTCTAACTGTCAGTCTGGAGGAGGGGCTCTGTTTTAGACAGACAGAAACACACAGGAATGAGAGTGTGTGTGTGTGTGTGTGTGTGTGTGTGTGGTTAGGAGCTAAATATAACTAGTATGATAAACATTCATTGTAGCCACATGAGGAGTGATATACCGTATGAGATAATTGAGTAGGCTAGGACACACAGATGGGGATTACCAAAAGCATTTTAATCCCTCCCATGACTCTGAATGATGATCTGAACAGTAAGTTTATCTTTCCTATAATAGCAGATCTGCCTGGTGAAGCCGTGGCACTGAGACAAAAACAGGTTCAACAACCCCATCTGGTGGTCAATAGAAGTCAACATATCTCTCCTTCTGGGCAAGTAGGCATACATACTATAATGTAGTGGTGAACCACAGCATTGGTGATACAGTCCCTCCAGTCTAAGGCCATACATACCTAAACACTTACAGCACCCTAACAGTTTTATTCATGGTTTGATCACAAAACACAACACTCAAACTGTCCATGTGAACTTATGGTGGATACACATGAATGTTGTCTGTCTTGTGCAAGAGGAGAGCTCCATCTGATGGTGATCAGTGGTCTCTGACCAGATCCAGTCTCTAACTGTCAGTCTGGAGGAGGGGCTCTGTTTTAGACAGACAGAAACACACAGGAATGAGAGTGAAAAAGACTGCTTAGAGTGCTAAGTACACCTACCCTCTGTCCCTCTCTGTCTCTCTCTCTCTCAGTCCCCCTCTGTCCCTCTCTGTCTCTCTCTCTCTCAGTCCCCCTCTGTCCCTCTATGTCTCTCTCTCTGTCCCTCTCAGTTCCTCTTTGTCTCTCTCAGTTCCTCTATGTCTCTCTCTCAGTCCCTCTCAGTTCCTATATGTCTCTCTCAGTCCCTCTCAGTTCCTCTATGTCTCTCTCTCTCAGTTCCTCTATGTCTCTCTCTCTCAGTCCCTCTCAGTTCCTCTATGTCTCTCTCTCTCAGTCCCTCTCAGCTCCTCTTTGTCTCTCTCAGTCCCTCTATGTCTCTCTCAGTCCCTCTCAGTTCCTCTATGTCTCTCTCAGTCCCTCTCAGTTCCTCTATGTCTCTCTCAGTCCCTCTCAGTTCCTATATGTCTCTCTCAGTCCCTCTCAGTTCCTCTATGTTTCTCTCAGTCCCTCTCAGTTCCTCTATGTCTCTCAGTCCCCCTCAGGCAGTTCTAACCATGTTTGAAATGTGAATACTGTTCTACAACTCTGTTCTGAATGCAGTAATGCTTTAACCTAGTTTCTCCCATGGTTGTGTATGTGCGTGTACGTGTGTGTAGAGCATCATCATGACGGGTGTTTAAATATAAATTAATATTGTTGGCATGGTTACAGTAACCAGGCCAGCTGACATTACATCATCATCCTGGGGATGTAGTCTGAAGTGCATTGCATCATCTTGTACTCCAACAACAGCCCTTGTAATTGTGCTAGATGGTGAGAGAAAGAGAGGGAGAGAGAGACATGAGTAGGAAAGACAAGTGCAGATAGTGCTACAATCAGTCCTTTGATAGTGAATTTGGGAGGCGTCCCCGAGATAGTTTGCAGATAACTAACATCTGCACATTTAATTTAGGCCCCACAAAACACACACAGACACACAAATGATAGATGAAAGGATCAGTAGAACCTCTACTACACAGAGGTCTAGACATTATTATGTTGAAACATTAAGGACACCTTCTCTTTCCATGATATAAACTGACCAGGTGAATCCAGGTGATAGCTATGATCCCCTATTGATGTCACTTTTTAAATCCACTTAAATCAGTGTAAATTGTGAGGAGACAGGTTAAAGAAGGATTTTTAAGTCTTAAGACAATTGAGATATGGATTGTGTATGTGTGCTATTCAGAGGGTGAATGAGAAGGACAAACAATTTACAGTACATTCGGAAAGTATTCAGACCCCTTCACTCTTCCACATTTTGTTACGTTACAGCCTTATTCTAAAATTGATTAAATAGATTTTTTCCCCCTCAATCTACACACAATACCCCATAATGACAAAGCAAAAACAGTTTTTTAGACATTTTTACATACAAAAAAAATGAAATATCATATTTACATAAGTATTCAGTACTTTGTTGAATCACCTTTGGCAGCGATACAGCCTTGAGTCTTCTTGGGTATGACGCTACAAGATTGGCGCACATGTATTGGGAGTTTCTCCCATTCTTTGCCGATCCTCTCAAGCTCTGTTAGGTTGAATGGGGAGCGTCGCTGCACAGCTATTTTCAGGTCTCTCCAGAGATGTTCGATGGGGTTCAAGTCCGGGCTCTGGCTGGGCCACTCAAGGACATTCAGACTTGTCCCGAAGCCACTCCTCCGTTGTCTTGGATGTGTGCTTAGGGTCATTGTCCTGTTGGAAGGTGAACCTTCACCCCAGTCAGGTCCTGAGCGCTCTGGAGCAGGTTTTCATCAAGGATCTCTCTGTATTTTGCACCGTTGATCTTTCCCTTGATCCTGACTAGTCTCCCAGTCCCTGCCGCTGAAAAACATCCCCACAGCATAATGCTGCCACAACCATGCTTCACCATAGGGATGGTGCCAGGTTTCCTCCAGACGTGTTGCTTGGCATTCAGGCCAAAGAGCTCAATCTTGGTTTCATCAGACCAGAGAATCTTGTTTCTCATGGTCTGAGAGTCCTTTAGGTGCCCTTTGGTAAACTCTAAGCGGACTGTAATGTGCCTTTTACTGACGAGTGGCTTCTGTCTTGCGAAAGGACAGACTGACAGAGAGGAGGGGCAGAGGGACAAACAGACACCAGGCTATTGTGTGTAGCAATACAGGGTACATAATACAGGATACATAATTCCCCCAAACAATGGTGTACAAACAGTGGTAGAAAAAATACTGAATTGTCAGACTTGAGTAAAAGTAAAGATAAAAACCTTAATGGATATGAAAAGTCACCCAGTAAAATTCTACTTGAGTAAAGTCTAAAAGTATCTGGTTTTAAATTTACTTAAGTACAGTAATGGGAAAAGTACTCAATTGTCATTCTTGAGTAAAAAGAAAAAGTAAATACTATACATCAAATGCCTTATATGAGGCAAACCAGATGACATAATGTTCTTGTTTTTAAAATTTACAAACAAACGGGCACACAGATTTGTGTTTGAATCTGCCAGATCAGAGGCAGTAGGGATGACAAGGCGTTATATTGATGGTGTGTGAATTGGACCATATTGCTGTCCTGCCTGAGCATTCTAAATGTAACAAGTACTTTCAGGCATCAGGGAAAATGTATGGGAGTAAGAAGTACATATTTTCTTTAGGAATGTAATAAAGTAAAAGTTTCACAAATATAAAAAGTAAGATACAGATACCCCCCAAACAGTACTTAATTAAGTAGTACTTAAATAATTTTTACTTCAGTACTTTACACCACTGCACACACGCATGCACACGAACACACAATGTCTATCTATTGACAGCGAGCTGTAATGTTGGTGATTTAGTACTGACAGAGAGGTGGAGAGGAACCGAGGAAGAGGAGAAGAGGAAGAGCTTCAGGCCAAAGATAGATCAATGTTCTACATTCTGAATAGGCTCTAAAGGTCCTATAGGGGGTGCTTATATTTGTCCTGTTTCACACATGTAGTGTATTTTTTGTATATCCCACTCCCCCTGAGACACCCTCCAAATGCAGGTCACTCAACTCACAATAGGAATGAAAGAGATGGAGGAAGGGCGGTGAGGGGAGAGGGGAAGGAAGGGCGGTGAGGGGAGGGGGAGGAAGGGCGGTGAGGGGAGGGGGAGGAAGAAATTAGGAGTCAGATTTCTGTTCCACTTAAAAATGATGATTTGCTTAAAATAGATCAACGAATAAGAGCCACGATCTTATCCCTCATAGCCACACACACACACGCACACACACATGCACACGCACACATAGGCACAAAGATTAGCAAATCTGACCATAACTCTATCCTCCTGATTGCAGCTTACAAGCAAAAACTCATACAGGAAGTACCAGTGACACGCTCAATTAGGAAGTGGTCCGATGAAGCGGATGCTACGCTACAGGACTGTTTTGCTAGCACAGACTGGAATATGTTCCGGGTTTCATCCGATGGCATTGTTTAGTTTACCACATCAGTCACCGGCTTCATTACGTCGTCGATGCACTTTTTAGTCTCCACAGTGACCTACGTACATATCCCAACCAGAAGCCATGGATTACAGGCAACATCCACACTGAGCTAAAGGCTAGAGCTGTCACTTTCAAGGAGCGGGATCCTAACCCAGACATTTATAAGTACTCCCGCTAAGCCCTCCGACGAACCATCAAACAGGCAAAGCGTGAATACAGGACTAAGATCTGATACTACAACACCGGCTCTGAGCTCGTCGGATATGGCAGGGCTTGCAAACTCATGGATTACAAAGGGAAACCCAGTCACGAGCTGGCCAGTGACACAAGCTAAATGCCTTCTAGGCTCACTTCGAGGCAAGCAACACTGAACCATGCGTGAGAAAACCAGCTGTTCCAGACGATTGTGTGATCACGCTCTCTGAAGCTGATGTGAGTAAGACCTTTTAACCAGGTTAACATTCCCAAGGCCACAGGGCCAGACGGATTACCAGGACGCGTACTCAGAGTATGCGTTTACCAGTTGGCAAGTGTCTTCACTGACATTTTCAACCTCTCCCTGACCCAGTCTGTAATACTGTACCTACATGTTTTAAGCAGACCACCATAGTCCCTATGCCCAAGAACGGCAAGGTAAACTGTCTAAATGACTTTCGCCATGTAGCACTCACATCTGTAACCATGAAATGCATTGAAAGTCTTGTCATGGCTCACATCAACACCATCATCCCAGACACCCTGGACCCAATCCATTTCGCATACGGCCCAACAGATCCACAGATGATGTACTCTGTATTGCACTCCACACTGTCTTTCCCAAAAGGAACACCAATGTGAGAATGCTGTTCATTGACTACAGCTCAGTGTTCAACACCATAGTACCCTCGAAGCTCATCACTAAGCTAAGGTCCCTGGGACTGAACACCTCCCTCTGCAACTTGGATCCTGGACTTCCTAACGGACTTCCCCCAGGTGGTGAGGGTAGGCAACCACACATCCGCCACGCTGACCCTCAACACGCGGGCCCCTCAGGAGTGCATGCTTAGTCTCCTCCTGTACTTGATAATCACCCATGACTACGTGGCCACACACAATTCCAACGCCATCATTAAGTTTGCAGACGACATGCCAATGGTAAGCCTGATCCCCAATGATGATAAGACAGCCTACAAGGAGAAGATCAGAGACCTGGCAGTGTGGTGCCAGGACAACAGCTTCTCCCTCAAAGTAAGCAAGACAAAGGAGCTGATCGTGGACTACAGGAAACGGCGGGCCGAGGACACCCCAATTCACATGAGGGGCTGTAGTGGAACAGGTTGAGAGATTCAAGTTAACTAAGGATCAATCATGGTCCAAACACACAACGCCTCTTCATCATTTTTAAGTGGAACAGAAATCGAACTCCTAATTTCTTCATAAACCGCAAGACTGCTAAATAGCTAATTAAATGGCTACCCAAACTACCTGTATTGACCCTTTTTTGCACTAACTCTTTTGCAACGACTAATCACACACACTGGACTCTAACCACACACTCACACACACTTACACTGACACTTCAACACACACACACTACAGTACCAGTCAAAAGTTTAGACACACCTACTCATTCAAGGGTTTTTATTTCTTTTCACTATTTTCTACATTATAGAAAAAAGTCAAGACAGCATTCTGCAGCGTTACGCCATCCCATCTGGTTTGCGCTTAGTGAGACTATCATTTGTTTCTCAACAGGACAATGACCCAACACTCCTCCAGGCTGTGTAAAGGATATTTGACCAAGGAGGAGAGTGATGGAGTGCTGCATCAGATGGCCAGTCCTCCACAATCACCCTACCTCAACCAAATTCAGATGGTTTGGGATGAGTTGAACCGCAGAGTGAAGAAAAAGCAGCCAACAAGTGCTCATCATATGTGAGAACTCCTTCAATTCTGTTGGAAAAGCATTCAAGGTGAACCTGGTTGAGAGAATGCCAAGAGTGTGCAAAGCTGTCATCAAGGCAAAGGGCGGCAACTCAGTTGCCGGAGAGGTGGGAAAAGGCTCAGGGATTTCACCATGAGTCCATTGGTGACTGTAAAACAGTTACAGAGTTTAATTGCCATGATATGAGAGAACTGAGGATGGATCAACAACATTGTAGATATTCAACAATACTAACCTAATTAACAGAGTGAAAAGATGGAAGCCTGTACAGAATACAAATATTCCAAAACATGCATCCTGTTTGCAACAAGTGCAAAAAATGTACTTTTTGTCCTGAAAACAAAGTGTTATGTTTGGGGCAAATCCAATACAACACATTACTGAGAACCACACCACTATATTTTCAAGCATAGTGGTGGCTGCATCATGATTTGGGTATTGCAGTAATCGTTAAGGATTGTTTTTCAGGATAAAAAGAAACGGAATGGAGCTAATCACATGCAAAATCCTAGAGGAAAACCTAGTTCAGTCTGCTTTCCACCAGACACTGGGAGATTATTTCACCTTTTAGCAGGACAATAACCTAAAACGGTTATACACTGGAGTTGCTTACCAAGAAGACAGTGAATGTTCCTGAGTGGCCGAGTTACAGTTTTGACTTAAATCTACTTGACCATCTATGGCAAGACCTGATAATGGTTGTCTAACGATGATCAACAACCAATTTGACAGAACTTACAGAATTTTGAAAATAATAAATTGGCAAATGTTGCACAATCCACGTGTGGAAAGCTCTTAGAGCTTATACTTAAATTTGCTAAAATGTCTAAAATCATGTTTTCACTTTGTCATTATGTGGAATAAGTCAAGGGGTATGAATATTTTGTGAAGGCATTGTAGCTACCTCAATTACCTCATACCCCTGCAAATCAACTCGGTACTGCCTGTATATAGCCATGTTATTTTCTACTCCATATACAGTGGGGAGAACAAGTATTTGATACACTGCAGGTTTTCCTACTTACAAAGCATGTAGAGGTCTGTCATTTTTATCATAGGTACACTTCAACTGTGAGAGACGGAATCTAAAACAAAAATCCAGAAATCACATTGTATGATTTTTAAGTATTTTCAAATACACTGTATATAGCCATGTTATTTTTACTGTTTATTTTGATTAGGTATTCACTGTGTTACTATTTCAATTGTATTAAATGTTTTTATCCTATCTTTAACTCTGCATTGTTGGGAAAGCAACCGTATGTAGGCATTTCACTGTTGGTCTACACCTGTTGTCTACGAATCATGTGACAAATACAATTTTATTTTACTTGGAAACTGTCTAGAAAAGCACTTATTAGCCTACAGTACACACAGAAGCCTGAGAGTGTGTAGTGGAGGGGGCTCATCCATCCAGTGTAGAGAGTTGGCTGGTTTATATCTGATTAAAAGCTTGTTAATATAGATTGCATTCGGAAAGTATTCAGACCCCTTCACTTTATCTACATTTTGCTACATTACAGCCTTATTCTAAAATAGATTAAATAAATGCTTAATTTAATCAATCTACACACAATAGCCCATAATGACAAAATGAAAATAGGATTTTGGACATTCATAAAATTAAAATAAACAAATACCTTATTTACATAAGGTTTCAGACCCTTTGTTATGAGACTCGAAATTAAGCTCAGGTGCATCCTGTTTCCATTGATCAACCTTGAGATGTTTCTACAACTTGATTGGAGTCCACCTGTGGTAAATTCAATTGATTGGACATGATTTGTAAAGGCACACACCTGTCTATATAATGTCTCACAGTTGACAGTGCATGTCAGAGTAAAAACCAAGCCATGAGGTCGAAGGAATTGTCTGTAGAGTTCCGAGACAGGATTGTGTCGAGTCACAGATCTGGGGAAGAGTACCAAAATTCTGCAGCATTGAAGGTCCCCAAGAACACAGTGGCCTTCATCATTCTTAAATGGAAGAAGTTTGGAACCACCAAGACTCGTCGTAGAGCTGGCCACTCGGCCAAACTGAGCAATCAGAGGGAGAAGGGCCTTGGTCAGTGAGGTGACCAAGAATCTGATGATCACTCTGACGAGCTCCAGAGTTCCTATGTGGAGATGGGAGAACCTTTCAGAAGGACAACCATCTCTGCAGCTCTCCACCAATCAGGCATTTATGGTAGAGTGGCTAGACAGAAAGCCACTCCTCAGTAAAAGGTCCCGTGTGGCTCAGTTGGTAGAGCATGGCGCTTGCAACGCCAGGGTTGTGGGTTCATTCCCCACGGGGGGACCAGGATGAATATGTATGAACTTTCCAATTTGTAAGTCGCTCTGGATAAGAGCGTCTGCTAAATGACGTAAATGTAAATGTAAAAGGCACATGACAGCCCGCTTGGAGTTTACCAAAAGGCACCTAAAGGACTCTCAGACCATGAGAAACAAGATTATCTGGTCTGATGAAACCAAGCTTGAACTCTTTGGCCTGAACGCCAAGCGTCACGTCTGGAGGAAACCAGGCACTGCTCATCACCTTGCCAATAACATCCCTATGGTGAAGCATGGTGTTGGCAGCATCATGCTGTGGGGATGTTTTCAGCGGCAGGGACTGGGAGACTAGTCAGGATCAAGGGAAAGATCAATGGTGCAAAATACAGAGAGATCCTTGATGAAAACCTGCTCCAGAGTGCTCAGGACCTCAGACTGGGGCAAAGGTTCACCTTCCAACCGGACAATGACCCTAAGCACACAGCTAAGACAACACATGAGTGGCTTCGGGACAAGTCTCTGAATGTCCTTGAGTCGCCCAGCTAGAGCCTGGACTTGAACCCGATCGAACATCTCTGGAGAGACCTGAAAATAGCTGTGCAGATACGCTCCCCATCCAACCTGACAGAGCTTGAGAGGATCTGCAGAGAGAATGGGGAAAAACTTCCCAAATACAGGTGTGCTAAGCTTGTAGCGTCATACCCAAGAAGACTTGAGGCTGTAATCGCTGCTAAAGGTGCTTCAGCAAAGTACTGAGTAAAGGGTCTGAATACCTATGTAAATGTGATATTTCAGTTTTTTTGTTTTTAGTAGATTTGCAAAAATGTTGTCATTAGGGGGTATTGTGTGTAGATTGAGGGGGGAAAAACTATTCAATCCATTTTAGAATAAGGCTGTAATGTAACAAAATGTGGAAAAAGTGAAGGGGTCTGAATACTTTCCGAATGCACTGTAAAATCAGCCAAACAAAGACGGCTCTGTCCGTAGGCTTTCCTCTGATTTTATGAGGGCTCCAGCTAACAGAAGAAGTCTCAGATCCAAGTCTCGGAGCCACTCAGTGCTTCAGGCTGTAAAATACCTTACAGTTGCACTACTCTTGGTAATTCAGTGTCAATCAGAATGACCTCCACTGTAAACAACTGCTGTGGAACATAACAACACCACTAATTCATCCAGTGGTACTAAGGAGTCACCCTGACAACAGGATGGTTAGAGCAGAGCAGCATCGTGGTTTGACTGGGTAGTGCGTGTGTGTGTGTGTGTTTGGGGTACTAAAGGGAAAGTGATGAAGTGTAAGAGGATTAGCAGATCATTAACATGGTACTGATCCACTGGGTACTACTTGGAGAAAGAGAGGACTGGCTGGTATGTTACCATGGATTTTTGAGTGAGTGAGAGTGAGAGAAATAACAACCAGATCTTTTATCACATAAGACCATAATTAAGGGACTCAACCACACCTTAACACTTGACTGAGGAGGACAGCAATACCAGAGATAATGCAGAAAAGGCTATATTGACAGATAATATTGTTCTCCTGATCACTGAATTTACATCCCACCATTGGGTCTCTTGTGTACACATCTAGAACATTGTTTCTATCTTTCTCACTAACATGTATTTGTAATTGAACTGCCTTTCATTAAACACTGTCTAGTACCATATAATACAATTTTAGCTTGAACAATACACGTTTTTGCTTGTTGATTCTCTGCAAGACATCTTACTTTACAAGGGTTGAAGTTCTACAAAACTGAATCCAGCAGCTGTTAGTGGTCAGGTGTGCCTCTGTCAGAAGTGTGTCTGTCACTAGACCTGATCACATCTCTCTCATTACATCGTTATTCATTACATTAGATTAGCCTCTACTAATGATCCTAATGACCTGTTCTCTCCTCCTTCCCCTGTTCTAAAATTAAATCATTTACATGCTCACGGGACAGGAAAAATATCAATTTGGATAGAGTGCTCTAAAAGAGACACGCCAGTCACTTGGAATAAGTCACACACACACACACACACACACACACACACACACACACACACACACACACACACACACACACACACACACACACACACACACACACACACACACACACACACACACACACACACACACACACTGTAACAGTAGTAGGGTGGTGTACTCTACTCACATGCTGCTCTTCTTCCTGGGGGAGCCAAAGGAGTTCTTCCTGTGCTGACTGAGGGAGCCCCCCATGGCAACGCTAGGTGTGTGTTGTATCTTGTTCAAAGCGACCGGCTAGTCATTTTAGAGCGATTTCTCCATATTCCCACTCTTCCAAAAGAGTAGATCCCGGTGATGAAGGCACAGCCTCTGTAGACTCTTCTCATTTAACACACTGCATCTCTCTTTCTCTTTCTCATCTAGGCTGAATGGTCTAGCAGCTCAGGAGTCCTGATCACATGTCAACTACTACACCAGTCCCTGCCTCTCTCCCTCTCTGTCTCTGTCCTCTCCCTCCTTCTAACCCCACCTCTCTCTCTCTGGTTCTCTCTCTCTCGGTCCCTCCTGCACAGAGCAAATTACAGTCACTTGTAAGGAATTACAGAGATTCTCTATAGAAAGAGAGTGAATAGGGAAGAGAAAGAGAGAAAGAGAGAGAGAAATAGGGAAGGAGGGGTGGTGTTAAAGGCCACTAAGCTCTGGGAGTGAGGGCGGGGGAGGATAGCTTGCAGAGGGGAGGGTGGATGGGGAGGTGTGGCTAGCCTGGTATGGGTGAGGGTACTGTCCGGAGGGAGTCTCGCCCCTATTGTTAGTCAGCTGAACAACAGACAGAGATGGGAGGAGAGAGGGGGGGTGGTGAGATGAGACAAATTAGGATCTGGCTAAAAATACTTGAAATCGTTATAGAACTCATTGCCCTCTGTAGTTGTGAGGTCTCGGGTAACCAATAATTCACAAAAATGGGACAAACACTATATTGAGACTGCATGCAGAATTCTGCAAAAAATATCCTCTGCGTACAATGTAAAACACCAAACGCATGCAGAGCAGAATTAGGACGATACTCGCTAATGATCAAAATCCAGAAAATAGCCATTAAATTCGCAACCACCTAAATGGAGGCGATTCCCAAACCTTCCATAACATAGCCATCCCCTACAGAGAGATGAATCTAGAGAAAAGTACCCTCAGCATGCTGGTCCTGAGGCTCCGTTCACAAATACAAACAGAGCCCCAGGACAGCAACACAATTAGACCCAACCAAATCATGAGAAAACAAAAAGATAATTACTTGACACATTGGAAAGAAATAACCAAAAAACAAAGCAAACTGGAATGCTATTTGGCTCTAAACAAAGAGTACATAGTGGCAGAATACCTGACCATTGTGAATGAGCCACAAGTTAAGAAAGCTTTGACTATGTACAGACTCAGTGAGCATTGTCTTGCTATTGAGAAAGGCCTCCGTTAGCAGACCTGGCTCTCAAGAGAAGACAGGCTATGTGTGTCACGCCCTGACCTTAGAGATCCTTATTTATTCTCTATGTTTGGTTAGGTCAGGGTGTGACTGGGGTGGGAAAATCTATGTTTTCTATTTCTTTCATGTTTTGCCGTGTGTGGTTCCCAATCAGAGGCAGCTACCTGCCATTGTCTATCGTTGTCTCTGATTGGGGATCATATATAAGTTGTCATTTTCCGTTTGGGTTTTGTGGGGTGTTGTTTTCTGTTTAGGTTGTTTCCCCTGACAGAACTGTGCGCTTTCGTTTTCTCCTTTTGTCATTTTGTTTGAGTGTTTTTGTGAACATTAAATAATGAACACTTTCCACGCTGCGCTTTGGTCTCATTCCGACGACGAACGTTACAATGTGCACACTGCCCACAAACTGAGGTGGAAACTAGTTGCACTTCCTAACCTCCTGTCAAATGTATGACCATATAAGAGACACACATTTCCCTCAGATTACACAGACTCACAAAGAATTAGAAAATAAAATCACATTTTGATAAACTCCCATATCGGTTAGGTCACAGGTGTCAAACTCATTCCACGGGGGGGCGAGTGTCTGCGGGTTTTCGCTCCTCCCTTGTACTTGATTGATGAATTAACATCACTAATTAGTTAGGAACTCCCCACACCTGGTTGTCTAGGGCTTTATTGAAAGGAAAAACCAAAAACCTGCAGACACTAGGCCCTCCGTGGAATGAGTTTGACACCCCTGGGTTAGGTGAAATACAACAGTGTGTCATCACAGCAGCAATATTTGTGACGTGTTGCCACAAGAAAAGGGCAACAAGTGAATAACAAACACCATTGTAAATACAACCCATATTTATTTTCCCTTTTGTACTTTAACTAGTTGCAAACTGTTATTACACTGTACATAGCCATAATGACATTTCAAATGTCTGTCATTTTTACTGAAATCATTTTTTTTTTTAAAGATTGTTTATTTCACTTTTGTTATTATCTATTTCACTTGCTTTGGCAATGTAAACATGTTTCCCATGCCGATAAAGCCCAATGCATTAGAGGAAGAGGGAGAGAGAAAGAAAAGAGGGGTGAGCATGCTGGTAGATACCTATAGACTCGCGCAGCAGTCCTTCCCAGCTGCAGTCAGAGCAGGAGATGTGCACCCCGCGTCCAGACTGCAAATGAATCGCGCATACGGGAAGCTGCCGCTGGCTGATCCAGCCCTGGCTTACATTCAGGGCGGGATGTAAATGTAAAATGTTCTTTGTCTAAAATAAATCACTGCACAAAAATAAATCGCTGCATTTGACTCACACAGCCTCAGTCACTTACTCACCTTGTCCACTGTGTGTGTGCCTCTCTGTGACAAGCTAAACATCTAGCTGCCTAGCTCATCATGTCTCAGTCTAAACTGTACACTCAAAAATACAGAAAGGAGTGGGAATCAAACCCTGAATTCAAAGGCTGGTTGAAGCCTTTTATTGGAGATGATACACGGGCATACTGCCTGTATTGTAAGGCTGATTTCTACTCCAAACTTAGTGATGACAAACACATGACAACTCAAAAACATACTCAAAAGGCAAAGCCTTATAACAGTTACATCCAAAACAAGCTGCCATTTATGGTTAAAAAAATTTACTCTGCAAAAAACGCTGAGGCCTCCATGGCAATAGCTATCGCTGAACACTGTTCCATGCTGGCATGTGATTACATTGGAGAAGCATGTAGAGCTGCTTTCTCAAGACTCCGCTGCTGCTACCCACTTCAAAGTGCACATAAATGATTAATGACGTCATTTAGCAACTTCTATCGACTTTTAGGACAGCCAATAGCTACTTTCCTTACTGAGGAGTTGGCAACACTGCCTCTAGCTTCCTTCATACTGGACAACGAGACATACAGATGGTATCCACACGTTCATCTGACTCTGGGGAAGTAGTCAATCTTTAAGTATGCTTCCCAGCCGAAACAGTTCGGATGAGTTTGCGCATATATTATGATGACATTTTGTGATGCTTTTGTTAGTTTTGGACTTCGGTGAGGGTTTTTTCAGCTGTTCAGGCACACAACATATTTTCTGGAGGCAAGCTGAAGTTTGGTGCCGAAGTCTACGCCCCTTCGTCTGTGATTGGTCAACAGTAGGGATTCTTCAATAAAGTCTTTGTTGTCATTCAACGAGAGACGACTTGTTTTCATGCACATTTTTTCATTGAGGAACACTGCACCAAACACCTTACTTAAAATTGTGCGACTAAGATCTCCTAGGCAAAAAGGTATTTTAAGGGAGTATGCGAAGCACACTTGTTCGGTTCGGCTAGGCGTCAGCCGAACTGGAGCATGCTGACGCCTTAACACATCTCCTGTTGTTGTGAGACATTCTACCTGCTGTGAACCAGTGTGTGTCAGGAAACCTCCCCTGAGGAGTGTTAGGATGTGACAGTGTTTGCACACCTACAAACACTGTCACAAAAAGCTTTTGGCCCTTGTCAAAAGTAATGCATTAAACTCTTAGAAAAAAAGGTTTTCAAGGGGGTTCTTTGGCTGTCCCCATAGGAAAACCTTTTTTGGTTCCAAGTAGAACTGTTTTTAGTTTCAAGTAAAACCCTTTAAGGTTCCACGTTGAACCCTCTGTGGAAAGGGTTCTTCATGAAACCCAAAAGGGTTCTACACCGTGCTTCTACACCTGCATTGCTTGCTGATAGGGGTTTTAGGCAGGGTTTCTGTACAGCACTTTGAGATATCAGCTGATGTACGAAGGGCTATATAAATAAATTTGATTTGATTTGATTCTACCTGGAACCAAAAAGGTTTTTCAAAGTGTTCTCCTATGGGGACAGCCAAATAAGCTTTTTTTCAGTGTACATGGGGAATAGGGTGCCATTTGCAATGGAGACTGTTCTCACAGCACAGAGCCAGCTAACAGGTTATGGAATAAGAGTCTTAACACTACTGTCATGACTCTCCTGTGAGGATCCAAGGATCAGGTTACAGTGGATCAGCGTTCAATAGAGCCCTCTCACCCGCAGAGGGGGGAGGGGTGGATGTGGGGGTTTTATGACACCTCACGTCGATCTTAAATTGTAGGCATCACACGATTCCTTTTAGTTTCTAGTTTGGGCGAATGGAATGTCTTTGTTACAGAAGAGTTTCCCGCTCAAAACTACAACATCAAACAATGAAAACTTGGACAATATATTTCAACATCCGAATGTTGGGAATGTGTATTTTGTGATGTCATTGTAACTTGAAGAGTTTTTACACTGTGTATATCTGGTTTACATCCTTTACATTGTGTAGAAAATATTAAGGATAAAGATAATGTTTTTGTGATGATAAGATTGTGATATTAGTTCTCTAACGAGATCATAGTGAATTATGATACCTTGCCTCGTAACTAGCCACACCCCAGGGAGCCCAAAGAGCATGTCAAGTATGACATAAATGCTCCTTTTTACACGAGGGTATAAAAGATGGAGTTAAGAATTAACATATCATGGGCCTCCCGAGTGGCGCAGTGGTCTAAGGCACTGTCGCATCTAGCCGTGACCGGGAGACCCATGGGGCGATGCACAGGGGAGGGTTTGGCCGGCAGGGGTGTTCTTGTCCCATCGCGCACTAGTGACTCCTGTGGCGGGCCGGGCGCAATGCACGCTCGCAAGGTGCACGGTGTTTCCTCTGACACATTGGTGCGGCTGGCTTCTGGGTTAAGCGGGGCATTGTGTCAAAAAGCAGTGCGGCTTGGCTGGGTTGTGTTTTGGAGGATGCACGGCTCTTGACCTTCACCTCTCCCGAGTCCGTACAGGAGTTGCAGCGATGGGACAAGACTGTAACTACCAATTAGATACCTCGAAATTTGGGAGAAAAAGGGGTAATAAAAAAATATATATATTTCAATTTAACACGGGCTGCAGCGAGCTCTACGATACTGACGACCCCGGAACAAAACATGAGGTTGAAGAAGATAAAAGAACCTCTAACAATCCAATGCTACAGTTTAGTAGCTGTACTGTATCTAAGAAGGTGAATTTAAGTAGGATCATCCTAGGATCATACTCTTCAAATCATCATCGCCTACCTACACTGCTCTCAACACCGCTCTGGGATCATCGACACGGCTGATTGGCTGTCCTCAGAAGACCACTCTTCCAGAACGAGTGCAAGTAAATAGACAACTAAGAAGGACATTGTGACCTCTTGTGGACAATCAGAGACTTACACCTGAGAACGAAGGAGAAGGCCGTCCGAAGGAGAAGGCCCAATCAACCCTCCTCACAAAGCGGAACCCTTTCCACGAATGCCTGGGCCCAACAGAGATACCCGACGAAGACCTTCAACAAGTAAATACATGCATTACTTCTTACCCATAAGAGCAGCAGTTTGGGGCAAGGTATTAGGGTTACTGTGAGCGTAGTTCCCAAATGTTTCTTCTCTTTCTCTCTCGCTCTCTTTAACTCTCCATCTTGTGTAACAAGTGTCATATTGTGAGTCTGCTAGGGACCTGTTGTCATCGTATTAAGTTTCTAATCAATAACATATACCGTGTGTGTGTGTGTGTGTATATCCTATGTTATCATTTAGCTTGTTAGTAAATAAATAATCAAATCAATGTGTGGTACGGAATGATCAGTGAGACTCGGGTTTGTGCAGATTCACGAAGTCTGCGACGCTCAGAATGAGACTGATATGAGGAAATTATTCATTACTGACTGTTATATCTATATATTCTTGAGTTAATTCGGGAGACGGTAATTCCTAATGAGTTAATTGTTACATGATTAATATAATCTAATAACAATTAAACACAGTAGGTAATTATTTAATGAATAACAGTCATCACATTAATGATAGTCACATCACGACACTACTCTTCTCATCAACTACTTGAGTAGAGTTGCTGGACTGACTTGGAGGTGGTTGATGCCTTCTGACTGCTAGGCTGGAAGAACTATTATGTAACATTCAGAGGTCAGTAACAGCCCTCAGGGCCAGAGGGCAGAGTCATTGAGAGTTGAGGCAGTCATTATTACACAGGCATAAAACTACACTGAACAAAAATATAAACGCTACAAGGAAAGTGTTGGTCCCAAATGTCATGAGCTAAAATAAAACATCCCAGAAATGTTCCATATGCACAAAAAGCGTATTTCTAAAAAATAAAGTGTATACATTTGTTTACATCCCTGTTAGAGAGAATTCTCAGGGAAGCTCATTTCCATGCACGTCTTCCTTACCAGGGTCTTGACCTGACTGCAGTTCGATGTTGTAACAGACTTCAGTAGACAAATATTTACCTTTGATGGCCACTGGCACGCTGCCCACCGATGTGCCCTTCATGGATGAATCTCGGTTTCAAATGTACCGGGCAGATGGCAGACAGCATATACGGCATTGTGTGGGCGAGCGGTTTGCTGATGTCAATGCTGTAAACAGAGTGCCCAATGGTGGCAGTGGGGTTATGGTATGGGCAGGCATAAGCAACGGACAATATACACAATTGCATTTTATCGATGCCAATTTGAATGCACAGAAATAACATAAC
This sequence comes from Salvelinus fontinalis, assembly GCF_029448725.1. Taxonomy (NCBI): domain Eukaryota; kingdom Metazoa; phylum Chordata; class Actinopteri; order Salmoniformes; family Salmonidae; genus Salvelinus; species Salvelinus fontinalis. The sequence goes on from NC_074692.1 coordinate 22,977,199, forward strand.
GAGATCCTGAGGCCCATTGTCGTACTATTCATCCACCGCAATCACCTTATCACTTCAGCATGATAATGCACGGCCCCATGTGAGGATCTGTACACAATTCCTGGCTGCTGAAAAGGTCCCAGTTCTTCCATGGCCTGCATACTCACCAGACATGTAACCCATTGAGCATGTTTGGGATGCTCTGGATTGACGTGTACGACAGCGTGTTCCAGTTCCCGCCAATATCCAGCAACTTTGTACAACCAGTGAAGAGGAGTGGGACACCATTCCACAGGCCACAATCAACAGCCTGATCAACTCTATGCCAAGGAGATATGTCGCGCTGCATGAGGCAAATGATGGTCACACCAGATACTGACTGGTTTTCTGATCCATGCACCTACCTTTTTTTAAGGTATCTGTGACAAACAGATGCAAATCTGTATTCATAGTCATGTAAAATTCAGTGATTAGGGCCTAATGAATTTAAGTCAATTTACTGATTTCCTTATATGAACTATAAAATCTTTGAAATTGTTGCATGTTGTGTTTATATTTTTGTTCAGTGTAGATGGTTGAGTGGGCCCCCAATATCTCTGTTGTTTAGGAAACACATCCATCCCCCTTTCCTTTAAGTGAAACCTGACCCCCAACTGGAGAGATGAGGAACTGCATCTCTACTCATCCACCCGGCAGCCCTTAACACTGCTTCATGTCAACTGTTGTGTTGTTGAATGAAAGAAGTTGTCCTGGTTCTCGTTTAACTCTCTTTAATAATAACTAACAGTTAGACAGGTTTCACAGTTCACCGCCATTCTTATAACATGTAGTTAATCTCTGTGAACCCCGGCTCCCACACATAAAGACCAGCAGTAGCATGTGAATATTGTTGCAGTGGATAGGATGCTGATAAACTAACTCTGAACGTTCCTCTAGACATTGGGCAGCAGTGGGTACATGTTTGCCTCCTGATAAGGCTCAGATACACATTCCTCTGGTCTCTCTGGCAGGTATTCCTTCAGCTGGTCTCTGGGGTGGAGCATGCAGAGCACCCCGATCTGGCGTGAGAGACTACAATAACCCTAACCAAAGGGTCAGGTGCAGGAAGGACTATAAACCACTGACACATGCTTCATTATCAAAACATGATTCATGAAGTAATATTTTTCTAAACGCATATACAGTCGTGGCCAAAGGTTTTGAGAATGACACAAATATTCATTTTCACAAAGTCTGCTGCCTCAGTTTGTATGATGGCAATTTGCATATACTCAGGAATGTTATAAAGAGTGATCAGATGAATTGCAATTAATTGCAAAGTCCCTCTTTGACATGCACATGAACTGAATCCCCCCAAAAACATTTCCACTGCATTTCAGCCCTGCCACAAAAGGACCAGCTGACATGTCAGTGATTCTCTCGTTAACACAGGTGTGAGTGTTGACGAGGACAAGGCTGGAGATCACTCTGTCATGCTGATTGAGTTCGAATAACAGACTGGAAGCTTCAAAAGGAGGGTGGTGCTTGGAATCATTGTTCTTCCTCTGTCAACCATGGTTACCTGCAAGGAACCATGTGCCATCATCATTGCTTTGCACAAAAAGGGCTTCACAGGCAAGCATATTGTTGCCAGTAAGATTGCACCTAAATCAACCATTTATCGGATCATCAAGAACTTCAAGGAGAGCGGTTCAATTGTTGTCAAGAAGGCTTCAGGGCGCCCAAGAAAGTCCAGCAAGCGCCAGCACCGTCTCCTAAAGTTGATTCAGCTGCGGGATCGGGGCACCACCAGTACAGAGCTTGCTCAGGAATGGCAGCAGGCAGGTGTGAGTGCATCTCAGTGAGGCGAAGACTTTTGGAGGATGACCTGGTGTCAAGAAAGGCAGCAAAGAAGCCACAACACTGCAAATATTGACTCTTTGCATCAACTTCATGTAATTGTCAATAAAAGCTTTTGACACTTATGAAATGCTTGTAATTATACTTCAGTATTCCATAGTAACATCTGATAAAAATATTTAAAGACACTGAAACAGCAAACTTTGTGAAAATTAATATTTGTGTCATTCTCAAAACCTTTGGCCATGACTGTATATGGTTCTTAGTCTCTGTAGGATTCAATTGTAAACCAGTTTATATGAATAAGTCAATCCGATAGCCTGTCAAACAATGAAATAAAAAACACTTGTGACAAAAATACTCTTTTAAAGTTTTATTATGACATAAACAATATGTAAGCACACTGTATAGCCTATGCATGGTACTGGGGTTGAATTTAAAAAAATACATTTGGTAACACGACAGGTTTAATGCATTACAATGCTATATGAGCTCATTATAAAAACATCTTATCTCATAATAATCCTGACTAAAGTACAACTATTGAGTCAGTAAAACTATTATAATAAGGGCTCGAACATGCTTATATCAAGTATTAAAGTATACCTGTCAGCTTATATTAAATGTTATTAATATTATATTTTTGGGGCGGTTTGAATACACAATGTCACCAAGTGCAAAACTTGAGGTTAACAGAACAAAATACATCATTCGGGAGTAAAGCAGAGAGGATGAGTGCTCACAAAGCAGGGTTTAGGGGTCAGAGGGATATCTCACACAGCACATTTTAAGCAGGGAGTCAAGCTGCCTAATCAGAACCTCAAAGCCTCTTCTGTGATTGTAGAATGATTAGAAAACTAAGATCTATTGTTCAGCTAGGTCCTGTCCAGGGCGTTACATGTGGCTTGCTGTCGCAGTAAGCCACACCTAACACCCTGGACCAAAGCTATTGTTCTCCCCTCTGCTGACAGAGCTAGCTGGAGTGAGGAGGTCTATGGTCTAATTGGACCACAGTGATGATTCATGCCATGTTAAAGGACTGCAGGTTTGTTGCTGGTTGACTGACAGTGAAACCAGTGTCAGTGATACAGTAAGGACAGAAATGATTGGCACCCTTGATAAAGATGAGCAAAAAATACAATTACAATACTGAGCTATATTGTATGATAAAAAAAAGGGAAATGATATTATAATAATAATTAGGTGTGTGCTTATATTTGTCATATTTCACACATGTACAAGTGTAATAATAATATATATGTTTTTATCTAAAAAACATAGGGGTCAAAAGCATTGACACCCGTTTTCAACACCTTACTTTGCGAGTATTAAGGCATTGAGACTTTTTATTAAATGTTTTATCTGATTGGAGACTACATGGGGAGGGATCTGAGGCCATTCCTCCATACATAATCTTTCCAGATCCTGCATATCCTTCATCTTCTCTTATGGACTGCTCCCTTCAATTCAAACCACAGGTTATCAATGAGATTTCAATCCGGAGACTGAGATGGCCATTGCAAAATGTTGATTTTGTGGTCAATTACCCATTTTGTTAATCTCATAAAGCCTTTTAGAAAAAGGCTCAGTGCCATTATCCTCGCAAGGTGAGGTATTGAAAACAGGGGTATCCCAAGCATCGGCTGGAGTAGTGTAAAGCTCGCCGCCATTGGACTCAGTGGAAACGTTCTCTGGAGTGATGAATCACGCTTCGCCATCTGGCAGTCCAACTGGTGAATCTAGGTTTGGCGGATGACATGAGAACGCTACCTGCCCCAATGCATAGTGCCAACTGTAAAGTTTGGTGAAGGAGGAATAATGGTCTGGGGCTGTTTTTCCATAGTTCAGGCTAGTTCCAGTGAAGGGAAATCTTAACGCTACAGCATAAATTACACTCTAGACGATTCTGTGCTTCCAACTTGGTGGCAACAGTTTGGGGAAGGCCCTTTCCTGTTTCAGCATGACAATGTCCCCGTGCACAAAGCGAGGTCCATGCAGAATGGTTTGTCGAGATCGGTGTGGAAGAACTTGACTGGCCTGCACAGAGCCCTGACCTCAACCCCATCGAACACATTTGGGATGAATTGGAATGCCGCCTGCTAGCTAGGCCTAATCGCCCAACATCAGTGCCCGACCTCACTAATGCCCGTGGCTGAATGGAAGTAAGTCCCTGCAGCAATGTTCCAACATCTAGTGGAGAGCCTTCCCAGAAGAGTGGAGGCTGTTATAGCAGCAAAGGGGGGAACCAACTCAACTCCATATTAACGCACATGATTTTGGAATGAGATGTTCGACGAGCAAAATTGGCCCTAACCAGTTTAAAAAGGTTGGTTGGCACACACCAAGGGGGGGGGGGGGGGGGGGGGGGGGGGGGGTGATTTATACACACTCATAGAAAGAAAACAACCCTATCCCTTTTCTCCCCTGATACATACCTTCCTCTAAGATAAGTACTTGGAGGAAAAATGTCTTGTCAGTTCCATTAAAGATATATCATGCTATTTTTTTACACTCATTTTAATACTTAGCTTTTACATGATACAAATAAGTCCAAAAACGTAATTATCTATAGTCAGTCAGTTAATCTAGAGGAGTGAGATTATCAGAACATCACATTGCACTGGAATTATGGGTGGAGTACTTTTTATGGTAACACTTTAATTAAGAGTGACATGCAGCCTTCATATGCATGACGTAAAGAGTTGTAATGCCCTTTATAACATGATTTTCTAAGCCTTAAGCAGCATCTAAGTAAAGTGTTACCTTTTTGGTAGTCAAGTACGTACTGGTATACAACCTTCTGGAGACATGCACTAAACACACAGGAGAGGTATTATCATCCTGCATGATCTGTCGTTGTAAATGTATTATAGGACATGTCAAGTCTAAGGCAAAGTAAAAAGAAATGACCTGAAAATAACGTATATAAAAGTTATGATCCAGACATGATCAAACAGGATCTGATTCTTTAGAAACACACATGTTAAATGCAGTCTGCCCCTGCAACAGGAGGATCCAGCGGCTCAAACCCAGATCCTTCAGTGTGGTTTTAGGAAAATGGAAAACCAGTCTTCACTATAGTTCTCCCATAGAGTTGGGTAGAGGGATCACTTGGATAGTCTTCAATGTTGCTGCCCATGTGGTCACAGGACGAGAAATTTCAGAGATCGAAATGTACTTGAGAGCTCATCTCCAATGGGTTCTCCAGTGCTCTTCATGTCAGCTGGGACAGGTTTGGTTCTTCAAGGAACACTTCTCTGCCACACACACCCAGAGGCAGACGCCATCTGTCCGAGGAGGTGACTCAACGGTTTTGAGGCTCAGACACAAGGCATTCTGGGAGAGAGCAGTGGCTGCATGTCCCTTTTCATGTTGCTTTCATTACATTTTAGTAACTTATAAATAACGCTCTGTGTATGTATAAAGACTTTATAGCCCTCTGTGTGTTTATAAAGCCTTTAAAACTCTGTGGTTATTCAATATTTATATCTCTGTGTTTTTACTGACTTACTTGTCTTACTCCTTTCAGTTCCTAATAAAGCAAAGGGCCTCATCGGTGCATCTCCATGGAATTCATGTGTTGTTATTAAGCCTTTATACCGGTCTCTGTGTTTATAAAGCCTTTGTTATTGCTGTGGCTGCTCAAAGGCCACACCCAGTTTGTCGTAGATCTCCTTTAGCAGCAGCAGAGCAGTGTCCTCAGACTCCCTACACACACAGGAGAGACAAAAGAGTGACTTACTTGTGTGTATGTACTGACATGAATAGTGCATTCGGAAAGTATTCAGACCCCTTCCCCTTTTACACATTTTGTTACGTTACAGCCTTATTCTAAAATGGATTAAATAAAACATCTCAATCTACACACAATACCCCATAATGACAATTATAATTTTTTCAAATGTATTAAAAAATATTTAATTTACATTAGTATTCAGACCCTTTGCTATGAGACTCGAAATTGAGCTCAGGTGCATCCTGTTTCCATTGATCATTCTTTAGATGTTTCTACAACTTAATTGGAAGACACCTGTGGTCAATTCAATTGTTTGGACATGATTTGGAAAGGTACACCTGTCTATATAAAGGTCCCACTGTTGACAGTGAATGTCAGAGCAAAAACCAAGCCATGAGGTCAAAGGAATTGCCCGTAGAGCTCCGAGACAGGATTGGGTCGAGGCCCAGATCTGGGGAAGGGTACCAAACTATTTCTGCAGCATTGAAGGTCCCCAAGAACACAGTGGCCTCCATCATTCTCCCTAGAGCTGGCCGCCAGGCCAAACTGAGCAATCGGGGAAGGGCCTTGGTCAGGAAGGTGACCATCTCTGCAGCACTCCACCAATCCGACCTTTATGGTAGTGGCCAGACGGAAGCCACTCGTCAGTAAAAAAAAAAAAGCACGACAGCCCGCTTGGAGTTTGCCAAAATGCACCTAAAGACTCTCAGACAATGAGAAACAAGATTCTCTGGTGAAACCAAGACTGAACTCTTTGGCCTGAATGCCAAGCATCACGTCTGGAGGAAACCTGGCACCATCCCTAGTGAAGCATGGTGGTGGCAGCATCATGCTGTGGGGATATTTTTCAGCGGCAGGGACTGGGAGACTAGTCAGGATCGAGGGAAAGTTGAACGGTGCAAAGTACAGAGAGATCCTTGATGAAAACCTGCTCCAGAGTGCTCAGGACCTCAGACTGGGGTGAAGGTTCACCTTCCAACAGGACAACGAACCTAAGCACACGCCCAATACAATGCATGAGTGGCCCAGTCAGAGCCCAGACTTGAACCCGATCTAACATCTCTGGAGAGACCTGAAAACAGCTGTGCAGCGACACTCCCCACCCAACCTGACAGCGCTTGAGAGGATCTGCAGAGAAGAATGGGAGAAACTCCCCAAATACAGGTGTGCCAAGCTTGTAGCGTCATACCCAAGAAGACTTGAGGCTGTCATCGCTGCCAAAGGTGCTTCAACATAGTACTGAGTAAAGGGTCTGAATACTTATGTAATTACAATATTTAAGTTTTATTTTTTTATAAATTAGCAAAAATTTCAATAAACCTTTTTTTGCTTTGTCATTATGAGGTATTGTGCGTAGATTGATAAGGGAAAAAAGATATATACATTTTAGAATAAGGCTGTTACGTAAAAAAATGTGGAACATGTCAAGGGGTCATTGGCGTCAGCTAATGGGGATCCTAATAAATCCCCAAAATCTAAAGGTATTAGCATTACACACACAAGGGTATGCACACACACACAGGTACTGACCAGTAGCAGAGGTGGGACTGGATGGCAAACAGATATTCGTTGAAACTCTCAATGGGTGCCTCCTGCAGTACATAGTCTATCCTCCGCCCTCCATTCAGCATCCCCACCTTCACCTGACGCCCCCTGTCCTCCCCCGACCCTGGAGACTCCGCCTCTTCATGCACACCTGCAGGGTCAGAGATGGACCAATCACACAGAGGCAGACGGACTCCTATGTCCAGTCCAGAAACAACTCCTAGCCCTTACTTGCCATTTGCAGATATGAAAGGACTGGAAAATAAAATCCTAAATGATGCCGGCTCCACCTAGACTTCTAATACATAGGATTAGTGAAGTTTCTGCCATTTTGCACACACAAATCTGCAGATGATGAAGCTACCTGGGAATGACAAGTGTTTCTGGGCCAGGTAAGTGACTCCTGTTTGAAGGGAAGATAACGAAAGGGAGGGGAGATTGCTAGAAATTGTGGAGAGAAAGTTAGCGAGGGGAGTTGAGTTGAGTGTGCATAGGGAGTGAACGAGTAGAGTTTGAGAGAGGAGTTAGTGAGTGGGGTTAAAGAAAAATAAAACTGAGCTTCAGGAAGCAGCAGCCACTTGGAAAAGTCAGGCAGTCTATCAAAGCTCTGGGAGGGGCCCGGTGCATGGGGGAAGGGGCTCAGAGATAACAGGGCAACAGGTGAGATATGCTAAGAAGAGAGTGTTTAAAAGGCTTGATATGCTGAGAGAAGAGGGAGGATAATAACACACTACTGAAGAGCGTGAGCTGTGAGACACTGCATCAACAGAACACATCCAAGGTAAGATGGATACTTTCCTGAAGACAGTTAATGCTATTGATTTAACCACACTGTCTACAGTTTCATTATCTAGTTTTAAAATCAGTCCATAGATATCACTGAAATACTCTTGTAACTAGTCTGTCAGAAAATACTGCTTTAGCTAGTAGTAGCCTTAAACTAAATGCTTCGAGGCCCATATCAGGCTTCAATGTCCAGGTAGGAGGAGGAATGCACAGAGGAACTCCTCGACTTCCTACATGCACGGGACCACTGGGTAGCGCACAAGCTCTTCCACAACGTCAAATTAACTTCTCCATTCTCCGTCAATTCCAGTAGTAAATATTAGGCTATTTCATCCAAGTTCAAGACAAAATATCAGGCCAAATATCAGGCCATTGTTGCTACAAAAAGTTATATTACCATGTCTGTGCGTGCACACAGGCGACTATGTCTCTCTCTCTCTCTGACAGAGGGGGGCGCTGTAAGGAGTATTCTCTGTGTACAGAGTTCTGGGCTGCAGCTGACAGTCAGACCACCCATACAGTAGATCATTCTAGCCTCCATATCTCCTGGCTTCTTACCTTGGAAGTAATGTAAGTGAAAGGCTTTGGGCCACTCCAGAATTTTAGTCCACAAATCAGCCTTACTCTTTTCCCTCACAGCAGCGCAGGCTGCCGCAGGGGCTAGGGTCAGGGGTTAGGGGTCAGGGTAAAGGAAAGAACACCAGAACAGCAGAGAGGAGAGGAAAGGGAACATGCAGGAGACAAGGTTAGACATGTAAAAAAAAAAAAAACGCTCACACGCTTCAAACATGCTGAGGACTGGAAGTTAATGGTTATGTTAAAAGCCTTAAAACTTGGGGTATTAGCCTACGCAGAGCAGTAATGCACTGACACTGTGTGTGTGCATATGTGTTACTCTCTGTCTCCTGCAGGGATCTCTCTGCTGTAGTTTCTCCATCCTCCACAGGGGGCAGTGCAGCGACAGGCATTCGGACCAGAGACTGCCAGGCAGTACGAAACGAGCCGAGAACGTTATTCTTCAGATCAGTACTCATCCGCGTCAGACTCTCTTTCAACTCTAGAGAACACACACGTGCACACACACTCCAAATGTTATTATATTTCATGTCATAAGGCTTTTCAACACCACAACACATTACAGACACAAAGATGAATTCTTTAACAGACGTATTGATAGAAAAATAGGTTGATATCCATACCCAGGTGCATCCTCTTGCGGCCCTTGTGATGTGGGATCAGCATGGGCTCTAGGTCTGACTCAGACACAATCATGGGCTCAATCCGATAGGCCACAGGGTCAAACTTTAGAGGGAGAGAGAACAAGCCATGTCCCAATAAATCGGATGTGTGCACGTATGTGGGTGTTATATTATACAAATCTCAGGCAGGCAGGAATGGTGTGTATGTGTGTGCTTACAGGGTGGTATATGTTATAGAAGTTCTTGCAGGTGGGAAAGGTGTAGTTTGGGTCGATGCGTTTGAGTCCACGGACGGTCAGGAACATTCCAATGGGAGAACCGAACGCAAAGAAGGTCTGAGGATGGAATGCCAGCTGGGGGTAGTTAATGGACACCTGGAGAGAAACAGGGAGGGAGGGAGGGAGAGTGAGAGCGAGTGTGGGGGGTTTATAAATCACGTGTATATTCAGCCCAGAAAAAACCAAGGCAATAGGCTTGAACAGCCCAATAGAAATCGATCCCATGCAAAATGTCAACATTAAGTGATAATACATGGGTCAATACAATATAGTGAAAAATAACGACCCAATAACATTCATACATACATACATTCAACATGGGTGCAAAATGTTCATGCATCACAACAAGCCAGCAAACATTGACGGCAACACAAGGTCTGGGAACCCTCACAGCAGCTAGCAGGAAACCATGGAGATGAGGACTCACACAGGCATGAACAGTGGATGTGTTCATGTACATACAGTATGTATCCTGGTAACAGTGAGAGTCCTATATGGAAGGAAGGGTGGAATGAGAGATTTGGACAGTAGAATAGATCTTTGAGAGAGGCCTGACAGACTAGATGACCTGTCACATTGGTGTTGAGGTTAGGGGCGGGGCTGGAGTTCTTTCTAAGGATACATTCTAATGCTTTCTATGAGGATAGGAGCATAAGAGGAAATGGAAGAGGAAAGAGAAGAGAACTGGTGTTGGGAACCACAACCAACAGCATGTCCTGTATAGAGAGACAGTGTGACAGACCTGTCCCTTGGCTATGCCCCCGTTGGTCTGTCCAGGCAGGCAGAGGGAGACAAGCAGGAGGGCTAGTTAGACCTCACAGTCACTTTTACTACTACTACTACTGCTGCTACAACACCTACTACAACTACTGCTGCTACAACTGCTGCTGCTGCAACTACTACAACTACTACAACTACTGCTGCAACTACTACAACTACTGCTGCAACTACTGCTGCAACTACTACTGCTGCTGCTACTACAACTGCTGCTGCTACAACAACAACTACAAATACTGCTGCTACAACTGCTGCTGCTGCAACTACTACAGCTGCTGCTACAACTGCTGCTGCTACAACAACTACTGCTGCTACAACTACTGCTGCTACAACTACTACTGCTGCTACAGTCTACTGCTGCTGCTACTATTACTGCTGCTAATACAGTCTACTGCTGCTGCTACAACAGTCTACTGCTGCTGCCACTACTACTATTACAACTACTGCGACGACTACTACTAAAGCGACTACTACGGCAACTACTGCTGCTACGACTACTACTATGGCGACTACTACTAGTGGTGTTACGACTATTATTACTACTGCGACGACTGCTGCTGATCCGACGATGACTACTGCTAATACAGTCTACTGCTGCTACAACTACTGCTGCTGCTACAACTACTACTACAACTACAACAACTGCTAATACAGCCTACTGCTGCTACAACTACTACTGCTAATACAGTCTACTGCTGCTAATACAGTCTACTGCTGCTGCTACTGCTGCTACTACAGTCTACTGCTACTACAACTGCTGCTGCTACAACTGCTGCTGCTAACACAGTCTACTGCTGCTGCTACTACTGCTAATACAGTCTACTGCTGCTGCTGCTACTACTGCTGCTGCTACTACTACAGTCTACTGCTGCTGCTACTACTACAGTCTACTGCTGCTGCCACTACTACTATTACAACTACTGCGACGACTACTACTATGACAACTACTAAAGCGACAACTACGGCAACCACTGCTGCTACTATGGCGACTACTACTACGGCGACTACTACTAGTGGTGTTACGACTAATACTACTGCGATGACTACTGCGACAGCTGCTACTGCTACTACGACAACTACTACTATTACAACTACTACTGCTACAGCTGCTGCAACTACTACTGCTGATAACCCCTACAACTACTGCTGCTGCTACAACTGCTGCTGCAACTACTGCTGCTGCTACAACAACTACTACTACACCTACTGCTGCTACAACAACAACTACTACTGCTGCTGCTACAACTACTACAACTACTGCTGCTACAACAACTACTGCTGCTGCTACAACTACTGCTGCAACTACAACTAATGCTGCTGCTAATACAGTTTACTGCTGCTGCTACAACTACTGCTGCTACAACTACTACTGCTGCTGCTACTACTACTGCTGCTGCTGCTGCTACAACTACTGCTGCAACTACTACTGCAACTACTACAACTGCTGCTACAACTGCTTCTGCAACTACAACAACTACTGCTGCTACAACTACAACTACTGCTATAACAACTGCTGCTACAACTACTGCTGCTACAACTGCTGCTGCTAATACAGTCTACTGCTGCTACAACTACTACTGCTAATACAGTCTACTGCTGCTACAACTACTACTACAGTCTACTGCTGCTGCTACTACAACTGCTGCTGCTACTACAACTACTACTGCTGCTGCTACAACTACTGCTGCTACAACTACAATTACAACTACTGCTACAACAACTGCTGCTACAACTACAACAACTACTGCTGCTACAACTACTACTGCTGCTAATACAGTTTACTGCTGCTGCTACAACTACTACTACTGCTACTACAGTCTACTGCTACTGCTACAGCTACTACTACAACTACTGCAACGACTACTACTACGACAACGACTACTAGTGGTGTTACGACTATTACTACTATTAGTACTACTGCGACAACTGCTGCTGCGATGACGACGACTACTACTGCTGCTATGACTACTACTGACTACTACTAATGCTGCTACTACTACAACTGCGATGACAACAACTACTACTACAGCTCACACCAATCAGACAGGGCAGGAGAGGTGATGATACCTTGAGAGCAGTGTTTCAAGAGTAGAAAGTTAGTTGTCCCCGAGTTACCACTACTGCCAAATTATGACTGAGTTAGTTACCAATTAAGTCACCACAGAGTTAGTTACCACAAAGTACCACACGCACGCAACCCCAGGTAGGGTGTATGTGTCTTTGTGTGTGTGTGTTACCTGTCCAATGCCCACGTCGAAGTATTCGTAGTCAACGGCGCTGGTTATGGACTGGGCTCTGAGAAACTGCTGTTGGCGTGCTGACGCCCCTGGAGACTGGTTGCCAAAGCTAACCGTGGGAGAGGGGGAATCTTCGGAGGGGTCTGGAGGGGCCTGCAGCCCGGGGGCCAAAAGCACCGTTCCCTGCCGACCCTCCTACACACACACACACACACAAATGTGACAGAAAGAACAATAAATGAGAATGATAAATATCTGACGTTTGCAGCTGAGACTCAACTGCATGAAAGCGCGCACACACACACACACACACACACACACATACAGTACTTTGTGACCTTATGAACCCTGACCTGTAGGAAGTGTCTCTTCCGTATGAAGCTGAGGATCTTCTTCCTCGGTCCCAGAGGGATTCCGAGGTCTGTCAGGTCCGTTTCGTCACACATAGCCTGAGGGAAGACTGGGAGATTAGTGCACGCAGACAGACAGACAGACAGGCAGGCAGACAGGCAGGCACAGTCTCACCAGTGAGTCAAGGTCTAGGTCCACGCGCTGTAGTGTAGCCAGGTGCTCCTGGAGGCCCATTCTGCATAGAGCCTGCTCCAATGCATCACAGGTCAGAGGGCAGGGGTCACGGTTACGACCCTACAGGCCAGACGAGGGGTGTTATCATGTTATAGAACATAAATGAGAGTCATTACAGTCATACACTGTGATGTCTATAGCATTAACAAAGTGGCATCTAGACCTTAATTTCACTTTACAGCAGGATGTCTATCACCAAGAGGCCAACAGTTCCCCCTAATATAGAGAAGACATGAGCTATGTAGTACATTTACCGCACTGCTGTGAGATTGTCACGAGAATTTAATCCCAATGATTATAACTAACAATTATTTAAGCTTTGACCAATCCGAGTTTTGTAAGACCCTGGGTTTAATAATAATAATAATAATTAGGCAAAGACTCAGCTTCAGCAAAAGGTCTGTAAAGTTTATTCAGAGAATAAAGTCTAAAGTCCAAAATCCAAAGACATGTCATTTTATAACTCCCACCCACCAACTACTTACACACACACACACAGACAGTAGGTGGGCTGTATCTTTCCCCACAGTCCTACTTACACACACACACACACAGACACAAACAGTAGGTGGGCTGTATCTTTCCCCACAGTCCTACTTACACGCACACACAGACACAAACAGTAGGTGGGCTATATCTTTCCCCACAGTCCTACTTACACGCACACACAGACACAAACAGTAGGTGGGCTGTATCTTTCCCCACAGTCCACATTCCTCGTTTATCACTACCAAGTTGTCAGTTCCATGCCGTTCCCTCCCTCCCTAGATTAGAGGGACCTTGGAAGGGGCCCTCTTTCCTGTTGTCATTTGTTCTCTCAACTCTCACACCACTACACAGCAACACAATGGTCTAGTCACACATTATGGAATTATGACTACTAACACATTTCATACAATTATATGATTTCAGGGTGGAATCCTTTAGTCATTACTTTAAACATATAAATTCCCTTATCAGATTATAAAAGATCTCTGGTATCTGGAGCTTAGCTTGAGGTGTGTGTCAGTCAGGTATGTAATAATACTGAGTCTCTGTCATGGTAAAGACCTGGTTACCTCATCTCTGTCTGCCTCTCCTGATCCTGTCTTCTGATTGGTCAGCAGATCAAACAGGATCAACGAGCCTGTAGGGGCATCCGAGGTCATTCAATAAAAGGTCATGGGTCAAGATAAGCCAATCCTGTAAAAGATGTATGATTCCTACGGGTGGTGTTTCTAGACACTTGCATCATTTTAATGAATTCTAATTAGAATGGCTGTCAAATCATATTTTGAGGAGGACAGTTGACAAACTGTATCTATAAAGCCATACAAATGAAACCCTTGCCAACAACGTGTTTGGTCGCACCAACAAAACAAATGTATACAAAAATGTATATAATTGATAACGACCTTGCAGAATGTGACTGCATTCCATATAGAACCAGGCTAATGACTAGCCATATTTTAAATTAGTAGGCACTTGTGTTATTACAGCAAAGAAAAGAGACTTCAATAAAGTGCAAAATGTATTTACTGCAGATTTCAAAGTGCCATGTGTTATTTTCTGCTAAATCCTTTGGAGGGCAGAATTTGAAGGAAAAAAAGATGATACTAGATCCCAAAATGATATCACTGCAACAAAAAAAGAAAGCGGGGACAAAGACTGATTTCCCAAAATTTTGGGGAGGGTGTTTCGCTCTCAAAATAACAATGTTTTATAGAAAAACAACAAAATTGGATGTTCTAAGTCCACAACAACGCTTAAAACCACATCAAGGGACAATTTGAGGTCTGTGAAAAATCGGAGGAATGTATATATTTTTTGTGTAGACAACCTTTATTTCAGATGTGCACCAGCCAGACAGTTGGCTAGCGGTGTTTCTGCAGCACACATGCGATGGGAGTTCTCAAAACAAATGGCCACTTGATTGAAAAAATAATCATGATTCTGCCAAGTAGGCATAGGCTACTTTGTAGTTACCCTTTAATTGCCTTTCTATCTACCCAAAAAAAGGTTAGGCTATCATTAGCATCGCCATTACGGCTACACAAAGTGGTAGACATTTACAGTATATAGGCCCTACAGGCACCACACACAGCAGGGCTCGACATTCAGGTAAATCTGCCAGTGGCACACCAGGCCAGTGTCAACTGAAAGCTACTGGCCCAAATGGAAAAATCTATACTGGCCAGGGTCAGTATGATGCGTGTATCATTTTAATAGCAGGGGATTTTATCTTTCATTTGCGTGATGAGCAAGTAGCCTATACAGGGTTCATAAATACATTGGCAGGTCAAATTCAAGGACTTTTTCAAGCACTTAATTATAATTTTCAAGGACCTACATTTGATATTTAACTGTATTAACTGTTTTCACACATTTTATTACATTACAGTTTTATTGTAAAATTGATTGAATGCATTTTTCTCCTCATCAATCTACACACAATACCCCATAATGACTAAATGAAAACAGGTTTTTAGAAATACCTTATTTACATAAGTATTCAGACTCTTTGCTATGAGTTTTGAAATTTAGCTCAGGTGCATCCTGTTTCCATTGATCTTCCTTGAGCCGTTTCTACAACTTAATTGGAGTCCACCTGTGGTAAATTCAATTGATTGGACATGATTAGGAAAGGCACACACCTGTCTATGTAAGGTCCTACAGTTGACAGTGCATGTCAGAGCAAAAACCAAGCCATGAGGTTGAAGGAATTGTTTGTAGAGCTCCGAGACAGAATTGTCAAGGCACAGATCTGGAGAAGGGTACAAAAACATTTCTGCAGCATTGAACGTCCCCAAAAACACATTGGCCCCCATCATTCTTAAATGGAAGAAGTTTGGAACCACCAAGACTCTTCCTAGAGCTGGCCGCTCAGCCAAACTGAGCAAATCGAGGGGGGGAGGTGACCAAGAACCCGATGATCACCCTGACAGAGCTCCAGAGTTCCTCTTTGGATATGGGAGAACCTTCCAAAAGGACAACCATCTCTGCAGCACTCCACCAATCAGGCCTTTATGGTAGAGTGGCCAGACGTAAGCCACTCCTCTGTAAAACGCACGACAGCCTGCTTGAGGTTTTCAAAGAGGTACCTAAAAGGACTGAGAAACAAGGTTCTTTTGTCTGAAGAAACCAAGATTCTGAATGAACTTGAATGCTAAGCATCACATCTGGAGGAAACCTGGCCCCATCCCTACGCTGAAGCATGGTGGTGGCAGCATCATGCTGTGGGATATTTTTCAGCAGCAGGGACTGGGACACTAGTCAGGGAAAGATTGAGAGAAAGATGAACAGAGAAAAGTACAGAGAGATCCTTGATGAAAACCTGCTCCAGAGCTCTCAGGACAGACTGGGGCGAAGGCTCACCTTCCAACAGGACAATGACCCTAAGTACACAGCCAAGACAATGCAGGAATGGCTTCGGAACAAGTCTCTGAATGTCCTTGAGTGGCCCAGCCAGAGCCCAGACTTGAACCCGATCTAACATCTCTGGAGAGACGTGAAAATAGCTCCCGATCCAACCTGACAGAGCTTGAGAGGATCTGGAGAGAAGAATGGGAGAAACTCTCCAAATACAGATGTGCCAAGCTTGTAGCGTCATACCCAAGAAGACTCGAGGCTGTAATTGCTGCCAAAAGATGCTTCAACAATGTACTGAGTAAAGGGTCTGAATACTTATGTAAATGTGATATTTCAGTTGTTTTCTTTTTATACATTTGCAAAAAGTCATTATGGGGTATTGTGTTTAATTGATGAGGGGGAAATTCAATGTAATACATTTTAGAATAAGGCTCTAACGTAACAAAATTTGGAAAAAGTGAAGGGGTCTGAATACTTTCCGAAGGCACTGTACTTAGTTTTTACAGATTATTTTACATTCTAAAACGTCAGAATAATGTGGGCATTGCCTGACTAAATAGACATGCTCCCGACACAAACACAACTAATGAAGTCTGTCCATGTGGTATCTAGTCAGTCTTGCTATTTGAGATGTTGAAGAGATAGAGGGGTTACTGTATCATGTTTTAAAACGTAAAAGAGACGAAGAACCGGGTTCTGTTTGTAATGGAACACTTTGTATGGACAACTATGTTGAAGGCAACATTCGATGTCATCTTGCTCATAATAATCGCACATGGTTTTACGCCAACACACTAGCACAACACCCTTCAGTAGAAACGGCGGGAAACAAACGAAAGCACCTAACGTTACATCTCATAAAAACTGACCAGAAATGAAATCATGGAATAATTATATTGGAGCAGTAGAACTTTTAAATCGGCGACTAACTTCAATGACATTTCAAGGACCAAAAAGACTAGAGAAATGTCTGATTTTCAATACCATTATGAGTGAATTGTGCATGCAAATATTAAACCAAGACTGAACCTTTTAAATACCTGGCTTGCATACCCATTTTTGCCTTAGCATTTAGTGGTAGATAGTGATACTGTACCATAACTTGGAAAATCTTTCGTACGCTTTCCGCTGGCGATCTTTCCTCCACACAACAACCAGCTGTTTCAGGCTGCGTGCTCTCTCTGCCCGACAGACTATCTATAGCAGGTGTGAGCAATTTAAAATGGGCCACCAAAAAATCTGAACTCCTCACGAAGGGCCGCAGTTAATTTCCTGCAATTCGGCACATTTTGCCATGGAGCATAGAATTTTTTTGGCCCGTTTTATATCAGGTTTGCTGCAATTCTGCACATTTTGCCATGGGGCAGACAGAAGATTTAGCAATTGTACAGCTAATTTCCAGCAATTCTACACATTTGGCCATACGATGTAGACAAATGTTTGCCGTTTTTAATATGATAACTGATGATCAATGGGCACCACAATTCGACAGTGTTTACTACAAGTTTAAACAGCTGGCCGTTAGACTAATTTACCAATCCAAAAACATTTAGCTGACATGGGCTAATTGAGTGACTGCTGATGCACAACCAAATTGCACCTTGTGTATTTTATTATTCAAACTTTCAATAGTAAGTTGAGACCACGACTGAGTTCCTAAATTAAAAAAAGAGAACCTAATAATAATAATAAAAAGTATAATATTATATTGGACAATTTAGCCACTACAATATATACAGTACCAGTCAAAAGTGTAGACACACTCATTCAAGGGTTTTTCTTTATTTTTACTATTTTCTACATTGTAGAATAATAGTGAAGACATAAACTATGAAATAACACATATGGAATCATGTGGTAACCAGAAAAGTGTTAAACAAATCAAAATATATTATATATTTGAGATTCTTCAAAGTAGCCACCCTTTTCCTTGATGACAGCTTTGCACACTTTCTCTCAACCAGCTTCACCTGGAATGCTTTGCACAAATGATAGTCCCACTAAGCCCAAACCAGATGGGATGGCGTATCGCTGCAGAATGCTGTGGTAGCCATGCTGGTTAATTGTGCCTTGAATTCTAAATAAATCACTGACAGTGTCACCAGCAAAGCACCCCCACACCATCACACCTCCTCCTCCATGCTTCACGGTGGGAACCACACATGTGGAGATCATCCGTTCACCTACTCTGCATCTCACAAAGACATTGCGGTTGGAACAAAAAATCTCAAAATTGGACTCATCAGACCAAAGGACAGATTTCCACCGGTCTAATGTTCATTGCTCGCGTTTATTGGCCCAAGCAAGTCTCTTCTTCTTATTGGTGTCCTTTAGTAGTGGGTTCTTTGAAGAAATTCACCATGAAGGCCTGATTCACGCAGTCTCCTCTGAACAGTTGATGTTGTTACTTGAACTCTGTGAAGAATTTATTTGGGCTGCAATTTCTGAGGCTGGTAATTCTAATGAACTTATCCTCTGCACCCAACTCTGGGTCTTCCTTTCCTGTGGCGGTCCTCACGAGAGAAAGTTTCATCATAGCGCTTGATGGTTTTTGTGACCAGCACTTGAAGAAACTTTCAAAAGTTGTTGAAATGTTGAGGATGCACCTGAGCTCAATTTCGAGTCTCATAGCAAAGGGTCTGAAT
Source organism: Salvelinus fontinalis (assembly GCF_029448725.1). Classification (NCBI taxonomy): domain Eukaryota; kingdom Metazoa; phylum Chordata; class Actinopteri; order Salmoniformes; family Salmonidae; genus Salvelinus; species Salvelinus fontinalis. Next base: position 22,996,153 of record NC_074692.1, read on the forward strand.
ACATATTTAAATAAGGTATCCGCTTTCATATTTTATACATTTGCAAAAATGTATAAAAAACTGTTTTTGCTTCGTCATTATGGGGTATTGTGTTTAGGTTGAGGAGGACATGTTTTTTGTTTAATCCATGTTAGAATAAGGCTGTAACGTAACAAAATGTGGAAAAAGAGAAGGCGTCTGAATATTTTCCGAATGCACTTTGTGTGTGTGTGTGTGTGTGTGTGTGTGTGTGTGTGTGTGTGTGTGTGTGTGTGTGTGTGTGTGTGTATATATTTATTTATTTGATTTAAAAAATATATATTGGTACGCAGGCCTACAAAAGAGGGGCCAAGGGCCGCATGCAGCCTGTGGGCCGCCAAATGCCCATCCCTGATCTATAGGCTGTGTGTGGAGTGTGCATGTGATAAATACAATAGACTAGGTTAAAATTAGCAATATTACAATAGTTTTTACACTGGCCCAAGCAGCCCCTCACAGGGATGATCTACTGGCCCGGAGGGTTTCCAAAACCTCCCCTGTATATCGAGTCCTGACTGAGACACACACACACACACACACACACACACACACACACACACACACACACACACACACACACACACACACACACACACACACACACACACACACACACACACACACACACACACACACACACCTGTACCGTTGCTGCCTCTTCAGAAAGTTGGTTTATTTTTGGTCAATTGCACATTACTGTTTCAATAAATCATGATGATAAAACACATTATAATGTGACCAGGTTAAACAATTTCACTGGCACCCTTGCAAAAAAAAATGTGTGTTGCACTCCCAAGTCAAATGGTCGCAAATGCTGTTTTGATCGCAGTATCGAACCCTGGTGTGTGTGCATGGCTGTGTGCGTGTGTCTCACCCAGGCTGTGTCCAACCACAGACACTGCTCCTGTGAACTCTGGGTGTCTGTGTTTGAACAGTGAGTGGAGCTTGTTAACCTCGGAGACCACAGTGTCCACTATGGTCTGGCAGTAGGTAGGACTGTTGTAGAAGAACAGGTCGAGCAGAGTGTCATTGGTGAAATGTCTCAGACGACTGATACTGGGGAGAGTGATCCTCTGAATGTCCCTGAGAGATAGGGGAAAGAGAGAAGGGGAAGAGAGGGAAGGGGAAGAGAGGGAAGAGAGAAAGAGAAGGGGGGGAGAGGGGAGAGAGAGAAAGGGAGGTCGGGAGAGAGCAGGGTGAGGGGGAAAGAGAGAAGGGGATGAGAGGGGAAAGAGAGAATGGGATGAGAGGGGAGAGAGGGGTGAGAGAGAAGGGGATGAGCGGGGAGAGAGAGAAGGAAATGAGAGGGGAGAGAGAGAAGGGGATGAGAGAGGAGAGAGAAGGGGATGAGAGGGGACAGAGAGAAGGGGATGAGAGGAGACAGAGGGGGGTGAGAAGGGGAGGATAGGGGAGAGAGATGGGTAGAGGGGGGGGGTAAGAGGAGGAGAGAGGGGAGGGGGTGAGGGGGAGTGAGATGAGATGAGATAAGAAGAGTGGAGAGAGGAGGGCGGTAGACAGAGATAAAGATATTAGTAAAAAATGCAGTACTAGATACTAGAGTTCGACCGATTAATCGGAATGGCCGATTAATCGGGGCCGATTTCAAGTTCTCATAACAATCGGAAACCGGTATTTTTGGGATCCAATTTTTTTAGTCAATAGGTGGCGCAATTAGCATTTTTTATTTCTGGGTATCGCCAAATTAAACTGCCTCGTGCTCAATTCTTGATCGTACAATATGCATATTATTAATTCTATTGGATAGAAAACACTCTCTAGTTTCTATAGCCGTTGGAATTTTGTCTGTGGGTGACCCAGAACTCTTTCTACAGCGAAATCCATGACAGGTACTGCGATGGTCTGAGAGCGAAGCTCTGATTCAGATCAGTTTTGAAAGTCTGTGTATATCCTATGGAACGACATGAACTGCACCCGCCTTCCCCTGGATGTCAGTAACCAATGAGAAGTGGAATGGGCTTGCTGCGTAGCTCTCAGAGGTTATAAAAGGCCAAGGAGCGAGAGGAGTCTTCCTTTCGACGCTGAACATTGCACGAAGTGGACCTCAGGATGCCATTTTCAAACGCTCAATTTTAAACGTTAGATGTATCCATCTGTAATTTAATTAGACATAGGTGTTAGAAGCATCATAACGAAGCTATTTTAAACCGAGTTATATCAGATTATGCGAGTATATTGCTATTTTTCGGAATTTCCTCAGTATTGCGCCTTGAGGATTTGGACACGTTGGGGCAAAATAGCTATGGTTAGCTAGTGTTAGCTGCTATATCTGAAGTTGAATGCAACGTTTTACAACCAAGCAACGATTCTTTTGGACAAAGAACCACCATGGCAAGATTCTGATGGAAGCTCGTCGAAAAGTAAGAGCTATTTATGATGTTATTCCGTTTTTATGTGGAAAAATGTAAACTCAATAATGGTGAATAGTCACGCCGTTATTGCGTCACTAGTCTGGCTGTAACGCACACTGTATGTCTAGTAACGTTAATTTTAAAAATCTAACTCTGCGGTTGCATTAATAACTAATGCATCTTTCATTTCATGTCCAACCTGTATTTTTTTTTAGTCATGTTTATGAATAGTTTTCGATAAAAATAGTTGTATTTTCAAAATGGCGCCAGGCAGATTGCTTGAGTAGTTGAACACTATTTCCATTGTGTAAGCACGATTTGTGCCGCTAAATATGCACATTTTCGATCAAACTCTATATGGATTGTGTAATATGATGTTACAGGAGTGTCATCGGAAGAATTCTGAGAAGGTTAGTGAAAAAATTAATATTTTTTGGCGATGATAAGGATATCGCTCTCTTTGGCTTGAATCAATGGTCGGGTAACGTTTGCAAATGTGGTATGCTAATATAACGATTTATTGTGTTTTCGCCGTAAAACACTTAGAAAATCTGAAATGTTGTCTGAATTCACAAGATCTGTGTTTTTCCATTGCTATGTGCTGTGTATTTTTAAGAAATGTTTTATGATGAGTAAATTAGTAATACACGTTGCTGTCTGTAGTAATTCTAGGAGCTTTGGTGAGATTTGTGATGCTGGCTGCAATGGCAAACTATGATTTATACCTGAAATATGCACATTTTTCTAACAAAACCTATCCTATACCATAAATATGTTATCAGACTGTCATCTGATGAGGTTTTTTCTTGGTTAGTGGCTATCAATATCTTAGTTTAGCCGAATTGGTGATAGCTACTGATGTTGAGAGAAAATGGTGGACAAGAAAAATTGTGATTTTTGCTAACGTGTTTAGCTAATAGATTTACATATTGTGTCTTCCCTGTAAAACATTTTAAAAATCTGAAATGGTTGCTTTATTCACAGGATCTGTATCTTTCATTAGGTGTCTTGGACTTGTGATTTAATGATATTTAGATGCTACTATTTAATTGTGACGCTATGCTAGCGATGCTAATCAGTGTGGGGGGGGTGGGGGGTGAGCCCGGATCCGGGTTTCTGAGGCAGTAAAAGTTAAGAACACATTCTTATTTTCAATGGCGGCCTAGGAACGTTCTGCCTCAGATTTTTAACCTTGTCAGCTCGGGGGATCCAATCTTGCAACCTTACAGTTAACTAGTTGTCACGTTCCTGACCTATTTCTGTTAGTTTGTTGTATGTGTTAGTTGGTCAGGACGTGAGTTTGGGTGGGCATTCTATGTTTTCTGTTTCTATGTTGGTTTAAGGGTTGCCTGGTATGGCTCTCAATTAGAGGCAGGTGTTTGGCGTTTCCTCTAATTGAGAGTCATATTTAGGTAGGTTGTTTCACAGTGTTCGTTGTGGGTGGTTGTCTCCTGTGTCAGTGTTTGTCGCACCATACGGGACTGTTCGGTTTGTTTGTACATCGTTCCTTTTGTGTAGTCTATTTTCCCTGTTCGTGCGTTCTTAGTGTTATATGTAAGTTCGTATAGTTCAGGTTTGTCTACATTTGTTTTGTTATTTTGTTAATTATTTCAAGTGGGTTCGTTTCGTGTTTTTCCCGTCTTGTTTTATTAAAATTATGTCATCACAACCCGCTGCGCCTTGGTCGAATCACTACTCCTCCTCTTCGGTTGTAGAGGAGGAGGAATACCGTTACACTAGTCCAATGCTCTAACACCTGATTACATTGCACTCCACGAGGAGCCTGCCTGTTAGCGAATGCAGTAAGCTAAGGTAAGTTGCTAGCTAGCATTAAACTTATCTTATAAAAAACAATCAATCAATGACTGTCATTGCTCCAATGTGTACTTAACCATAAACATCAATGCCTTTCTTAAAATCAATACACAAGTATATATTTTTAAACCTGCATATTTAGCTAAAAGAAATCCAGGTTAGCAGGCAATATTAACCAGGTGAAATTGTGTCATTTCTCTTGCGTTCATTGCACGCAGAGTCAGGGAATATGCAAC